>NW_027478391.1:1792500-2392500 GCF_051014685.1 Ptiloglossa arizonensis
GGGACGCCGGCGACGCACGGTCCACAGCACGCGCGCTTACGGGGGAAAACCGCCGCAACGACAGACCGCCCGGGCGACCCGCTGGAACTTAGACGGAAAACCACATTCCGAACAAATCACGATACAGCGCACTACGACCAATCGAACAAAGAATAAATGAAACATATATGTTAGTAGCATATCACAGGACGAATAAATACAAATATTTAATAATTTCAGGGCCGTATTGCCTCCCGGTCACATCGGTCCGGAACGAAAATTTCGAGCTATCCACACGTTAGGCACACCACCGTGTAGCTGGCATGCTAAAACACGCTGCTGTGTGCTCAAAGTGTACGGTCGTCGTGTCCGTTCTCGAGATAATAGAGAAGAACTGTTCGATACGTGCCGAAAGTTTCAAAGTCCCAGCGGCGTGATGCTTCCCGGTCACATCGGTCCGGAACGAAAATTTCGAGCTATCCACACGTTAGGCACACCACCGTGTAGCTGGCATGCTAAAACACGCTGCTGTGTGCTCAAAGTGTACGGTCGTCGTGTCCGTTCTCGAGATAATAGAGAAGAACTGTTCGATACGTGCCGAATGTTTCAAAGTCCCAGCGGCGTGTTGCTTCCCGGTCACATCGGTCCGGAACGAAAATTTCGAGCTATCCACACGTTAGGCACACCACCGTGTAGCTGGCATGCTAAAACACGCTGCTGTGTGCTCAAAGTGTACGGTCGTCGTGTCCGTTCTCGAGATAATAGAGAAGAACTGTTCGATACGTGCCGAAAGTTTCAAAGTCCCAGCGGCGTGATGCTTCCCGGTCACATCGGTCCGGAACGAAAATTTCGAGCTATCCACACGTTAGGCACACCACCGTGTAGCTGGCATGCTAAAACACGCTGCTGTGTGCTCAAAGTGTACGGTCGTCGTGTCCGTTCTCGAGATAATAGAGAAGAACTGTTCGATACGTGCCGAAAGTTTCAAAGTCCCAGCGGCGTGTTGCTTCCCGGTCACATCGGTCCGGAACGAAAATTTCGAGCTATCCACACGTTAGGCACACCACCGTGTAGCTGGCATGCTAAAACACGCTGCTGTGTGCTCAAAGTGTACGGTCGTCGTGTCCGTTCTCGAGATAATAGAGAAGAACTGTTCGATACGTGCCGAAAGTTTCAAAGTCCCAGCGGCGTGATGCTTCCCGGTCACATCGGTCCGGAACGAAAATTTCGAGTTATCCACACGTTAGGCACACCACCGTGTAGCTGGCATGCTAAAACACGCTGCTGTGTGCTCAAAGTGTACGGTCGTCGTGTCCGTTCTCGAGATAATAGAGAAGAACTGTTCGATACGTGCCGAAAGTTTCAAAGTCCCAGCGGCGTGTTGCTTCCCGGTCACATCGGTCCGGAACGAAAATTTCGAGCTATCCACACGTTAGGCACACCACCGTGTAGCTGGCATGCTAAAACACGCTGCTGTGTGCTCAAAGTGTACGGTCGTCGTGTCCGTTCTCGAGATAATAGAGAAGAACTGTTCGATACGTGCCGAAAGTTTCAAAGTCCCAGCGGCGTGATGCTTCCCGGTCACATCGGTCCGGAACGAAAATTTCGAGCTATCCACACGTTAGGCACACCACCGTGTAGCTGGCATGCTAAAACACGCTGCTGTGTGCTCAAAGTGTACGGTCGTCGTGTCCGTTCTCGAGATAATAGAGAAGAACTGTTCGATACGTGCCGAATGTTTCAAAGTCCCAGCGGCGTGTTGCTTCCCGGTCACATCGGTCCGGAACGAAAATTTCGAGCTATCCACACGTTAGGCACACCACCGTGTAGCTGGCATGCTAAAACACGCTGCTGTGTGCTCAAAGTGTACGGTCGTCGTGTCCGTTCTCGAGATAATAGAGAAGAACTGTTCGATACGTGCCGAAAGTTTCAAAGTCCCAGCGGCGTGATGCTTCCCGGTCACATCGGTCCGGAACGAAAATTTCGAGCTATCCACACGTTAGGCACACCACCGTGTAGCTGGCATGCTAAAACACGCTGCTGTGTGCTCAAAGTGTACGGTCGTCGTGTCCGTTCTCGAGATAATAGAGAAGAACTGTTCGATACGTGCCGAAAGTTTCAAAGTCCCAGCGGCGTGTTGCTTCCCGGTCACATCGGTCCGGAACGAAAATTTCGAGCTATCCACACGTTAGGCACACCACCGTGTAGCTGGCATGCTAAAACACGCTGCTGTGTGCTCAAAGTGTACGGTCGTCGTGTCCGTTCTCGAGATAATAGAGAAGAACTGTTCGATACGTGCCGAAAGTTTCAAAGTCCCAGCGGCGTGATGCTTCCCGGTCACATCGGTCCGGAACGAAAATTTCGAGTTATCCACACGTTAGGCACACCACCGTGTAGCTGGCATGCTAAAACACGCTGCTGTGTGCTCAAAGTGTACGGTCGTCGTGTCCGTTCTCGAGATAATAGAGAAGAACTGTTCGATACGTGCCGAAAGTTTCAAAGTCCCAGCGGCGTGTTGCTTCCCGGTCACATCGGTCCGGAACGAAAATTTCGAGCTATCCACACGTTAGGCACACCACCGTGTAGCTGGCATGCTAAAACACGCTGCTGTGTGCTCAAAGTGTACGGTCGTCGTGTCCGTTCTCGAGATAATAGAGAAGAACTGTTCGATACGTGCCGAAAGTTTCAAAGTCCCAGCGGCGTGATGCTTCCCGGTCACATCGGTCCGGAACGAAAATTTCGAGCTATCCACACGTTAGGCACACCACCGTGTAGCTGGCATGCTAAAACACGCTGCTGTGTGCTCAAAGTGTACGGTCGTCGTGTCCGTTCTCGAGATAATAGAGAAGAACTGTTCGATACGTGCCGAAAGTTTCAAAGTCCCAGCGGCGGGACGTGTGCGGCGTGTCGGGACGGCGGGACGTTGTGTTGACGTTGTGTTGTGTTGTTCGCATTGAAAAGGTAGGACCCGTACACGCGAACCGCACGCACGTGCGTACGAGGGTTTTGATTCGTTGAACAATCGAGAGATCATCGGTGAACGGTGCTGTGACACGTTAACTACGGGTGCACGCGGGTGTGTCTATAAATAGCTTCGTGTGATTCGGAGTGTCGCGTTTGATCCACGTGCTCTTTCGGAGCAGGTCACGGAGAAAAGATTGTCAACAAGAAACACGGACCGCGGGGCACGAGCGAACGGCGGAAAACAAGGACAGGAGAAGGACGGTGTGGTGCGTATCGGGACGTTGTGTTGTTCGCATTGAAAAGGTAAGACCCGTACACGCGAATCGCACGCACGTGCGTACGAGGGTTCGATTCGATTCGTTGAACAATCGAGAGTTCATCGGTGAACGGTGCTGCGACACGTTAACTACGGGTGCACGCGGGTGTGTCTATAAATAGCTTCGTGTGATTCGGAGTGTCGCGTTCGATCCACGTGCTCTTTCGGAGCAGGTCACGGAGAAAAGATTGTCAACAAGAAACACGGACCGCGGGGCACGGGCGAACGAACGGCGGAAAACAAGGACAGAGAACAGTCACCTGCTATCGGATTCGGAACGATCGTTTCGCGAACGAATCGCGTCGATGTTGACAACAGCATCGTATACGCGCGTGTTTCCCTTCCGTCCTCGTGACATAAACACATCGTAAACACGCGCGACGCGCGACGCGCTCGCGTATTCATTACGTATTCATTACGAAATTCCGACGAGTCCTTGTCTCGTATACTCGTCCCGGTCGTGTAAACAAAAAGCGGGACGGAACACGCTGGGCGGAAGTGCCCCGCGGATTATCGGATTATCGGATTATCGGATTATCGGATTATCGGATTATCGCGATACGCGGTACTTTCGACAAATTGGCGCGTTCCATTCGATCGCGGTAGCGGGAATCGATATATCGCGAGATTCTCGCCGACGTCACCGAGTAAAAAGGAACGAATACCCGAAGTGTGATCCTTGCTCGGAACGAGAATACGAAATCCTGTTAACTCGATCCGTTAATGTAACGGGCACGAAGACTGGCCGGCGACTACTCGGTGACGCGTCCGCGCGTATCATATGCGCGTATCAACGGAACGAAATCGCGCGTAAATAAAACTTGTTGTTCCGGGACGGGCGCAACAGCGGAAGAAGAGGAATCGAACACGCGGAGAAGCTTGCCGTGGTTCGTAACGGCGGACGAAGGGAAGGGGACGAGAGGCGAACGATGCTGTCCGGTCGTCGCGGTTAATTCGCACGTGTCGCGATGTCGGGCGGCACGGCGGGCGTCCGTGGCACCGGCGCCGAGTGCAGGAAGTTCGCGCCGAACATATTCAACAAGAGCAAGTGCAGCAGCTGCTTCAAGCAGAAGGAGGAGCACAGCGCGGAGGCTCTGGAATGCAACAGGGCCACGAGGAAGATTTCAAAATGCGGATACCTGTTCGTCGCCCCCGGCTGGGACTTCTCGAATCCCCTGAATCGGACCAAGAGGTGGCAGAGAAGATGGTTCGATCTGTACGACGACGGGGAGCTAACGTACTCGGTGGACGAACACACAAGGGTTAGAAGGAAGATAATGTGTTCTGGGATTGGAGGTGTTTGTAGAAGAGAAGAAGAGAAGAAGGGAATCGTAGGTGGATTTTGTTCGATGTGAGTCTAAGTTTCGAGGGGATCCCTCAGGGGCTGTAGCTTGTTGCTACAGTACGGGACTGGCAAACCCGAGGTGCCCGATGCCAAACCACACCGTAAGACTCCTGTTGGTCGTCGCAACGACCCACTCCCAATTCCTCTTTAGGCTTTGAGAGTGGTACGTGACGGCAGGAGGGACGGGGGCCTTGGCTTTACCGCCCGGGCCGCGAGGATGGTAACTCTATAAATTGCCCTCCAATCCTAAGCTACGGTGCGCGGTGATGGGATGCGTGGTTGGGGGGGAGGCCCCAATCCCAAGCGGCCAACAACTCCGGGGTACCTGCCGACCCCCCGGAGTATTTAGGCCTGCCCGGGTATGGCGGCTCTGCCCGGGTCGACTTACGTTCCGACCAACTCGTGGGATCCAAAATGGAAAAAACTAATTCTAAAAAAAAAAAAGGGGGAGGGGGGACGCTGCGTGTGGCGCGAGGGGTGGCGACGGAGGGGGCACTCGTGCCCCACCCGGCGCCGTTCGAGGAGGGGGACGAGACGGCGTCGGTCTCGTCCCTGGCGTCCGCGACCAGCGCCGCGGGCGTAAAGAGGCGCAGGACGGTGGAGGGGCGGAGGACGGAGGAAGCTCCGTCCACGTCCGCTGCTCCACCGTTGCTCACGGTGAGCGACGGGGAGGAGGACCTCAGGGACGAGGATACGGCCCATGTATCGGCCCGTATTGCCTCGTCCCTGAGGTCTATTGAGAAGGTGGCCGCCACCTCGCGGGGGCTGACTACAGCCTCCCCGAGGTCGGTTGGCCAGGCCGCGACGGAGGTGCGGAGGGCTCTCCAGGAGCTGGGACGACGTGTCCCAGCTGCCTTGGAGTACACGAACGCCCAATTGAGGCAGCGTGTGGAGGCTCTGAAAGACGAGCTTGCGTGCTCGCGGAGGGAGACGGACGCCCTTAGGAGGCGCCCTCATCCGGGGCCGACGGGCGACTGCACGTGTGGGAGGGGGAAGGCGGGAGCTCCCCCCACACCAGCGACGTCCATGAGGAGCATCGAGCTCCTCATGGACGCCAAGATGGCGGCCATGATGGCCGTCATCCGCGGCGAAATCCGGGCGGCGCTTCGCCCCAAGGGCGGAGCGCCGGCGGGACCGAGGACCGGGCCCGGGAAACAACCGGGGGGCGGGGGACCGCAGGGGGGGACCATCGCGGTTCCGGGCCCTGCGGCAAAGACGAAGGGCAGGGGTGCCGTGGTGGGGGCGACGGCGGGGGCACAAATGCCTCCGCCGCCGCCCCCATCCGGTCCCTTGTGGACCGAAGTGCTGGGCCGAAGGGCGGGAAGGACGGCGAGGAGGGCGGCCCGGGTGCCGCCGCCTCCCCCGCCGGTTGCCCCGAAGAGGGACGGAAAGGCGGGGAGGGCGAAGCCCCGTCTGGGACGCCCCCCTTCAACGGCAGCAGTCATGCTGACCGTCCCGGAGGGGGGGGGCGTCTCCTACGGGGAGGTGATGGCAGCGGCCAAGGAAAATATATCCTTGGCCGCACTCGCCATCGAGTCGGTCCGCCCGAGATGGGCGGTGACGGGGGCGCTCATGCTGCGCGTGAGCGGCCCCGACAACGCAGCCAGGGCGGACCGACTGGCCGAAAAGCTGGGCGAGGCCTTGGCACCCCGGGGTGTCAGGGTCGCCCGGCCCACAAAGAGCGCGGAGCTGCGCGTTTGTGGGCTGGACGACTCGGTCACCCGGGAGGAGGTGGCCAGGGCGCTGGCCCAGGCCGGTGGCTGCTCTGAGGGGGACATCCGGACCGGGGAGGTCCGGCGGTCCTCCTCCGGCCTGGGAGCGGTGTGGGCACGGTGCCCTCTTCCGGCTGCCCGGAAGTTAGAAGCAGTCGGGAGGATCGTGGTGGGGTGGGTGTCGGCGAGGATCGAGGTCCTCGCCCAACGCCCACTCCAGTGCTACCGCTGCCTGGAGACGGGCCATGTCAGGCAGCGGTGCACCTCCGCGGTGGACCGCAGCGGTGCTTGTTACCGCTGCGGTGCCGAAGGCCACCGCGCGAGCCACTGCGCGGCGGCCCCCAAGTGCCCGCTGTGTGCGGACATGGGGAGACCCGCCGCGCACCGAATGGGGGGGAAGCAATGTACCCCCCCATCCCGACGAGGGCAGAGGAGGGGGGCGCCGGGGCCGCTCCCGGCGCCGGTGAGAGCGGCCCCAGCTGCGAGCGCCGCGGCGCCCGCGGACCTGGCCGCGACCGACGCGACGGCCGCAAGGAAGAGGTCGGAGGCGGCGACGGCGTTGGTGTCCGCGATGGAGGTGGACATCGGCCCCGCCGCCGTCCTCACGGAGGTGCCACCAGGAGGCGGTGAGGAGGCCATCAAATAATGGCTCCCCGCCTCCTCCTGCAGGCCAACCTCAACCACTGCCGTGCAGCGCAGGACCTGATGTGTCAGACGCTGGCGGAGTGGGGGGGTGGTCTGGCAGTCGCCGCCGAGCCGTACCGCGTCCCCGACCATCCGCATTGGATGGGGGATGCGGGCGGCTTGGTGGCGGCTGTGTGGCAGGGCGGTGACGGGTCCCCTCCGTTCTCCTTACTGGAGAACGGGGCGGGATTCGTCGCCGTCCAGTGGGGGGGAGTCGCCGTGGTGGGGTGCTACGTTTCGCCCAACTGCGGCCTTGCTGCCTTCGAGCAGTACCTGGCCGGGGTGGGGGCGTGCCTCACAAGGATTGCGCCCCGGCCGGTGCTGGTCCTGGGGGACTTCAATGCCTGGTCTGTGGCATGGGGGTCCCCCAGGACCAATCGGAGGGGCGAGGCTCTGGGCGACTGGGCGGCGGGCTTCGACCTCCGGTTGATTAACCGGGGGTCGGAGCTGACGTGCGTGCGGCGCGGGGGAGGGTCCATAGTGGATTTGACGTTTGGATCCCCCGGCGCCGCGCGTATGGTGTCCGGGTGGGACGTGGTGGTGGGGGAGGAGACATTATCGGACCACCGGTATATCCGCGTGGTCTTGACCTCCCCCGAGGCCGCCGCGGCCCCGCACCGACGCCTCCGCCCGGGAGCGGGTAGCGCCCCACCACCACCACGCAGATGGGCGCTTCGGCGCCTTGACAAGGACGTCCTGGTGGCAGCCGCTCTGGCCGAAACCTGGCCTCGACGGGAGACCAGGCTGCCCGACCTGGAGGAGGCCGTGGCTCGGCTCGGGAGCGCCGTCGCGCGCATTTGCGACGCGGCGATGCCCCGGGCCGGGCCGCGGTCTCCTCGTCGGGCGGTGTACTG
Source organism: Ptiloglossa arizonensis (assembly GCF_051014685.1). Lineage (NCBI taxonomy): Eukaryota > Metazoa > Arthropoda > Insecta > Hymenoptera > Colletidae > Ptiloglossa > Ptiloglossa arizonensis. Next base: position 1,800,355 of record NW_027478391.1, read on the forward strand.
GTGGTCGGGCGAAATCGGGGAATTGCGGACAGCATGCGTCCGGGCCCGACGCCAGTACACCCGCGCGCGTCGTCGGGCCGGACGGAACGGCGACGACGGCGCGCGGGCTAGGGCGGCGGAACTGTACGAGTCCTATCGCGCGGGAAAGAGGGCTCTGCAGGTCGCCATCAAACGGGCCAAGGCCCAGAGCTGGAAGGAGCTCCTCGAGACCCTCGAGGATATAACGTATAACGTATAACGTATAACGTATAACGTATAACGTATAACGTATAACGTATAACGTATAACGTATAACGTATAACGTATAACGTATAACGTATAACGTATAACGTATAACGTATAACGTATAACGTATAACGTATAACGTATAACGTATAACGTATAACGTATAACGTATAACGTATAACGTATAACGTATAACGTATAACGTATAACGTTTAACGTATAACGTATAACGTATAACGTATAACGTATAAAGTATAACGTATAACGTATAACGTATAACGTATAACGTATGACGTATAACGTATGACGTATAACGTATGACGTATAACGTATAACGTATAACGTATAACGTATAACGTATAACGTATAACGTATAACGTATAACGTATAACGTATAACGTATAACGTATAACGTATAACGTATAACGTATAACGTATAACGTATAACGTATAAGGTATAACGTATAAGGTATAACGTATAACGTATAACGTATAACGTATAACGCATAATGTATAACCTATGACGTATAACGTATAACGTATAACCTATAACGTATAACGTATAACGTATAACGTATAACGTATAACGTATAACGTATAACGTATAACGTACAACGTATACCGTATCACGTATAACGTATACCGTATAACGAATAACGTATAACGTATAACGTATAAGGTATAACGTGTAACGTATAGCGTATAACGTATAACGTATAACGTATAACGTAAAACGTATAACGTATAACGTATAACGTATAACGTATAACGTATAACGTATAACGTATTATGTATAACGTATAACGTATAACGTATAACGTATAACGTATAACGTATAACCTATAACGTATAACGTATAACGTATAACGTATAACGTATAACGTATAACGTATAACGTATAACGTATAACGTATAACGTATAACGTAAAACGTATAACGTATAACGTATAACGTATAACGTATAACGTATAACGTATAACGTATATCGTATAACGTATAACGTATAACGTATAAGGTATAACGTGTAACGTATAGCGTATAACGTATAACGTATAACGTATAACGTAAAACGTATAACGTATAACGTATAACGTATAACGTATAACGTATAACGTATAACGTATAACGTATAACGTATAACGTATAACGTATAACGTATAACGTATAACGTATAACGTATAACGTATAACGTATAACCTATAACGTATAACGTATAACGTATAACGTATAACGTATAACGTATAACGTATAACGTATGACGTATAACGTATAACGTATAACGTATAACGTATAACGTATAACGTATAACGTATAACGTATAACGTATGACGTATAACGTATAACGTATAACGTATAACGTATAACGTATAACGTATAACGTATACCGTATAACGTATGACGTATAACGTATAACGTATAACGTATAACGTATACCGTATAACGTATAACGTATCACGTATAACGTATAACGTATAAGGTATAACGTGTAACGTATAACGTATACCGTATAACGTATAACGTATAACGTATAACGTATAACGTATAACGTATAACGTATAACGTATAACGTATAACGTATAACGTATAACGTATAACGTATAACGTATAACGTATAACGTATAACGTATAACGTATAACGTATAACGTATAACGTATAACGTACAACGTGTAACGAAGAACGTATAACGAATAACGTAAAACGAATAACGTATTACATATTACGTATAACGTATAACATATAACGTATAACGTATAACGTATAAGGTATAACGTATAAGGTATAACGTATAACGTATAACGTATAACGTATAACGCATAATGTATAACCTATGACGTATAACGTATAACGTATAACGTATAACGTATAACGTATAACGTATAACGTATAACGTATAACGTATGACGTATAACGTATGACGTATAACGTATAACGTGTAACGTATGACGTATAACGTATAACGTATAACGTATAACGTATAACGTATAACGTGTAACGTATAACGTATACCGTATAACGTATAACGTATAACGTATAACGTATAACGTATAACGTATAACGTATAACGTATAACGTATAACGTATAACGTATAACGTATAACGTATAACGTATAACGTATAACGTATAACGTACAACGTGTAACGAAGAACGTATAACGAATAACGTAAAACGAATAACGTATTACATATTACGTATAACGTATAACATATAACGTATAACGTATAACGTATAAGGTATAACGTATAAGGTATAACGTATAACGTATAACGTATAACGTATAACGCATAATGTATAACCTATGACGTATAACGTATAACGTATAACGTATAACGTATAACGTATAACGTATAACGTATAACGTATAACGTATGACGTATAACGTATGACGTATAACGTATAACGTGTAACGTATGACGTATAACGTATAACGTATAACGTATAACGTATAACGTATAACGTATCACGTATAACGTATAACGTATAACGTATAACGTATAACGTATAACGTATAACGTATAACGTATAACGTATAACGTATAACGTATAACGTATAACGTATAACGTATAACGTATAACGCATAACGTATAACCTATGACGTATAACGTATAACGTATAACGTATAACGTATAACGTATAACGTATAACGTATAACGTATAACGTATAACGTATAACGTATAACGTATAACGTATAACGTACAACGTATACCGTATCACGTATAACGTATACCGTATAACGAATAACGTATAACGTATAGCGTATAACGTATAACGTATAACGTATAACGTATAACCTATAACGTATAACGTATAACGTATGACGTATAACTTATAACCTATAACGTATAACGTATAACGTATAACGTATAACGTATAACGTATAACGTATAACGTGTAACGTATAACGTATACCGTATAACGTATAACGTATAACGTATAACGTATAACGTATAACGTACAACGTGTAACGAAGAACGTATAACGAATAACGTAAAACGAATAACGTATTACATATTACGTATAACGTATAACATATAACGTATAACGTATAACGTTTAACGTATAACGTATAAAGTATAACGTATAACGTATAACGTATAACGTATAACGTATAACGTATAACGTATAACGTATAACGTATAACGTAAAACGTATGACGTATTACATATTACGTATAACGTATAACGTATAACGTATAACGTATAACGTATAACGTATAACGTATAACGTATAACGTATACCGTATAACGTATAACGTATAACGTATAACGTATAACGTATAACGTATAACGAATAACGTATAACGTGTAACGTATAACGAATAACGTATAACGTACAACGTGTAACGAAGAACGTATAACGAATAACGTAAAACGTATAACGTATTACATATTACGTATAACGTATAACATATAACGTATAACGTATAACGCATAATGTGTAACGTGTAACGTATAACGTATAACGTGTGACGTATAACGTGTGACGTATAACGTATAACGTGTAACGTATAACGTATAACGTATTACGTATAACGTATAACGTATAACGTATAACGTATTACGTGCAACGTATGACGTATAACGTATAACGTGTGACGTATAACGTATAACGTGTAACGTGTAACGTATAACGTATAACGTATTACGTACAACGTATGACGTATAACGTATAACGTGTGACGTATAACGTATAACGTATAACGTACAACGTGTAACGAAGAACGTATAACGAATAACGTATAACGTGTGACGTATAACGTGTGACGTATAACGTATAAAGCATAACGTGTGACGTATAACGTGTGACGTATAACGTATAACGTATAACGTGTAACGTATAACGTATAACGTATTACGTATAACGTATAACGTATAACGTATTACGTACAACGTATGACGTATAACGTATAACGTGTGACGTATAACGTATAACGTGTAACGTATAACGTATAGCGTATAACGTATAACGTATAACGTATAACGTATAACGTATAACGTATAACTTATAACGTATAACGTATAACGTTTAACGTATAACGCATAACGTATAACGTACAACGTGTAACGAAGAACGTATAACGAATAACGTATAACGTGTGACGTATAACGTGTGACGTATAACGTATAACGTGTAACGTATAACGTATAACGTATAACGTATAACGTATAACGTATAACGTATAACGTGTAACGTATAACGTATAACGTGTGACGTATAACGTGTGACGTATAACGTATAACGTGTAACGTATAACGTATAACGTATTACGTATAACGTATAACGTATAACGTATTACGTACAACGTATGACGTATAACGTATAACGTGTGACGTATAACGTATAACGTGTAACGTATAACGTATAACGTATAACGTATAACGTATTACGTATAACGTATAACATATAACGTATGACGTATAACGTGTAACGTATAACGTATAACGTATAACGTATTACGTATAACGTATAACATATAACGTATAACGTATAACGGTTAACGTATGACGTATAACGTATAACGTATAACGTGTAACGTATAACGTATAACGTGTGACGTATAACGTGTGACGTATAACGTATAACGTGTAACGTATAACGTATAACGTATTACGTATAACGTATAACGTATAACGTATAACGTATTACGTACAACGTATGACGTATAACGTATAACGTGTAACGTATAACGTATAACGTGTGACGTATAACGTGTGACGTATAACGTATAACGTGTAACGTATAACGTATAACGTATTACGTATAACGTATAACGTATAACGTATAACGTATTACGTACAACGTATGACGTATAACGTATAACGTGTGACGTATAACGTATAACGTGTAACGTATAACGTATAACGTATAACGTATAACGTATAACGTATAACGTATAACGTATAACGTATAACTTATAACGTATAACGTATAACGTTTAACGTATAACGCATAACATATAACGTACAACGTGTAACGAAGAACGTATAACATATAACGTATAACGTATAACGTTTAACGTATAACGTATAAAGTATAACGTATAACGTATAACGTATAACGTATAACGTATAACGTATAACGTATAACGTATAACGTATAACGTAAAACGTATGACGTATTACATATTACGTATAACGTATAACGTATAACGTATAACGTATAACGTATAACGTATAACGTATAACGTATACCGTATAACGTATAACGTATAACGTATAACGTATAACGTATAACGTATAACGTATAACGTATAACGTATAACGTATAACGTATAACGTATAACGTATAACGTATAACGTATAACGTATAACGTATAACGTATAACGTAAAACGTATGACGTATTACATATTACGTATAACGTATAACGTATAACGTATAACGTATAACGTATAACGTATAACGTATAACGTATAACGTATAACGTATAACGTATAACGTATAACGTATAACGTATAACGTATAACGTATAACGTATAACGTATAACGTATAACGTATAACGTATAACGTATAACGTATAACGTATAACGTATAACGTAAAACGTATGACGTATCACATATTACGTATAACGTATAACGTATAACGTATAACGTATAATGTATAATGTATAACGTATAACGTATAACGTATAACGTATAACGTATAACGTATAACGTATAATGTATAACGTATAACGTATAACGTATAACGTATAACGTATAACGTATAACGTATAACGTATAACGTATAACGTAAAACGTATAACGTATAACGTATAACGTATAACGTAAAACGTATGACGTATTACATATTACGTATAACGTATAACGTATAACGTATAACGTATAACGTATAACGTATAACGTATAACGTATAACGTATAACGTATAACGTATAACGTATAACGTATAACGTATAACGTATAACGTATAACGTATAACGTATAACATATAACGTATAACGTATAACGTATAACGTATAACGTATAACGTATAACGTATAACGTATAACGTATAACGTATAACGTATAACGTATGACGTATAACGTATAACGTATAACGTATAAGGTATAACGTATAACGTATAACGTATAACGTATAACGTATAACGTATAACGTATAATGTATAACGTATAACGTATAACGTATAACGTATAACGTATAACGTATAACGTATAACGTATAACGTATAACGTAAAACGTATGACGTATTACATATTACGTATAACGTATAACGTATAACGTATAACGTATAACGTATAACGTATAACGTATAACGTATAACGTATAACGTATAACGTATAACGTATAACGTATAACGTATAACGTATAACGTATAACGTATAACGTATAACATATAACGTATAACGTATAACGTAAAACGTATGACGTATTACATATTACGTATAACGTATAACGTATAACGTATAACGTATAACGTATAACGTATAACGTATAACGTATAACGTATAACGTACAACGTATAACGTATAACGTATAACGTATAACGTATAACGTATAACGTATAACGTATAACGTATAACGTATAACGTATAACGTAAAACGTATGACGTATTACATATTACGTATAACGTATATCGTATAACGTATAACGTATAACGTATAACGTACAACGTATAACGTATAACGTATAACGTATAACGTATAACGTATAACGTATAACGTATAACGTATAACGTATAACGTATAACGTATAACGTATAACGTATAACGTATAACGTAAAACGTATGACGTATCACATATTACGTATAACGTATAACGTATAACGTATAACGTATAATGTATAATGTATAACGTATAACGTATAACGTATAACGTATAACGTATAACGTATAACGTATAACGTGTAACGAAGAACGTATAACGAATAACGTAAAACGTATAACATATATCCTATAACGCATAACGTATATCGTATAACGTATAACGTATAACGTATAACGTATAACGTATAACGTATAACGTATAACGTATAACGTATAACGTATAACGTATAACGTACAACGTATAACGTATAACGTATAACGTATAACGTATAACGTATAACGTATAACGTATAACTTATAACGTATAACGTATAACGTATAACGTATAACGTATAACGTATAACGTATAACGTATAACGTAAAACGTATGACGTATTACATATTACGTATAACGTATAACGTATAACGTATAACGTATAACGTATAACGTATAACGTATAACGTATAACGTATAACGTATAACGTATAACGTATAACGTATAACGTATAACGTATAACGTATAACGTATAACGTATAACGTATAACGTATAACGTATAACGTATAACGAATAACGTATAACGTATAACGTATAACGTATAATGTATAACGTATAACGTATAACGTAAAACGTATGACCTATCACATATGACGTATAACGTATAGCGTATAACATATAACGTATAACGTACAACGTATAACGTATAACGTATAACGTATAACGTATAACGTATAACGTATAACGTATAACGTATAACGTAAAACGTATAACGTATAACGTATAACGTATAACGTATAACGTATAACGTATAACGTATAACGTATAACGTATAACGTATGACGTATAACGTATAACGTATAACGTATAAGGTATAACGTATAACGTATAACGTATAACGTATAACGTATAACGTATAACGTATAATGTATAACGTATAACGTATAACGTATAACGTATAACGTATAACGTATAACGTATAACGTATAACGTATAACGTAAAACGTATGACGTATTACATATTACGTATAACGTATAACGTATAACGTATAACGTATAACGTATAACGTATAACGTATAACGTATAACGTATAACGTATAACGTATAACGTATAACGTATAACGTATAACGTATAACGTATAACATATAACGTATAACGTATAACGTAAAACGTATGACGTATTACATATTACGTATAACGTATAACGTATAACGTATAACGTATAACGTATAACGTATAACGTATAACGTATAACGTACAACGTATAACGTATAACGTATAACGTATAACGTATAACGTATAACGTATAACGTATAACGTATAACGTATAACGTATAACGTAAAACGTATGACGTATTACATATTACGTATAACGTATATCGTATAAAGTATAACGTATAACGTATAACGTACAACGTATAACGTATAACGTATAACGTATAACGTATAACGTATAACGTATAACGTATAACGTATAACGTATAACGTATAACGTATAACGTATAACGTATAACGTATAACGTAAAACGTATGACGTATCACATATTACGTATAACGTATAACGTATAACGTATAACGTATAATGTATAATGTATAACGTATAACGTATAACGTATAACGTATAACGTATAACGTATAACGTATAACGTGTAACGAAGAACGTATAACGAATAACGTAAAACGTATAACATATATCCTATAACGCATAACGTATATCGTATAACGTATAACGTATAACGTATAACGTATAACGTATAACGTATAACGTATAACGTATAACGTATAACGTATAACGTATAACGTATAACGTATAACGTACAACGTATAACGTATAACGTATAACGTATAACGTATAACGTATAACGTATAACGTATAACTTATAACGTATAACGTATAACGTATAACGTATAACGTATAACGTATAACGTATAACGTATAACGTAAAACGTATGACGTATTACATATTACGTATAACGTATAACGTATAACGTATAACGTATAACGTATAACGTATAACGTATAACGTATAACGTATAACGTATAACGTATAACGTATAACGTATAACGTATAACGTATAACGTATAACGTATAACGTATAACGTATAACGTATAACGTATAACGTATAACGTATAACGTATAATGTATAACGTATAACGTATAACGTAAAACGTATGACCTATCACATATGACGTATAACGTATAGCGTATAACATATAACGTATAACGTACAACGTATAACGTATAACGTATAACGTATAACGTATAACGTATAACGTATAACGTATAACGTATAACGTATAACGTATAACGTATAACGTAAAACGTATGACGTATCACATATTACGTACAACGTATAACGTATAACGTATAACGTATAACGTATAACGTATAACGTATAACGTATAACGTATAACGTATAACGTATAACGTATAACGTATAACGTATAACGTATAACGTATAACGTATAACGTATAACGTATAATGTATAACGTATAACGTATAACGTAAAACGTATGACCTATCACATATGACGTATAACGTATAGCGTATAACATATAACGTATAACGTACAACGTATAACGTATAACGTATAACGTATAACGTATAACGTATAACGTATAACGTATAACGTATAACGTATAACGTATAACGTATAACGTATAACGTATAACGTATAACGTATAACGTATAACGTATAACGTATAACGTAAAACGTATGACCTATCACATATTACGTATAACGTATAACGTATAACGTATAACGTATAATGTATAATGTATAACGTATAACGTATAACGTATAACGTATAACGTATAACGTATAACATATAACGTATAACGTATAACGTAAAACGTATGACGTATTACATATTACGTATAACGTATAACGTATAACGTATAACGTATAACGTATAACGTACAACGTATAACGTATAACGTATAACGTATAACGTATAACGTATAACGTATAACGTATAACGTATAACGTATAACGTATAACGTATAACGTATAACGTAAAACGTATGACGTATCACATATTACGTATAACGTATAACGTATAACGTATAACGTATAATGTATAATGTATAACGTATAACGTATAACGTATAACGTATAACGTATAACGTATAACGTATAACGTGTAACGAAGAACGTATAACGAATAACGTAAAACGTATAACATATATCCTATAACGCATAACGTATATCGTATAACGTAAAACGTATGGCGTATTACATATTACGTATAACGTATAACGTATAACGTATAACGTATAACGTATAACGTATAACGTATAACGTATAACGTATAACGTATAACGTATAACGTATAACGTATAACGTATAACGTATAACGTATAACGTATAACATATAACGGATAACGTATAACGTAAAACGTATGACGTATTACATATTACGTATAACGTATAACGTATAACGTATAACGTATAACGTATAACGTATAACGTATAACGTACAACGTATAACGTATAACGTATAACGTATAACGTATAACGTATAACGTATAACGTATAACGTATAACGTATAACGTATAACGTATAACGTAAAACGTATGACGTATTACATATTACGTATAACGTATAACGTATAACGTATAACGTATAAGGTATAACGTATAACGTATAACGTATAACGTGTAACGTATAACGAATAACGTATAACGTACAACGTGTAACGAAGAACGTATAACGAATAACGTAAAACGTATAACGTATTACATATTACGTATAACGTATAACATATAACGTATAACGTATAACGCATAATGTGTAACGTGTAACGTATAACGTATAACGTGTGACGTATAACGTGTGACGTATAACGTATAACGTGTAACGTATAACGTATAACGTATTACGTATAACGTATAACGTATAACGTATAACGTATTACGTACAACGTATGACGTATAACGTATAACGTGTGACGTATAACGTATAACGTATAACGTACAACGTGTAACGAAGAACGTATAACGAATAACGTATAACGTGTGACGTATAACGTGTGACGTATAACGTATAAAGCATAACGTGTGACGTATAACGTGTGACGTATAACGTATAACGTATAACGTGTAACGTATAACGTATAACGTATTACGTATAACGTATAACGTATAACGTATTACGTACAACGTATGACGTATAACGTATAACGTGTGACGTATAACGTATAACGTGTAACGTATAACGTATAGCGTATAACGTATAACGTATAACGTATAACGTATAACGTATAACGTATAACTTATAACGTATAACGTATAACGTTTAACGTATAACGCATAACGTATAACGTACAACGTGTAACGAAGAACGTATAACGAATAACGTATAACGTGTGACGTATAACGTGTGACGTATAACGTATAACGTGTAACGTATAACGTATAACGTATAACGTATAACGTATAACGTATAACGTATAACGTGTAACGTATAACGTATAACGTGTGACGTATAACGTGTGACGTATAACGTATAACGTGTAACGTATAACGTATAACGTATTACGTATAACGTATAACGTATAACGTATTACGTACAACGTATGACGTATAACGTATAACGTGTGACGTATAACGTATAACGTGTAACGTATAACGTATAACGTATAACGTATAACGTATTACGTATAACGTATAACATATAACGTATGACGTATAACGTGTAACGTATAACGTATAACGTATAACGTATTACGTATAACGTATAACATATAACGTATAACGTATAACGGTTAACGTATGACGTATAACGTATAACGTATAACGTGTAACGTATAACGTATAACGTGTGACGTATAACGTGTGACGTATAACGTATAACGTGTAACGTATAACGTATAACGTATTACGTATAACGTATAACGTATAACGTATAACGTATTACGTACAACGTATGACGTATAACGTATAACGTGTAACGTATAACGTATAACGTGTGACGTATAACGTGTGACGTATAACGTATAACGTGTAACGTATAACGTATAACGTATTACGTATAACGTATAACGTATAACGTATAACGTATTACGTACAACGTATGACGTATAACGTATAACGTGTGACGTATAACGTATAACGTGTAACGTATAACGTATAACGTATAACGTATAACGTATAACGTATAACGTATAACGTATAACGTATAACTTATAACGTATAACGTATAACGTTTAACGTATAACGCATAACATATAACGTACAACGTGTAACGAAGAACGTATAACATATAACGTATAACGTATAACGTTTAACGTATAACGTATAAAGTATAACGTATAACGTATAACGTATAACGTATAACGTATAACGTATAACGTATAACGTATAACGTATAACGTAAAACGTATGACGTATTACATATTACGTATAACGTATAACGTATAACGTATAACGTATAACGTATAACGTATAACGTATAACGTATACCGTATAACGTATAACGTATAACGTATAACGTATAACGTATAACGTATAACGTATAACGTATAACGTATAACGTATAACGTATAACGTATAACGTATAACGTATAACGTATAACGTATAACGTATAACGTATAACGTAAAATGTATGACGTATTACATATTACGTATAACGTATAACGTATAACGTATAACGTATAACGTATAACGTATAACGTATAACGTATAACGTATAACGTATAACGTATAACGTATAACGTATAACGTATAACGTATAACGTATAACGTATAACGTATAACGTATAACGTATAACGTATAACGTATAACGTATAACGTATAACGTATAACGTAAAACGTATGACGTATCACATATTACGTATAACGTATAACGTATAACGTATAACGTATAATGTATAATGTATAACGTATAACGTATAACGTATAACGTATAACGTATAACGTATAACGTATAATGTATAACGTATAACGTATAACGTATAACGTATAACGTATAACGTATAACGTATAACGTATAACGTATAACGTAAAACGTATAACGTATAACGTATAACGTATAACGTAAAACGTATGACGTATTACATATTACGTATAACGTATAACGTATAACGTATAACGTATAACGTATAACGTATAACGTATAACGTATAACGTATAACGTATAACGTATAACGTATAACGTATAACGTATAACGTATAACGTATAACGTATAACGTATAACATATAACGTATAACGTATAACGTATAACGTATAACGTATAACGTATAACGTATAACGTATAACGTATAACGTATAACGTATAACGTATGACGTATAACGTATAACGTATAACGTATAAGGTATAACGTATAACGTATAACGTATAACGTATAACGTATAACGTATAACGTATAATGTATAACGTATAACGTATAACGTATAACGTATAACGTATAACGTATAACGTATAACGTATAACGTATAACGTAAAACGTATGACGTATTACATATTACGTATAACGTATAACGTATAACATATAACGTATAACGTATAACGGTTAACGTATGACGTATAACGTATAACGTATAACGTGTAACGTATAACGTATAACGTGTGACGTATAACGTGTGACGTATAACGTATAACGTGTAACGTATAACGTATAACGTATTACGTATAACGTATAACGTATAACGTATAACGTATTACGTACAACGTATGACGTATAACGTATAACGTGTAACGTATAACGTATAACGTGTGACGTATAACGTGTGACGTATAACGTATAACGTGTAACGTATAACGTATAACGTATTACGTATAACGTATAACGTATAACGTATAACGTATTACGTACAACGTATGACGTATAACGTATAACGTGTAACGTATAACGTATAACGTGTGACGTATAACGTGTGACGTATAACGTATAACGTGTAACGTATAACGTATAACGTATTACGTATAACGTATAACGTATAACGTATAACGTATTACGTACAACGTATGACGTATAACGTATAACGTGTGACGTATAACGTATAACGTGTAACGTATAACGTATAACGTATAACGTATAACGTATAACGTATAACGTATAACGTATAACGTATAACTTATAACGTATAACGTATAACGTTTAACGTATAACGCATAACATATAACGTACAACGTGTAACGAAGAACGTATAACATATAACGTATAACGTATAACGTTTAACGTATAACGTATAAAGTATAACGTATAACGTATAACGTATAACGTATAACGTATAACGTATAACGTATAACGTATAACGTATAACGTAAAACGTATGACGTATTACATATTACGTATAACGTATAACGTATAACGTATAACGTATAACGTATAACGTATAACGTATAACGTATACCGTATAACGTATAACGTATAACGTATAACGTATAACGTATAACGTATAACGTATAACGTATAACGTATAACGTATAACGTATAACGTATAACGTATAACGTATAACGTATAACGTATAACGTATAACGTATAACGTAAAACGTATGACGTATTACATATTACGTATAACGTATAACGTATAACGTATAACGTATAACGTATAACGTATAACGTATAACGTATAACGTATAACGTATAACGTATAACGTATAACGTATAACGTATAACGTATAACGTATAACGTATAACGTATAACGTATAACGTATAACGTATAACGTATAACGTATAACGTATAACGTATAACGTATAACGTAAAACGTATGACGTATCACATATTACGTATAACGTATAACGTATAACGTATAACGTATAATGTATAATGTATAACGTATAACGTATAACGTATAACGTATAACGTATAACGTATAACGTATAATGTATAACGTATAACGTATAACGTATAACGTATAACGTATAACGTATAACGTATAACGTATAACGTATAACGTAAAACGTATAACGTATAACGTATAACGTATAACGTAAAACGTATGACGTATTACATATTACGTATAACGTATAACGTATAACGTATAACGATAACGTATAACGTATAACGTATAACGTATAACGTATAACGTATAACGTATAACGTATAACGTATAACGTATAACGTATAACGTATAACGTATAACGTATAACGTAACATATAACGTATAACGTATAACGTATAACGTATAACGTATAACGTATAACGTATAACGTATAACGTATAACGTATAACGTATAACGTATGACGTATAACGTATAACGTATAACGTATAAGGTTATAACGTATAACGTATAACGTATAACGTATAACGTATAACGTATAACGTATAATGTATAACGTATAACGTATAACTATAACGTATAACGGATAACGTATAACGTAACGTATAACGTATAACGTAAAACGTATGACGTATTACATATTACGTATAACGTATAACGTATACGTATAACGTATAACGTATAACGTATAACGTATAACGTATAACGTATAACGTATAACGTATAACGTATAACGTATAACGTATAACGTATAACGTATAACGTATAACGATAACATATAACGTATAACGTATAACGTAAAACGTATGACGTATTACATATTACGTATAACGTATAACGTATAACGTATAACGTATAACGTATAACGTATAACGTATAACGTATAACGTATAACGTACAACGTATAACGTACAACGTATAACGTATAACGTATAACGTATAACGTATAACGTATAACGTATAACGTATAACGTATAACGTAAAACGTATGACGTATTACATATTACGTATAACGTATATCGTATAACGTATAACGTATAACGTATAACGTACAACGTATAACGTATAACGTATAACGTATAACGTATAACGTATAACGTATAACGTATAACGTATAACGTATAACGTATAACGTATAACGTATAACGTATAACGTATAACGTAAAACGTATGACGTATCACATATTACGTATAACGTATAACGTATAACGTATAACGTATAATGTATAATGTATAACGTATAACGTATAACGTATAACGTATAACGTATAACGTATAACGTATAACGTGTAACGAAGAACGTATAACGAATAACGTAAAACGTATAACATATATCCTATAACGCATAACGTATATCGTATAACGTATAACGTATAACGTATAACGTATAACGTATAACGTATAACGTATAACGTATAACGTATAACGTATAACGTATAACGTACAACGTATAACGTATAACGTATAACGTATAACGTATAACGTATAACGTATAACGTATAACTTATAACGTATAACGTATAACGTATAACGTATAACGTATAACGTATAACGTATAACGTATAACGTAAAACGTATGACGTATTACATATTACGTATAACGTATAACGTATAACGTATAACGTATAACGTATAACGTATAACGTATAACGTATAACGTATAACGTATAACGTATAACGTATAACGTATAACGTATAACGTATAACGTATAACGTATAACGTATAACGTATAACGTATAACGTATAACGTATAACGAATAACGTATAACGTATAACGTATAACGTATAATGTATAACGTATAACGTATAACGTAAAACGTATGACCTATCACATATGACGTATAACGTATAGCGTATAACATATAACGTATAACGTACAACGTATAACGTATAACGTATAACGTATAACGTATAACGTATAACGTATAACGTATAACGTATAACGTAAAACGTATAACGTATAACGTATAACGTATAACGTATAACGTATAACGTATAACGTATAACGTATAACGTATAACGTATGACGTATAACGTATAACGTATAACGTATAAGGTATAACGTATAACGTATAACGTATAACGTATAACGTATAACGTATAACGTATAATGTATAACGTATAACGTATAACGTATAACGTATAACGTATAACGTATAACGTATAACGTATAACGTATAACGTAAAACGTATGACGTATTACATATTACGTATAACGTATAACGTATAACGTATAACGTATAACGTATAACGTATAACGTATAACGTATAACGTATAACGTATAACGTATAACGTATAACGTATAACGTATAACGTATAACGTATAACATATAACGTATAACGTATAACGTAAAACGTATGACGTATTACATATTACGTATAACGTATAACGTATAACGTATAACGTATAACGTATAACGTATAACGTATAACGTATAACGTACAACGTATAACGTATAACGTATAACGTATAACGTATAACGTATAACGTATAACGTATAACGTATAACGTATAACGTATAACGTAAAACGTATGACGTATTACATATTACGTATAACGTATATCGTATAAAGTATAACGTATAACGTATAACGTACAACGTATAACGTATAACGTATAACGTATAACGTATAACGTATAACGTATAACGTATAACGTATAACGTATAACGTATAACGTATAACGTATAACGTATAACGTATAACGTAAAACGTATGACGTATCACATATTACGTATAACGTATAACGTATAACGTATAACGTATAATGTATAATGTATAACGTATAACGTATAACGTATAACGTATAACGTATAACGTATAACGTATAACGTGTAACGAAGAACGTATAACGAATAACGTAAAACGTATAACATATATCCTATAACGCATAACGTATATCGTATAACGTATAACGTATAACGTATAACGTATAACGTATAACGTATAACGTATAACGTATAACGTATAACGTATAACGTATAACGTATAACGTACAACGTATAACGTATAACGTATAACGTATAACGTATAACGTATAACGTATAACGTATAACTTATAACGTATAACGTATAACGTATAACGTATAACGTATAACGTATAACGTATAACGTATAACGTAAAACGTATGACGTATTACATATTACGTATAACGTATAACGTATAACGTATAACGTATAACGTATAACGTATAACGTATAACGTATAACGTATAACGTATAACGTATAACGTATAACGTATAACGTATAACGTATAACGTATAACGTATAACGTATAACGTATAACGTATAACGTATAACGTATAACGTATAACGTATAATGTATAACGTATAACGTATAACGTAAAACGTATGACCTATCACATATGACGTATAACGTATAGCGTATAACATATAACGTATAACGTACAACGTATAACGTATAACGTATAACGTATAACGTATAACGTATAACGTATAACGTATAACGTATAACGTATAACGTATAACGTATAACGTAAAACGTATGACGTATCACATATTACGTACAACGTATAACGTATAACGTATAACGTATAACGTATAACGTATAACGTATAACGTATAACGTATAACGTATAACGTATAACGTATAACGTATAACGTATAACGTATAACGTATAACGTATAACGTATAACGTATAATGTATAACGTATAACGTATAACGTAAAACGTATGACCTATCACATATGACGTATAACGTATAGCGTATAACATATAACGTATAACGTACAACGTATAACGTATAACGTATAACGTATAACGTATAACGTATAACGTATAACGTATAACGTATAACGTATAACGTATAACGTATAACGTATAACGTATAACGTATAACGTATAACATATAACGTATAACGTAAAACGTATGACCTATCACATATTACGTATAACGTATAACGTATAACGTATAACGTATAATGTATAATGTATAACGTATAACGTATAACGTATAACGTATAACGTATAACGTATAACATATAACGTATAACGTATAACGTAAAACGTATGACGTATTACATATTACGTATAACGTATAACGTATAACGTATAACGTATAACGTATAACGTACAACGTATAACGTATAACGTATAACGTATAACGTATAACGTATAACGTATAACGTATAACGTATAACGTATAACGTATAACGTATAACGTATAACGTAAAACGTATGACGTATCACATATTACGTATAACGTATAACGTATAACGTATAACGTATAATGTATAATGTATAACGTATAACGTATAACGTATAACGTATAACGTATAACGTATAACGTATAACGTGTAACGAAGAACGTATAACGAATAACGTAAAACGTATAACATATATCCTATAACGCATAACGTATATCGTATAACGTAAAACGTATGGCGTATTACATATTACGTATAACGTATAACGTATAACGTATAACGTATAACGTATAACGTATAACGTATAACGTATAACGTATAACGTATAACGTATAACGTATAACGTATAACGTATAACGTATAACGTATAACGTATAACATATAACGGATAACGTATAACGTAAAACGTATGACGTATTACATATTACGTATAACGTATAACGTATAACGTATAACGTATAACGTATAACGTATAACGTATAACGTACAACGTATAACGTATAACGTATAACGTATAACGTATAACGTATAACGTATAACGTATAACGTATAACGTATAACGTATAACGTAAAACGTATGACGTATTACATATTACGTATAACGTATAACGTATAACGTATAACGTATAAGGTATAACGTATAACGTATAACGTATAACGTATAACGTATAACGTATAACGTATAACGTATAACGTAAAACGTATGACGTATTACATATTACGTATAACGTATAACGTATAACGTATAACGTATAACGTATAACGTACAACGTATAACGTATAACGTATAACGTATAACGTATAACGTATAACGTATAACGTATAACGTATAACGTATAACGTATAACGTATAACGTATAACGTATAACGTATAACGTATAACGTAAAACGTATGACGTATCACATATTACGTATAACGTATAACGTATAACGTATAACGTATAATGTATAATGTATAACGTATAACGTATAACGTATAACGTATAACGTATAACTTATAACGTATAACGTATAACGTATAACGTATAACGTATAACGTATAACGTATAACGTATAACGTATAACGTAAAACGTATGACGTATTACATATTACGTATAACGTATAACGTATAACGTATAACGTATAACGTATAACGTATAACGTATAACGTATAACGTATAACGTATAACGTATAACGTATAACGTATAACGTATAACGTATAACGTATAACGTATAACGTATAACGTATAACGTATAACGTAAAACGTATGACGTATCACATATTACGTATAACGTATAACGTATAACGTATAACGTATAATGTATAATGTATAACGTATAACGTATAACGTATAACGTATAACGTATAACGTATAACGTATAACGTATAACGTGTAACGAAGAACGTACAACGTATAACGTATAACGTATAACGTATAACGTATAACGTATAACGTATAACGTATAACGTATAACGTATAACGTATAACGTATAACGTATAACGTAAAACGTATGACGTATCACATATTACGTATAACGTATAACGTATAACGTATAACGTATAATGTATAATGTATAACGTATAACGTATAACGTATAACGTATAACGTATAACGTATAACGTATAACGTGTAACGAAGAACGTATAACGAATAACGTAAAACGTATAACATATATCCTATAACGCATAACGTATATCGTATAACGTAAAACGTATGGCGTATTACATATTACGTATAACGTATAACGTATAACGTATAACGTATAACGTATAACGTATAACGTATAACGTATAACGTATAACGTATAACGTATAACGTATAACGTATAACGTATAACGTATAACGTATAACGTATAACATATAACGGATAACGTATAACGTAAAACGTATGACGTATTACATATTACGTATAACGTATAACGTATAACGTATAACGTATAACGTATAACGTATAACGTATAACGTACAACGTATAACGTATAACGTATAACGTATAACGTATAACGTATAACGTATAACGTATAACGTATAACGTATAACGTATAACGTAAAACGTATGACGTATTACATATTACGTATAACGTATAACGTATAACGTATAACGTATAAGGTATAACGTATAACGTATAACGTATAACGTATAACGTATAACGTATAACGTATAACGTATAACGTAAAACGTATGACGTATTACATATTACGTATAACGTATAACGTATAACGTATAACGTATAACGTATAACGTACAACGTATAACGTATAACGTATAACGTATAACGTATAACGTATAACGTATAACGTATAACGTATAACGTATAACGTATAACGTATAACGTATAACGTATAACGTATAACGTATAACGTAAAACGTATGACGTATCACATATTACGTATAACGTATAACGTATAACGTATAACGTATAATGTATAATGTATAACGTATAACGTATAACGTATAACGTATAACGTATAACTTATAACGTATAACGTATAACGTATAACGTATAACGTATAACGTATAACGTATAACGTATAACGTATAACGTAAAACGTATGACGTATTACATATTACGTATAACGTATAACGTATAACGTATAACGTATAACGTATAACGTATAACGTATAACGTATAACGTATAACGTATAACGTATAACGTATAACGTATAACGTATAACGTATAACGTATAACGTATAACGTATAACGTATAACGTATAACGTAAAACGTATGACGTATCACATATTACGTATAACGTATAACGTATAACGTATAACGTATAATGTATAATGTATAACGTATAACGTATAACGTATAACGTATAACGTATAACGTATAACGTATAACGTATAACGTGTAACGAAGAACGTGTAACGAATAACGTAAAACGTATAACATATATCCTATAACGCATAACGTATATCGTATAACGTATAACGTATAACGTATAACGTATAACGTATAACGTATAACGTATAACGTATAACGTATAACGTATAACGTATAACGTATAACGTATAACGTATAACGTATAACGTACAACGTATAACGTATAACGTATAACGTATAACGTATAACGTATAACGTATAACGTATAACGTATAACGTATAACTTATAACGTATAACGTATAACGTATAACGTATAACGTATAACGTATAACGTATAACGTAAAACGTATGACGTATTACATATTACGTATAACGTATAACGTATAACGTATAACGTATAACGTATAACGTATAACGTATAACGTATAACGTATAACGTATAACGTATAACGTAAAACGTATGACGTATTACATATTACGTATAACGTATAACGTATAACGTATAACGTATAACGTATAACGTATAACGTATAACGTATAACGTATAACGTATAACGTATAACGTATAACGTATAACGTATAACGTATAACGTATAACATATAACGTATAACGTATAACGTAAAACGTATGACGTATTACATATTACGTATAACGTATAACGTATAACGTATAACGTATAACGTATAACGTATAACGTATAACGTATAACGTATAACGTACAACGTATAACGTATAACGTATAACGTATAACGTATAACGTATAACGTATAACGTATAACGTATAACGTATAACGTATAACGTATAACGTAAAACGTATGACGTATTACATATTACGTATAACGTATATCGTATAACGTATAACGTATAACGTATAACGTACAACGTATAACGTATAACGTATAACGTATAACGTATAACGTATAACGTATAACGTATAACGTATAACGTATAACGTATAACGTATAACGTATAACGTATAACGTATAACGTATAACGTATAACGTATAACGTAAAACGTATGACGTATCACATATTACGTATAACGTATAACGTATAACGTATAACGTATAATGTATAATGTATAACGTATAACGTATAACGTATAACGTATAACGTATAACGTATAACGTATAACGTGTAACGAAGAACGTATAACGAATAACGTAAAACGTATAACATATATCCTATAACGCATAACGTATATCGTATATCGTATAACGTATAACGTATAACGTATAACGTATAACGTATAACGTATAACGTATAACGTATAACGTATAACGTATAACGTATAACGTACAACGTATAACGTATAACGTATAACGTATAACGTATAACGTATAACGTATAACGTATAACTTATAACGTATAACGTATAACGTATAACGTATAACGTATAACGTATAACGTATAACGTATAACGTAAAACGTATGACGTATTACATATTACGTATAACGTATAACGTATAACGTATAACGTATAACGTATAACGTATAACGTATAACGTATAACGTATAACGTATAACGTATAACGTATAACGTATAACGTATAACGTATAACGTATAACGTATAACGTATAACGTATAACGTATAACGTATAACGTATAACGTATAACGTATAACGTATAACGTATAACGTATAACGTATAACGTATAACGTATAATGTATAACGTATAACGTATAACGTAAAACGTATGACCTATCACATATGACGTATAACGTATAGCGTATAACATATAACGTATAACGTACAACGTATAACGTATAACGTATAACGTATAACGTATAACGTATAACGTATAACGTATAACGTATAACGTAAAACGTATAACGTATAACGTATAACGTATAACGTATAACGTATAACGTATAACGTATAACGTATAACGTATAACGTATAACGTATGACGTATAACGTATAACGTATAACGTATAAGGTATAACGTATAACGTATAACGTATAACGTATAACGTATAACGTATAACGTATAATGTATAACGTATAACGTATAACGTATAACGTATAACGTATAACGTATAACGTATAACGTATAACGTATAACGTAAAACGTATGACGTATCACATATTACGTATAACGTATAACGTATAACGTATAACGTATAACGTATAACGTATAACGTATAACGTATAACGTATAACGTATAACGTATAACGTATAACGTATAACGTATAACGTATAACGTATAACGTATAACGTATAACGTATAACATATAACGTATAACGTATAACGTAAAACGTATGACGTATTACATATTACGTATAACGTATAACGTATAACGTATAACGTATAACGTATAACGTATAACGTATAACGTATAACGTACAACGTATAACGTATAACGTATAACGTATAACGTATAACGTATAACGTATAACGTATAACGTATAACGTATAACGTATAACGTAAAACGTATGACGTATTACATATTACGTATAACGTATATCGTATAAAGTATAACGTATAACGTATAACGTACAACGTATAACGTATAACGTATAACGTATAACGTATAACGTATAACGTATAACGTATAACGTATAACGTATAACGTATAACGTATAACGTATAACGTATAACGTATAACGTATAACGTAAAACATATGACGTATCACATATTACGTATAACGTATAACGTATAACGTATAACGTATAATGTATAATGTATAACGTATAACGTATAACGTATAACGTATAACGTATAACGTATAACGTATAACGTGTAACGAAGAACGTATAACGAATAACGTAAAACGTATAACATATATCCTATAACGCATAACGTATATCGTATAACGTATAACGTATAACGTATAACGTATAACGTATAACGTATAACGTAAAACGTATGACGTGTTACATATTACGTATAACGTATAACGTATAACGTATAACGTATAACGTATAACGTATAACGTATAACGTATAACGTATAACGTATAACGTATAACGTATAACGTATAACGTATAACGTATAACGTATAACGTATAACGTATAACGTATAACGTATAACGTATAACGTATAACGTATAACGTATAATGTATAACGTATAACGTATAACGTAAAACGTATGACCTATCACATATGACGTATAACGTATAGCGTATAACATATAACGTATAACGTACAACGTATAACGTATAACGTATAACGTATAACGTATAACGTATAACGTATAACGTATAACGTATAACGTATAACGTATAACGTATAACGTATAACGTATAACGTATAACGTAAAACGTATGACCTATCACATATTACGTATAACGTATAACGTATAACGTATAACGTATAATGTATAATGTATAACGTATAACCTATAACGTATAACGTATAACGTATAACGTATAACATATAACGTATAACGTATAACGTAAAACGTATGACGTATTACATATTACGTATAACGTATAACGTATAACGTATAACGTATAACGTATAACGTACAACGTATAACGTATAACGTATAACGTATAACGTATAACGTATAACGTATAACGTATAACGTATAACGTATAACGTATAACGTATAACGTATAACGTAAAACGTATGACGTATCACATATTACGTATAACGTATAACGTATAACGTATAACGTATAATGTATAATGTATAACGTATAACGTATAACGTATAACGTATAACGTATAACGTATAACGTGTAACGAAGAACGTATAACGAATAACGTAAAACGTATAACATATATCCTATAACGCATAACGTATATCGTATAACGTAAAACGTATGGCGTATTACATATTACGTATAACGTATAACGTATAACGTATAACGTATAACGTATAACGTATAACGTATAACGTATAACGTATAACGTATAACGTATAACGTATAACGTATAACGTATAACGTATAACGTATAACATATAACGGATAACGTATAACGTAAAACGTATGACGTATTACATATTACGTATAACGTATAACGTATAATGTATAACGTATAACGTATAACGTATAACGTATAACGTACAACGTATAACGTATAACGTATAACGTATAACGTATAACGTATAACGTATAACGTATAACGTATAACGTATAACGTATAACGTAAAACGTATGACGTATTACATATTACGTATAACGTATAACGTATAACGTATAACGTATAAGGTATAACGTATAACGTATAACGTATAACGTATAACGTATAACGTATAACGTATAACGTATAACGTAAAACGTATGACGTATTACATATTACGTATAACGTATAACGTATAACGTATAACGTATAACGTATAACGTACAACGTATAACGTATAACGTATAACGTATAACGTATAACGTATAACGTATAACGTATAACGTATAACGTATAACGTATAACGTATAACGTATAACGTATAACGTATAACGTATAACGTATAACGTAAAACGTATGACGTATCACATATTACGTATAACGTATAACGTATAACGTATAACGTATAATGTATAATGTATAACGTATAACGTATAACGTATAACGTATAACGTATAACTTATAACGTATAACGTATAACGTATAACGTATAACGTATAACGTATAACGTATAACGTATAACGTAAAACGTATGACGTATTACATATTACGTATAACGTATAACGTATAACGTATAACGTATAACGTATAACGTATAACGTATAACGTATAACGTATAACGTATAACGTATAACGTATAACGTATAACGTATAACGTATAACGTATAACGTATAACGTATAACGTATAACGTATAACGTAAAACGTATGACGTATCACATATTACGTATAACGTATAACGTATAACGTATAACGTATAATGTATAATGTATAACGTATAACGTATAACGTATAACGTATAACGTATAACGTATAACGTATAACGTGTAACGAAGAACGTGTAACGAATAACGTAAAACGTATAACATATATCCTATAACGCATAACGTATATCGTATAACGTATAACGTATAACGTATAACGTATAACGTATAACGTATAACGTATAACGTATAACGTATAACGTATAACGTATAACGTATAACGTATAACGTATAACGTATAACGTATAACGTACAACGTATAACGTATAACGTATAACGTATAACGTATAACGTATAACGTATAACGTATAACGTATAACGTATAACTTATAACGTATAACGTATAACGTATAACGTATAACGTATAACGTATAACGTATAACGTAAAACGTATGACGTATTACATATTACGTATAACGTATAACGTATAACGTATAACGTATAACGTATAACGTATAACGTATAACGTATAACGTATAACGTATAACGTATAACGTATAACGTATAACGTATAACGTAAAACGTATAACGTATAACGTATAACGTATAACGTATGGCGTATAACGTATGACGTATGACGTATAACGTATAACGTATAACGTATAACGTATAACGTATAACGTATAACGTACAACGTATAACGTATAACGTATAACGTATAACGTATAACGTATAACGTAAAACGTATGACGTATTACATATTACGTATAACGTATAACGTATAACGTATAACGTATAACGTATAACGTATAACGTATAACGTATAACGTATAACGTATAACGTATAACGTAAAACGTATGACGTATTACATATTACGTATAACGTATAATGTATAACGTATAACGTATAACGTATAACGTATAACGTATAACGTATAACGTAACACGTATGACGTATTACATATTACGTATAACGTATAACGTATAACGTATAACGTATAACGTATAACGTATAACGTATAACGTATAACGTATAACCTATAACGTATAACGTATAACGTATAACATATAACGTATAACGTATAACGTAGAACGTATAACGTAAAACGTATGACGTATTACATATTACGTATAACGTATAACGTATAACGTATAACGTATAACGTAAAACGTATAACGTATAACGCGTAACGAAGAACGTATAACGAAAAACGTAAAAGGTATAACATATATCCTATAACGCATAACGTATATCGTATAACGCATAACGTATAGCGAATAACGCATAACGTATACCGTATAACGTATAACGTATAACGTATAACGTATAACGTATAACGTATAACGTATAACGTATAACGTATAACGTATAACGTATAACGTAAAACGTATAACGTATAACGTATAACGTATAACGTATGGCGTATAACGTATGACGTATGACGTATAACGTATAACGTATAACGTATAACGTATAACGTATAACGTATAACGTACAACGTATAACGTATAACGTATAACGTACAACGTATAACGTATAACGTATAACGTATAACGTATAACGTATAACGTAAAACGTATGACGTATTACATATTACGTATAACGTATAACGTATAACGTATAACGTATAACGTATAACGTATAAAGTATAACGTAAAACGTATGACGTATTACATATTACGTATAACGTATAACGTATAACGTATAACGTATAACGTATAACGTATAACGTATAACGTAAAACGTATGACGTATTACATATTACGTATAACGTATAACGTATAACGTATAACGTATAACGTATAACGTATAACGTATAACGTATAACGTATAACGTAAAACGTATAACGTATAACGTATAACGTATAACGTATAACGTATAACGTATAACGTATAACGTATAACGTATGACGTATAACGTATAACGTATAAGGTATAACGTATAACGTATAACGTATAACGTATAACGTATAACGTATAACGTATAACGTATAACGTATAACGTATAAAGTATAACGTATAACGTATAACGTATAACGTATAAAGTATAACGTATAACGTATAACGTAAAACGTATGACGTATTACATATTACGTATAACGTATAACGTATAACGTATAACGTATAACGTATAACGTACAACGTATAACGTATAACGTATAACGTATAACGTATAACGTATAACGTATAACGTATAACGTATAACGTATAACGTATAACGTATAACGTATAACGTATAACGTATAACGTATAACGTATAACGTAAAACGTATGACGTATCACATATTACGTATAACGTATAACGTATAACGTATAACGTATAATGTATAATGTATAACGTATAACGTATAACGTATAACGTATAACGTATAACGTATAACGTATAACGTGTAACGAAGAACGTATAACGAATAACGTAAAACGTATAACATATATCCTATAACGCATAACGTATATCGTATAACGTATAACGTATAACGTATAACGTATAACGTATAACGTATAACGTATAACGTATAACGTATAACGTATAACGTATAACGTATAACGTACAACGTATAACGTATAACGTATAACGTATAACGTATAACGTATAACGTATAACGTATAACTTATAACGTATAACGTATAACGTATAACGTATAACGTATAACGTATAACGTATAACGTAAAACGTATGACGTATTACATATTACGTATAACGTATAACTTATAACGTATAACGTATAACGTATAACGTATAACGTATAACGTATAACGTATAACGTATAACGTATAACGTATAACGTATAACGTATAACGTATAACGTATAACGTATAACGTATAACGTATAACGTATAACGTATAATGTATAACGTATAACGTATAACGTATAACGTAAAACGTATGACCTATCACATATGACGTATAACGTATAACGTATAACGTATAACGTATAACGTACGACGTATAACGTATAACGTATAACGTATAACGTATAACGTATAACGTATAACGTATAACGTATAACGTATAACGTATAACGTATAACGTATAACGTATAACGTAAAACGTATGACCTATCACATATTACGTATAACGTATAACGTATAACGTATAACGTATAATGTATAATGTATAACGTATAACGTATAACGTATAACGTATAACGTATAACGTATAACATATAACGTATAACGTATAACGTAAAACGTATGACGTATTACATATTACGTATAACGTATAACGTATAACGTATAACGTATAACGTATAACGTATAATGTATAACGTATAACGTATAACGTATAACGTAAAACGTATGACCTATCACATATGACGTATAACGTATAACGTATAACGTATAACGTATAACGTACAACGTATAACGTATAACGTATAACGTATAACGTATAACGTATAATGTATAATGTATAACGTATAACGTATAACGTATAACGTATAACGTATAACGTATAACGTGTAACGAAGAACGTATAACGAATAACGTAAAACGTATAACATATATCCTATAACGCATAACGTATATCGTATAACGTATAACGTATAACGTATAACGTATAACGTATAACATATAACGTATAACGTATAACGTAAAACGTATGACGTATTACATATTACGTATAACGTATAACGTATAACGTATAACGTATAACGTATAACGTAAAACGTATGACGTATTACATATTACGTATAACGTATAACGTATAACGTATAACGTATAACGTATAACGTATAACGTATAACGTATAACGTATAACGTATAACGTATAACGTATAACGTATAACGTATAACGTATAACGTATAACGTATAACGTAAAACGTATGACGTATCACATATTACGTATAACGTATAACGTATAACGTATAACGTATAATGTATAATGTATAACGTATAACGTATAACGTATAACGTATAACGTATAACGTATAACGTATAACGTGTAACGAAGAACGTGTAACGAATAACGTAAAACGTATAACATATATCCTATAACGCATAACGTATATCGTATAACGTATAACGTATAACGTATAACGTATAACGTATAACGTATAACGTATAACGTATAACGTATAACGTATAACGTATAACGTATAACGTATAACGTATAACGTACAACATATAACGTATAACGTATAACGTATAACGTATAACGTATAACGTATAACGTATAACGTATAACTTATAACGTATAACGTATAACGTATAACGTATAACGTATAACGTATAACGTATAACGTAAAACGTATGACGTATTACATATTACGTATAACGTATAACGTATAACGTATAACGTATAACGTATAACGTATAACGTATAACGTATAACGTATAACGTATAACGTATAACGTATAACGTATAACGTATAACGTAAAACGTATAACGTATAACGTATAACGTATAACGTATGGCGTATAACGTATGACGTATGACGTATAACGTATAACGTATAACGTATAACGTATAACGTATAACGTATAACGTACAACGTATAACGTATAACGTATAACGTATAACGTATAACGTATAACGTAAAACGTATGACGTATTACATATTACGTATAACGTATAACGTATAACGTATAACGTATAACGTATAACGTATAACGTATAACGTATAACGTATAACGTATAACGTATAACGTATAACGTAAAACGTATGACGTATTACATATTACGTATAACGTATAATGTATAACGTATAACGTATAACGTATAACGTATAACGTATAACGTATAACGTAACACGTATGACGTATTACATATTACGTATAACGTATAACGTATAACGTATAACGTATAACGTATAACGTATAACGTATAACGTATAACGTATAACCTATAGCGTATAACGTATAACGTATAACATATAACGTATAACGTATAACGTAGAACGTATAACGTAAAACGTATGACGTATTACATATTACGTATAACGTATAACGTATAACGTATAACGTATAACGTAAAACGTATAACGTATAACGTATAACGTATAACGTATAACGTATAACGCGTAACGAAGAACGTATAACGAAAAACGTAAAAGGTATAACATATATCCTATAACGCATAACGTATATCGTATAACGCATAACGTATAGCGAATAACGCATAACGTATACCGTATAACGTATAACGTATAACGTATAACGTATAACGTATAACGTATAACGTATAACGTATAACGTATAACGTATAACGTATAACGTATAACGTATAACGTATAACGTATAACGTATAACGTATAACGTATAACGTATAACGTAAAACGTATAACGTATAACGTATAACGTATAACGTATGGCGTATAACGTATGACGTATGACGTATAACGTATAACGTATAACGTTTAACGTATAACGTATAACGTATAACGTGCAACGTATAACGTATAACGTATAACGTATAACGTATAACGTATAACGTATAACGTAAAACGTATAACGTATAACGTATAACATATAACGTATGGCGTATAACGTATGACGTATGACGTATAACGTATAACGTATAACGTACAACGTATAACGTATAACGTATAACGTATAACGTATAACGTATAACGTATAACGTATAACGTATAACTTATAACGTATAACGTATAACGTATAACGTATAACGTATAACGTATAACGTATAACGTATAACGTATAACGTATAACGTATAACGTATAACGTATAACGTATAACGTATAACGTATAACGTATAACGTATAACGTAAAACGTATAACGTATAACGTATAACGTATAACGTATGGCGTATAACGTATGACGTATGACGTATAACGTATAACGTATAACGTTTAACGTATAACGTATAACGTATAACGTGCAACGTATAACGTATAACGTATAACGTATAACGTATAACGTATAACGTATAACGTAAAACGTATAACGTATAACGTATAACATATAACGTATGGCGTATAACGTATGACGTATGACGTATAACGTATAACGTATAACGTACAACGTATAACGTATAACGTATAACGTATAACGTATAACGTATAACGTATAACGTATAACGTATAACTTATAACGTATAACGTATAACGTATAACGTATAACGTATAACGTATAACGTATAACGTAAAACGTATGACGTATTACGTATT
Organism: Ptiloglossa arizonensis; assembly: GCF_051014685.1. Lineage (NCBI taxonomy): Eukaryota > Metazoa > Arthropoda > Insecta > Hymenoptera > Colletidae > Ptiloglossa > Ptiloglossa arizonensis. Next base: position 1,832,960 of record NW_027478391.1, read on the forward strand.
ACGTATAACGTATAACGTATAACGTATAACGTATAACGTATAACGTATAACGTATAACGTATAACGTATAACGTATAACGTATAACGTATAACGTATAACGTATAACGTATAACGTAAAACGTATAACGTATAACGTATAACGTATAACGTATGGCGTATAACGTATGACGTATGACGTATAACGTATAACGTATAACGTATAACGTATAACGTATAACGTATAACGTACAACGTATAACGTATAACGTATAACGTATAACGTATAACGTATAACGTAAAACGTATGACGTATTACATATTACGTATAACGTATAACGTATAACGTATAACGTATAACGTATAACGTATAACGTATAACGTATAACGTATAACGTATAACGTATAACGTAAAACGTATGACGTATTACATATTACGTATAACGTATAATGTATAACGTATAACGTATAACGTATAACGTATAACGTATAACGTATAACGTAACACGTATGACGTATTACATATTACGTATAACGTATAACGTATAACGTATAACGTATAACGTATAACGTATAACGTATAACGTATAACGTATAACGTATAACGTAAAACGTATGACGTATTACATATTACGTATAACGTATAACGTATAACGTATAACGTATAACGTATAACGTATAACGTAAAACGTATAACGTATAACGTATAACGTATAACGTATAACGTAAAACGTATAACGTATAACGTATAACGTATAACGTATAACGTATAACGCGTAACGAAGAACGTATAACGAAAAACGTAAAAGGTATAACATATATCCTATAACGCATAACGTATATCGTATAACGCATAACGTATAGCGAATAACGCATAACGTATACCGTATAACGTATAACGTATAACGTATAACGTATAACGTATAACGTATAACGTATAACGTATAACGTATAACGTATAACGTATAACGTATAACGTATAACGTATAACGTATAACGTATAACGTATAACGTATAACGTATAACGTAAAACGTATAACGTATAACGTAAAACGTATAACGTATAACGTATAACGTATAGCGAATAACGCATAACGTATACCGTATAACGTATAACGTATAACGTATAACGTATAACGTATAACGTATAACGTATAACGTATAACGTATAACGTATAACGTATAACGTAAAACGTATAACGTATAACGTATAACGTATAACGTATGGCGTATAACGTATGACGTATGACGTATAACGTATAACGTATAACGTATAACGTATAACGTATAACGTATAACGTACAACGTATAACGTATAACGTATAACGTACAACGTATAACGTATAACGTATAACGTATAACGTATAACGTATAACGTAAAACGTATGACGTATTACATATTACGTATAACGTATAACGTATAACGTATAACGTATAACGTATAACGTATAAAGTATAACGTAAAACGTATGACGTATTACATATTACGTATAACGTATAACGTATAACGTATAACGTATAACGTATAACGTATAACGTATAACGTATAACGTAAAACGTATGACGTATTACATATTACGTATAACGTATAACGTATAACGTATAACGTATAACGTATAACGTATAACGTATAACGTATAACGTATAACGTAAAACGTATAACGTATAACGTATAACGTATAACGTATAACGTATAACGTATAACGTATAACGTATAACGTATAACGTATAACGTATAACGTATAACGTATAACGTAAAACGTATAACGTATAACGTATAACGTATAACGTATGGCGTATAACGTATGACGTATGACGTATAACGTATAACGTATAACGTTTAACGTATAACGTATAACGTATAACGTGCAACGTATAACGTATAACGTATAACGTATAACGTATAACGTATAACGTATAACGTAAAACGTATAACGTATAACGTATAACATATAACGTATGGCGTATAACGTATGACGTATGACGTATAACGTATAACGTATAACGTACAACGTATAACGTATAACGTATAACGTATAACGTATAACGTATAACGTATAACGTATAACGTATAACTTATAACGTATAACGTATAACGTATAACGTATAACGTATAACGTATAACGTATAACGTAAAACGTATGACGTATTACGTATTACGTATAACGTATAACGTATAACGTATAACGTATAACGTATAACGTATAACGTATAACGTATAACGTATAACGTATAACGTATAACGTATAACGTATAACGTATAACGTATAACGTAAAACGTATAACGTATAACGTATAACGTATAACGTATGGCGTATAACGTATGACGTATGACGTATAACGTATAACGTATAACGTATAACGTATAACGTATAACGTATAACGTACAACGTATAACGTATAACGTATAACGTATAACGTATAACGTATAACGTAAAACGTATGACGTATTACATATTACGTATAACGTATAACGTATAACGTATAACGTATAACGTATAACGTATAACGTATAACGTATAACGTATAACGTATAACGTATAACGTAAAACGTATGACGTATTACATATTACGTATAACGTATAATGTATAACGTATAACGTATAACGTATAACGTATAACGTATAACGTATAACGTAACACGTATGACGTATTACATATTACGTATAACGTATAACGTATAACGTATAACGTATAACGTATAACGTATAACGTATAACGTATAACGTATAACGTATAACGTAAAACGTATGACGTATTACATATTACGTATAACGTATAACGTATAACGTATAACGTATAACGTATAACGTATAACGTAAAACGTATAACGTATAACGTATAACGTATAACGTATAACGTAAAACGTATAACGTATAACGTATAACGTATAACGTATAACGTATAACGCGTAACGAAGAACGTATAACGAAAAACGTAAAAGGTATAACATATATCCTATAACGCATAACGTATATCGTATAACGCATAACGTATAGCGAATAACGCATAACGTATACCGTATAACGTATAACGTATAACGTATAACGTATAACGTATAACGTATAACGTATAACGTATAACGTATAACGTATAACGTATAACGTATAACGTATAACGTATAACGTATAACGTATAACGTATAACGTATAACGTAAAACGTATAACGTATAACGTAAAACGTATAACGTATAACGTATAACGTATAGCGAATAACGCATAACGTATACCGTATAACGTATAACGTATAACGTATAACGTATAACGTATAACGTATAACGTATAACGTATAACGTATAACGTATAACGTATAACGTAAAACGTATAACGTATAACGTATAACGTATAACGTATGGCGTATAACGTATGACGTATGACGTATAACGTATAACGTATAACGTATAACGTATAACGTATAACGTATAACGTACAACGTATAACGTATAACGTATAACGTACAACGTATAACGTATAACGTATAACGTATAACGTATAACGTATAACGTAAAACGTATGACGTATTACATATTACGTATAACGTATAACGTATAACGTATAACGTATAACGTATAACGTATAAAGTATAACGTAAAACGTATGACGTATTACATATTACGTATAACGTATAACGTATAACGTATAACGTATAACGTATAACGTATAACGTATAACGTAAAACGTATGACGTATTACATATTACGTATAACGTATAACGTATAACGTATAACGTATAACGTATAACGTATAACGTATAACGTATAACGTATAACGTAAAACGTATAACGTATAACGTATAACGTATAACGTATAACGTATAACGTATAACGTATAACGTATAACGTATGACGTATAACGTATAACGTATAAGGTATAACGTATAACGTATAACGTATAACGTATAACGTATAACGTATAACGTATAACGTATAACGTATAACGTATAAAGTATAACGTATAACGTATAACGTATAACGTATAAAGTATAACGTATAACGTATAACGTAAAACGTATGACGTATTACATATTACGTATAACGTATAACGTATAACGTATAACGTATAACGTATAACGTACAACGTATAACGTATAACGTATAACGTATAACGTATAACGTATAACGTATAACGTATAACGTATAACGTATAACGTATAACGTATAACGTATAACGTATAACGTATAACGTATAACGTAAAACGTATGACGTATCACATATTACGTATAACGTATAACGTATAACGTATAACGTATAATGTATAATGTATAACGTATAACGTATAACGTATAACGTATAACGTATAACGTATAACGTATAACGTGTAACGAAGAACGTATAACGAATAACGTAAAACGTATAACATATATCCTATAACGCATAACGTATATCGTATAACGTATAACGTATAACGTATAACGTATAACGTATAACGTATAACGTATAACGTATAACGTATAACGTATAACGTATAACGTATAACGTACAACGTATAACGTATAACGTATAACGTATAACGTATAACGTATAACGTATAACGTATAACTTATAACGTATAACGTATAACGTATAACGTATAACGTATAACGTATAACGTATAACGTAAAACGTATGACGTATTACATATTACGTATAACGTATAACTTATAACGTATAACGTATAACGTATAACGTATAACGTATAACGTATAACGTATAACGTATAACGTATAACGTATAACGTATAACGTATAACGTATAACGTATAACGTATAACGTATAACGTATAACGTATAACGTATAACGTATAATGTATAACGTATAACGTATAACGTATAACGTAAAACGTATGACCTATCACATATGACGTATAACGTATAACGTATAACGTATAACGTATAACGTACAACGTATAACGTATAACGTATAACGTATAACGTATAACGTATAACGTATAACGTATAACGTATAACGTATAACGTATAACGTATAACGTATAACGTAAAACGTATGACCTATCACATATTACGTATAACGTATAACGTATAACGTATAACGTATAATGTATAATGTATAACGTATAACGTATAACGTATAACGTATAACGTATAACGTATAACATATAACGTATAACGTATAACGTAAAACGTATGACGTATTACATATTACGTATAACGTATAACGTATAACGTATAACGTATAACGTATAACGTATAATGTATAACGTATAACGTATAACGTATAACGTAAAACGTATGACCTATCACATATGACGTATAACGTATAACGTATAACGTATAACGTATAACGTACAACGTATAACGTATAACGTATAACGTATAACGTATAACGTATAATGTATAATGTATAACGTATAACGTATAACGTATAACGTATAACGTATAACGTATAACGTGTAACGAAGAACGTATAACGAATAACGTAAAACGTATAACATATATCCTATAACGCATAACGTATATCGTATAACGTATAACGTACAACGTATAACGTATAACGTATAACGTATAACGTATAACGTATAACGTAAAACGTATGACGTATTACATATTACGTATAACGTATAACGTATAACGTATAACGTATAACGTATAACGTATAAAGTATAACGTAAAACGTATGACGTATTACATATTACGTATAACGTATAACGTATAACGTATAACGTATAACGTATAACGTATAACGTATAACGTAAAACGTATGACGTATGACGTATTACATATTACGTATAACGTATAACGTATAACGTATAACGTATAACGTATAACGTATAACGTATAACGTATAACGTAAAACGTATAACGTATAACGTATAACGTATAACGTATAACGTATAACGTATAACGTATAACGTATAACGTATAACGTATGACGTATAACGTATAACGTATAACGTATAAGGTATAACGTATAACGTATAACGTATAACGTATAACGTATATTGTATAACGTATAATGTATAACGTATAACGTATAACGTATAACGTATAACGTATAACGTATAACGTATAACGTAAAACGTATGGCGTATTACATATTACGTATAACGTATAACGTATAACGTATAACGTATAACGTATAACGTATAACGTATAACGTATAACGTATAACGTATAACGTATAACGTATAACGTATAACATATAACGTATAACGTATAACGTAAAACGTATGACGTATTACATATTACGTATAACGTATAACGTATAACGTATAACGTATAACGTATAACGTAAAACGTATGACGTATTACATATTACGTATAACGTATAACGTATAACGTATAACGTATAACGTATAACGTATAACGTATAACGTATAACGTATAACGTATAACGTATAACGTATAACGTATAACGTATAACGTATAACGTATAACGTATAACGTAAAACGTATGACGTATCACATATTACGTATAACGTATAACGTATAACGTATAACGTATAATGTATAATGTATAACGTATAACGTATAACGTATAACGTATAACGTATAACGTATAACGTATAACGTGTAACGAAGAACGTGTAACGAATAACGTAAAACGTATAACATATATCCTATAACGCATAACGTATATCGTATAACGTATAACGTATAACGTATAACGTATAACGTATAACGTATAACGTATAACGTATAACGTATAACGTATAACGTATAACGTATAACGTATAACGTATAACGTACAACATATAACGTATAACGTATAACGTATAACGTATAACGTATAACGTATAACGTATAACGTATAACTTATAACGTATAACGTATAACGTATAACGTATAACGTATAACGTATAACGTATAACGTAAAACGTATGACGTATTACATATTACGTATAACGTATAACGTATAACGTATAACGTATAACGTATAACGTATAACGTATAACGTATAACGTATAACGTATAACGTATAACGTATAACGTATAACGTATAACGTATAACGTAAAACGTATAACGTATAACGTATAACGTATAACGTATGGCGTATAACGTATGACGTATGACGTATAACGTATAACGTATAACGTATAACGTATAACGTATAACGTATAACGTACAACGTATAACGTATAACGTATAACGTATAACGTATAACGTATAACGTAAAACGTATGACGTATTACATATTACGTATAACGTATAACGTATAACGTATAACGTATAACGTATAACGTATAACGTATAACGTATAACGTATAACGTATAACGTATAACGTATAACGTAAAACGTATGACGTATTACATATTACGTATAACGTATAATGTATAACGTATAACGTATAACGTATAACGTATAACGTATAACGTATAACGTAACACGTATGACGTATTACATATTACGTATAACGTATAACGTATAACGTATAACGTATAACGTATAACGTATAACGTATAACGTATAACGTATAACCTATAGCGTATAACGTATAACGTATAACATATAACGTATAACGTATAACGTAGAACGTATAACGTAAAACGTATGACGTATTACATATTACGTATAACGTATAACGTATAACGTATAACGTATAACGTAAAACGTATAACGTATAACGTATAACGTATAACGTATAACGTATAACGCGTAACGAAGAACGTATAACGAAAAACGTAAAAGGTATAACATATATCCTATAACGCATAACGTATATCGTATAACGCATAACGTATAGCGAATAACGCATAACGTATACCGTATAACGTATAACGTATAACGTATAACGTATAACGTATAACGTATAACGTATAACGTATAACGTATAACGTATAACGTATAACGTATAACGTATAACGTATAACGTATAACGTATAACGTATAACGTATAACGTAAAACGTATAACGTATAACGTATAACGTATAACGTATGGCGTATAACGTATGACGTATGACGTATAACGTACAACGTATAACGTATAACGTATAACGTATAACGTATAACGTATAACGTAAAACGTATGACGTATTACATATTACGTATAACGTATAACGTATAACGTATAACGTATAACGTATAACGTATAACGTATAACGTATAACGTATAACGTATAACGTATAACGTATAACGTATAACGTATAACGTATAACGTAAAACGTATAACGTATAACGTATAACGTATAACGTATGGCGTATAACGTATGACGTATGACGTATAACGTATAACGTATAACGTATAACGTATAACGTATAACGTATAACGTACAACGTATAACGTATAACGTATAACGTATAACGTATAACGTATAACGTAAAACGTATGACGTATTACATATTACGTATAACGTATAACGTATAACGTATAACGTATAACGTATAACGTAAAACGTATGACGTATTACATATTACGTATAACGTATAACGTATAACGTATAACGTATAACGTATAACGTATAACGTATAACGTATAACGTATAACGTATAACGTATAACGTATAACGTATAACGTATAACGTATAACGTATAACGTATAACGTATAACGTATAACGTATAACGTATAACGTATAACGTAAAACGTATAACGTATAACGTATAACGTATAACGTATAACGTAAAACGTATAACGTATAACGTATAACGTATAACGTATAACGTATAACGCGTAACGAAGAACGTATAACGAAAAACGTAAAAGGTATAACATATATCCTATAACGCATAACGTATATCGTATAACGCATAACGTATAGCGAATAACGCATAACGTATACCGTATAACGTATAACGTATAACGTATAACGTATAACGTATAACGTATAACGTATAACGTATAACGTATAACGTATAACGTATAACGTATAACGTATAACGTATAACGTATAACGTATAACGTATAACGTATAACGTAAAACGTATAACGTATAACGTAAAACGTATAACGTATAACGTATAACGTATAGCGAATAACGCATAACGTATACCGTATAACGTATAACGTATAACGTATAACGTATAACGTATAACGTATAACGTATAACGTATAACGTATAACGTATAACGTATAACGTAAAACGTATAACGTATAACGTATAACGTATAACGTATGGCGTATAACGTATGACGTATGACGTATAACGTATAACGTATAACGTATAACGTATAACGTATAACGTATAACGTACAACGTATAACGTATAACGTATAACGTACAACGTATAACGTATAACGTATAACGTATAACGTATAACGTATAACGTAAAACGTATGACGTATTACATATTACGTATAACGTATAACGTATAACGTATAACGTATAACGTATAACGTATAAAGTATAACGTAAAACGTATGACGTATTACATATTACGTATAACGTATAACGTATAACGTATAACGTATAACGTATAACGTATAACGTATAACGTAAAACGTATGACGTATTACATATTACGTATAACGTATAACGTATAACGTATAACGTATAACGTATAACGTATAACGTATAACGTATAACGTATAACGTAAAACGTATAACGTATAACGTATAACGTATAACGTATAACGTATAACGTATAACGTATAACGTATAACGTATGACGTATAACGTATAACGTATAAGGTATAACGTATAACGTATAACGTATAACGTATAACGTATAACGTATAACGTATAACGTATAACGTATAACGTATAAAGTATAACGTATAACGTATAACGTATAACGTATAAAGTATAACGTATAACGTATAACGTAAAACGTATGACGTATTACATATTACGTATAACGTATAACGTATAACGTATAACGTATAACGTATAACGTACAACGTATAACGTATAACGTATAACGTATAACGTATAACGTATAACGTATAACGTATAACGTATAACGTATAACGTATAACGTATAACGTATAACGTATAACGTATAACGTATAACGTAAAACGTATGACGTATCACATATTACGTATAACGTATAACGTATAACGTATAACGTATAATGTATAATGTATAACGTATAACGTATAACGTATAACGTATAACGTATAACGTATAACGTATAACGTGTAACGAAGAACGTATAACGAATAACGTAAAACGTATAACATATATCCTATAACGCATAACGTATATCGTATAACGTATAACGTATAACGTATAACGTATAACGTATAACGTATAACGTATAACGTATAACGTATAACGTATAACGTATAACGTATAACGTACAACGTATAACGTATAACGTATAACGTATAACGTATAACGTATAACGTATAACGTATAACTTATAACGTATAACGTATAACGTATAACGTATAACGTATAACGTATAACGTATAACGTAAAACGTATGACGTATTACATATTACGTATAACGTATAACTTATAACGTATAACGTATAACGTATAACGTATAACGTATAACGTATAACGTATAACGTATAACGTATAACGTATAACGTATAACGTATAACGTATAACGTATAACGTATAACGTATAACGTATAACGTATAACGTATAACGTATAATGTATAACGTATAACGTATAACGTATAACGTAAAACGTATGACCTATCACATATGACGTATAACGTATAACGTATAACGTATAACGTATAACGTACAACGTATAACGTATAACGTATAACGTATAACGTATAACGTATAACGTATAACGTATAACGTATAACGTATAACGTATAACGTATAACGTATAACGTAAAACGTATGACCTATCACATATTACGTATAACGTATAACGTATAACGTATAACGTATAATGTATAATGTATAACGTATAACGTATAACGTATAACGTATAACGTATAACGTATAACATATAACGTATAACGTATAACGTAAAACGTATGACGTATTACATATTACGTATAACGTATAACGTATAACGTATAACGTATAACGTATAACGTATAATGTATAACGTATAACGTATAACGTATAACGTAAAACGTATGACCTATCACATATGACGTATAACGTATAACGTATAACGTATAACGTATAACGTACAACGTATAACGTATAACGTATAACGTATAACGTATAACGTATAATGTATAATGTATAACGTATAACGTATAACGTATAACGTATAACGTATAACGTATAACGTGTAACGAAGAACGTATAACGAATAACGTAAAACGTATAACATATATCCTATAACGCATAACGTATATCGTATAACGTATAACGTACAACGTATAACGTATAACGTATAACGTATAACGTATAACGTATAACGTAAAACGTATGACGTATTACATATTACGTATAACGTATAACGTATAACGTATAACGTATAACGTATAACGTATAAAGTATAACGTAAAACGTATGACGTATTACATATTACGTATAACGTATAACGTATAACGTATAACGTATAACGTATAACGTATAACGTATAACGTAAAACGTATGACGTATGACGTATTACATATTACGTATAACGTATAACGTATAACGTATAACGTATAACGTATAACGTATAACGTATAACGTATAACGTAAAACGTATAACGTATAACGTATAACGTATAACGTATAACGTATAACGTATAACGTATAACGTATAACGTATAACGTATGACGTATAACGTATAACGTATAACGTATAAGGTATAACGTATAACGTATAACGTATAACGTATAACGTATATTGTATAACGTATAATGTATAACGTATAACGTATAACGTATAACGTATAACGTATAACGTATAACGTATAACGTAAAACGTATGGCGTATTACATATTACGTATAACGTATAACGTATAACGTATAACGTATAACGTATAACGTATAACGTATAACGTATAACGTATAACGTATAACGTATAACGTATAACGTATAACATATAACGTATAACGTATAACGTAAAACGTATGACGTATTACATATTACGTATAACGTATAACGTATAACGTATAACGTATAACGTATAACGTAAAACGTATGACGTATTACATATTACGTATAACGTATAACGTATAACGTATAACGTATAACGTATAACGTATAACGTATAACGTATAACGTATAACGTATAACGTATAACGTATAACGTATAACGTATAACGTATAACGTATAACGTATAACGTAAAACGTATGACGTATCACATATTACGTATAACGTATAACGTATAACGTATAACGTATAATGTATAATGTATAACGTATAACGTATAACGTATAACGTATAACGTATAACGTATAACGTATAACGTGTAACGAAGAACGTGTAACGAATAACGTAAAACGTATAACATATATCCTATAACGCATAACGTATATCGTATAACGTATAACGTATAACGTATAACGTATAACGTATAACGTATAACGTATAACGTATAACGTATAACGTATAACGTATAACGTATAACGTATAACGTATAACGTACAACATATAACGTATAACGTATAACGTATAACGTATAACGTATAACGTATAACGTATAACGTATAACTTATAACGTATAACGTATAACGTATAACGTATAACGTATAACGTATAACGTATAACGTAAAACGTATGACGTATTACATATTACGTATAACGTATAACGTATAACGTATAACGTATAACGTATAACGTATAACGTATAACGTATAACGTATAACGTATAACGTATAACGTATAACGTATAACGTATAACGTATAACGTAAAACGTATAACGTATAACGTATAACGTATAACGTATGGCGTATAACGTATGACGTATGACGTATAACGTATAACGTATAACGTATAACGTATAACGTATAACGTATAACGTACAACGTATAACGTATAACGTATAACGTATAACGTATAACGTATAACGTAAAACGTATGACGTATTACATATTACGTATAACGTATAACGTATAACGTATAACGTATAACGTATAACGTATAACGTATAACGTATAACGTATAACGTATAACGTATAACGTATAACGTAAAACGTATGACGTATTACATATTACGTATAACGTATAATGTATAACGTATAACGTATAACGTATAACGTATAACGTATAACGTATAACGTAACACGTATGACGTATTACATATTACGTATAACGTATAACGTATAACGTATAACGTATAACGTATAACGTATAACGTATAACGTATAACGTATAACCTATAGCGTATAACGTATAACGTATAACATATAACGTATAACGTATAACGTAGAACGTATAACGTAAAACGTATGACGTATTACATATTACGTATAACGTATAACGTATAACGTATAACGTATAACGTAAAACGTATAACGTATAACGTATAACGTATAACGTATAACGTATAACGCGTAACGAAGAACGTATAACGAAAAACGTAAAAGGTATAACATATATCCTATAACGCATAACGTATATCGTATAACGCATAACGTATAGCGAATAACGCATAACGTATACCGTATAACGTATAACGTATAACGTATAACGTATAACGTATAACGTATAACGTATAACGTATAACGTATAACGTATAACGTATAACGTATAACGTATAACGTATAACGTATAACGTATAACGTATAACGTATAACGTAAAACGTATAACGTATAACGTATAACGTATAACGTATGGCGTATAACGTATGACGTATGACGTATAACGTATAACGTATAACGTTTAACGTATAACGTATAACGTATAACGTGCAACGTATAACGTATAACGTATAACGTATAACGTATAACGTATAACGTATAACGTAAAACGTATAACGTATAACGTATAACATATAACGTATGGCGTATAACGTATGACGTATGACGTATAACGTATAACGTATAACGTACAACGTATAACGTATAACGTATAACGTATAACGTATAACGTATAACGTATAACGTATAACGTATAACTTATAACGTATAACGTATAACGTATAACGTATAACGTATAACGTATAACGTATAACGTATAACGTATAACGTATAACGTATAACGTATAACGTATAACGTATAACGTATAACGTATAACGTATAACGTATAACGTAAAACGTATAACGTATAACGTATAACGTATAACGTATGGCGTATAACGTATGACGTATGACGTATAACGTATAACGTATAACGTTTAACGTATAACGTATAACGTATAACGTGCAACGTATAACGTATAACGTATAACGTATAACGTATAACGTATAACGTATAACGTAAAACGTATAACGTATAACGTATAACATATAACGTATGGCGTATAACGTATGACGTATGACGTATAACGTATAACGTATAACGTACAACGTATAACGTATAACGTATAACGTATAACGTATAACGTATAACGTATAACGTATAACGTATAACTTATAACGTATAACGTATAACGTATAACGTATAACGTATAACGTATAACGTATAACGTAAAACGTATGACGTATTACATATTACGTATAACGTATAACGTATAACGTATAACGTATAACGTATAACGTATAACGTATAACGTATAACGTATAACGTATAACGTATAACGTATAACGTATAACGTATAACGTATAACGTAAAACGTATAACGTATAACGTATAACGTATAACGTATGGCGTATAACGTATGACGTATGACGTATAACGTATAACGTATAACGTATAACGTATAACGTATAACGTATAACGTACAACGTATAACGTATAACGTATAACGTATAACGTATAACGTATAACGTAAAACGTATGACGTATTACATATTACGTATAACGTATAACGTATAACGTATAACGTATAACGTATAACGTATAACGTATAACGTATAACGTATAACGTATAACGTATAACGTAAAACGTATGACGTATTACATATTACGTATAACGTATAATGTATAACGTATAACGTATAACGTATAACGTATAACGTATAACGTATAACGTAACACGTATGACGTATTACATATTACGTATAACGTATAACGTATAACGTATAACGTATAACGTATAACGTATAACGTATAACGTATAACGTATAACCTATAACGTATAACGTATAACGTATAACATATAACGTATAACGTATAACGTAGAACGTATAACGTAAAACGTATGACGTATTACATATTACGTATAACGTATAACGTATAACGTATAACGTATAACGTAAAACGTATAACGTATAACGTATAACGTATAACGTATAACGTATAACGCGTAACGAAGAACGTATAACGAAAAACGTAAAAGGTATAACATATATCCTATAACGCATAACGTATATCGTATAACGCATAACGTATAGCGAATAACGCATAACGTATACCGTATAACGTATAACGTATAACGTATAACGTATAACGTATAACGTATAACGTATAACGTATAACGTATAACGTATAACGTATAACGTATAACGTATAACGTATAACGTATAACGTATAACGTATAACGTATAACGTAAAACGTATAACGTATAACGTAAAACGTATAACGTATAACGTATAACGTATAACGTATGGCGTATAACGTATGACGTATGACGTATAACGTATAACGTATAACGTATAACGTATAACGTATAACGTATAACGTACAACGTATAACGTATAACGTATAACGTATAACGTATAACGTATAACGTATAACGTATAACGTAAAACGTATAACGTATAACGTATAACATATAACGTATGGCGTATAACGTATGACGTATGACGTATAACGTATAACGTATAACGTATAACGTATAACGTATAACGTATAACGTACAACGTATAACGTATAACGTATAACGTATAACGTATAACGTATAACGTAAAACGTATGACGTATTACATATTACGTATAACGTATAACGTATAACGTATAACGTATAACGTATAACGTATAACGTATAACGTATAACGTATAACGTATAACGTATAACGTATAACGTATAACGTATAACGTATAACGTATAACGTAAAACGTATGACGTATCACATATTACGTATAACGTATAACGTATAACGTATAACGTATAACATATAACGTATGGCGTATAACGTATGACGTATGACGTATAACGTATAACGTATAACGTATAACGTATAACGTATAACGTATAACGTACAACGTATAACGTATAACGTATAACGTATAACGTATAACGTATAACGTAAAACGTATGACGTATTACATATTACGTATAACGTATAACGTATAACGTATAACGTATAACGTATAACGTATAACGTATAACGTATAACGTATAACGTATAACGTATAACGTAAAACGTATGACGTATTACATATTACGTATAACGTATAATGTATAACGTATAACGTATAACGTATAACGTATAACGTATAACGTATAACGTAACACGTATGACGTATTACATATTACGTATAACGTATAACGTATAACGTATAACGTATAACGTATGGCGTATAACGTATAACGTATGACGTATAACGTATAACGTATAACGTATAACGTATAACGTATAACGTATAACGTATAACGTATAACGTACAACGTATAACGTATAACGTATAACGTATAACGTATAACGTATAACGTAAAACGTATGACGTATTACATATTACGTATAACGTATAACGTATAACGTATAACGTATAACGTATAACGTATAAAGTATAACGTAAAACGTATGACGTATTACATATTACGTATAACGTATAACGTATAACGTATAACGTATAACGTATAACGTATAACGTATAACGTAAAACGTATGACGTATTACATATTACGTATAACGTATAACGTATAACGTATAACGTATAACGTATAACGTATAACGTATAACGTATAACGTATAACGTATAACGTAAAACGTATAACGTATAACGTATAACGTATAACGTATAACGTATAACGTATAACGTATAACGTATAACGTATGACGTATAACGTATAACGTATAACGTATAACGTATAACGTATAACGTATAACGTATAACGTATAACGTATAACGTATAACGTAAAACGTATGACGTATCACATATTACGTATAACGTATAACGTATAACGTATAACGTATAATGTATAATGTATAACGTATAACGTATAACGTATAACGTATAACGTATAACGTATAACGTATAACGTATAACGTGTAACGAAGAACGTATAACGAATAACGTAAAACGTATAACATATATCCTATAACGCATAACGTATATCGTATAACGTATAACGTATAACGTATAACGTATAACGTATAACGTATAACGTATAACGTATAACGTATAACGTATAACGTATAACGTATAACGTATAACGTATAACGTACAACGTATAACGTATAACGTATAACGTATAACGTATAACGTATAACGTATAACGTATAACTTATAACGTATAACGTATAACGTATAACGTATAACGTATAACGTATAACGTATAACGTAAAACGTATGACGTATTACATATTACGTATAACGTATAACGTATAACGTATAACGTATAACGTATAACGTATAACGTATAACGTATAACGTATAACGTATAACGTATAACGTATAACGTATAACGTATAACGTATAACGTATAACGTATAACGTATAACGTATAACGTATAACGTATAACGTATAACGTATAACGTATAACGTATAACGTATAACGTATAACGTACAACGTATAACGTATAACGTATAACGTATAACGTATAACGTATAACGTAAAACGTATGACGTATTACATATTACGTATAACGTATAACGTATAACGTATAACGTATAACGTATAACGTATAAAGTATAACGTAAAACGTATGACGTATTACATATTACGTATAACGTATAACGTATAACGTATAACGTATAACGTATAACGTATAACGTATAACGTAAAACGTATGACGTATTACATATTACGTATAACGTATAACGTATAACGTATAACGTATAACGTATAACGTATAACGTATAACGTATAACGTATAACGTATAACGTAAAACGTATAACGTATAACGTATAACGTATAACGTATAACGTATAACGTATAACGTATAACGTATAACGTATGACGTATAACGTATAACGTATAACGTATAACGTATAACGTATAACGTATAACGTATAACGTATAACGTATAACGTATAACGTAAAACGTATGACGTATCACATATTACGTATAACGTATAACGTATAACGTATAACGTATAATGTATAATGTATAACGTATAACGTATAACGTATAACGTATAACGTATAACGTATAACGTATAACGTATAACGTGTAACGAAGAACGTATAACGAATAACGTAAAACGTATAACATATATCCTATAACGCATAACGTATATCGTATAACGTATAACGTATAACGTATAACGTATAACGTATAACGTATAACGTATAACGTATAACGTATAACGTATAACGTATAACGTATAACGTATAACGTACAACGTATAACGTATAACGTATAACGTATAACGTATAACGTATAACTTATAACGTATAACGTATAACGTATAACGTATAACGTATAACGTATAACGTATAACGTAAAACGTATGACGTATTACATATTACGTATAACGTATAACGTATAACGTATAACGTATAACGTATAACGTATAACGTATAACGTATAACGTATAACGTATAACGTATAACGTATAACGTATAACGTATAACGTATAACGTATAACGTATAACGTATAACGTATAACGTATAACGTATAACGTATAACGTATAACGTATAACGTATAATGTATAACGTATAACGTATAACGTAAAACGTATGACCTATCACATATGACGTATAACGTATAACGTATAACGTATAACGTATAACGTACAACGTATAACGTATAACGTATAACGTATAACGTATAACGTATAACGTATAACGTATAACGTATAACGTATAACGTATAACGTATAACGTATAACGTATAACGTATAACGTATAACGTATAACGTATAACGTATAACGTATAACGTATAACGTAAAACGTATGACCTATCACATATTACGTATAACGTATAACGTATAACGTATAACGTATAATGTATAATGTACAACGTATAACGTATAACGTATAACGTATAACGTATAACGTATAACATATAACGTATAACGTATAACGTAAAACGTATGACGTATTACATATTACGTATAACGTATAACGTATAACGTATAACGTATAACGTATAACGTACAACGTATAAGGTATAACGTATAACGTATAACGTATAACGTATAACGTATAACGTATAACGTATAACGTATAACGTATAACGTATAACGTATAACGTATAACGTATAACGTAAAACGTATGACGTATCACATATTACGTATAACGTATAACGTATAACGTATAACGTATCATGTATAATGTATAACGTATAACGTATAACGTATAACGTATAACGTATAACGTATAACGTGTAACGAAGAACGTATAACGAATAACGTAAAACGTATAACATATATCCTATAACGCATAACGTATATCGTATGACGTATCACATATTACGTATAACGTATAACGTATAACGTATAACGTATAATGTATAATGTATAACGTATAACGTATAACGTATAACGTATAACGTATAACGTATAACGTATAACGTATAACGTATAACGTATAAAGTATAACGTAAAACGTATGACGTATTACATATTACGTATAACGTATAACGTATAACGTATAACGTATAACGTATAACGTATAACGTATAACGTGTAACGAAGAACGTATAACGAATAACGTAAAACGTATAACATATATCCTATAACGCATAACGTATATCGTATAACGTATAACGTATAACGTATAACGTATAACGTATAACGTATAACGTATAACGTATAACGTATAACGTATAACGTATAACGTATAACGTACAACGTATAACGTATAACGTATAACGTATAACGTATAACGTATAACATATAACGTATAACTTATAACGTATAACGTATAACGTATAACGTATAACGTATAATGTATAACGTATAACGTATAACGTATAACGTATAACGTATAACGTATAACGTATAACGTAAAACGTATGGCGTATTACATATTACGTATAACGTATAACGTATAACGTATAACGTATAACGTATAACGTATAACGTATAACGTATAACGTATAACGTATAACGTATAACGTATAACGTATAACGTATAACGTATAACGTATAACGTATAACGTATAACGTAAAACGTATAACGTATAACGTAAAACGTATGACCTATCACATATGACGTATAACGTATAACGTATAACGTATAACGTATAACGTACAACGTATAACGTATAACGTATAACGTATAACGTATAACGTATAACGTATAACGTATAACGTATAACGTATAACGTATAACGTAAAACGTATGACGTATTACATATTACGTATAACGTATAACGTATAACGTATAACGTATAAGGTATAACGTATAACGTATAACGTATAACGTATAACGTATAACGTATAACGTATAACGTATAACGTATAACGTATAACGTATAACGTAAAACGTATGACGTATTACATATTACGTATAACGTATAACGTATAACGTATAACGTATAACGTATAACGTACAACGTATAACGTATAACGTATAACGTATAACGTATAACGTATAACGTATAACGTATAACGTATAACGTATAACGTATAACGTATAACGTATAACGTATAACGTATAACGTATAACGTATAACGTAAAACGTATGACGTATCACATATTACGTATAACGTATAACGTATAACGTATAACGTATAATGTATAATGTATAACGTATAACGTATAACGTATAACGTATAACGTATAACTTATAACGTATAACGTATAACGTATAACGTATAACGTATAACGTATAACGTATAACGTAAAACGTATGACGTATTACATATTACGTATAACGTATAACGTATAACGTATAACGTATAACGTATAACGTATAACGTATAACGTATAACGTATAACGTATAACGTATAACGTATAACGTATAACGTATAACGTATAACGTATAACGTAAAACGTATGACGTATCACATATTACGTATAACGTATAACGTATAACGTATAACGTATAATGTATAATGTATAACGTATAACGTAAAACGTATAACGTATAACGTATAACGTATAACGTATAACGTGTAACGAAGAACGTATAACGAATAACGTAAAACGTATAACATATATCCTATAACGCATAACGTATATCGTATAACGTATAACGTATAACGTATAACGTATAGCGTATAACGTATAACGTATAACGTATAACGTATAACGTATAACGTATAACGTATAACGTACAACGTATAACGTATAACGTATAACGTATAACGTATAACGTATAACGTATAACGTATAACTTATAACGTATAACGTATAACGTATAACGTATAACGTATAACGTATAACGTATAACGTAAAACGTATGACGTATTACATATTACGTATAACGTATAACGTATAACGTATAACGTATAACGTATAACGTATAACGTATAACGTATAACGTGTAACGTATAACGTATAACGTATAACGTATAACGTATAACGTATAACGTATAACGTATAACGTATAACGTATAACGTATAACGTATAACGTATAATGTATAACGTATAACGTATAACGTAAAACGTATGACCTATCACATATGACGTATAACGTATAACGTATAACGTATAACGTATAACGTACAACGTATAACGTATAACGTATAACGTATAACGTATAACGTATAACGTATAACGTATAACGAATATCGTATAACGTATAACGTATAACGTATAACGTATAACGTATAACGTATAACGTATAACGTATAACGTATAACGTAAAACGTATGACCTATCACATATTACGTATAACGTATAACGTATAACGTATAACGTATAATGTATAATGTATAACGTATAACGTATAACGTATAACGTATAACGTATAACGTATAACGTATAACATATAACGTATAACGTATAACGTAAAACGTATGACGTATTACATATTACGTATAACGTATAACGTATAACGTATAACGTATAACGTATAACGTACAACGTATAACGTACAACGTATAACGTATAACGTATAACGTATAACGTATAACGTATAACGTATAACGTATAACGTATAACGTATAACGTATAACGTATAACGTATAACGTATAACGTAAAACGTATGACGTATCACATATTACGTATAACGTATAACGTATAACGTATAACGTATAATGTATAATGTATAACGTATAACGTATAACGTATAACGTATAACGTATAACGTATAACGTGTAACGAAGAACGTATAACGAATAACGTAAAACGTATAACATATATCCTATAACGCATAACGTATATCGTATAACGTATAACGTATAACGTATAACGTATAACGTATAACGTATAACGTATAACGTATAACGTATAACGTATAACGTATAACGTATAACGTACAACGTATAACGTATAACGTATAACGTATAACGTATAACGTATAACGTATAACGTATAACGTATAACGTATAACGTATAACGTAAAACGTATGACGTATTACATATTACGTATAACGTATAACGTATAACGTATAACGTATAAGGTATAACGTATAACGTATAACGTATAACGTATAACGTATAACGTATAACGTATAACGTATAACGTATAACGTATAACGTATAACGTAAAACGTATGACGTATTACATATTACGTATAACGTATAACGTATAACGTATAACGTATAACGTATAACGTACAACGTATAACGTATAACGTATAACGTATAACGTATAACGTATAACGTATAACGTATAACGTATAACGTATAACGTATAACGTATAACGTATAACGTATAACGTATAACGTATAACGTATAACGTAAAACGTATGACGTATCACATATTACGTATAACGTATAACGTATAACGTATAACGTATAATGTATAATGTATAACGTATAACGTATAACGTATAACGTATAACGTATAACTTATAACGTATAACGTATAACGTATAACGTATAACGTATAACGTATAACGTATAACGTAAAACGTATGACGTATTACATATTACGTATAACGTATAACGTATAACGTATAACGTATAACGTATAACGTATAACGTATAACGTATAACGTATAACGTATAACGTATAACGTATAACGTATAACGTATAACGTATAACGTATAACGTAAAACGTATGACGTATCACATATTACGTATAACGTATAACGTATAACGTATAACGTATAATGTATAATGTATAACGTATAACGTATAACGTATAACGTATAACGTATAACGTATAACGTATAACGTGTAACGAAGAACGTATAACGAATAACGTAAAACGTATAACATATATCCTATAACGCATAACGTATATCGTATAACGTATAACGTATAACGTATAACGTATAGCGTATAACGTATAACGTATAACGTATAACGTATAACGTATAACGTATAATGTATAACGTACAACGTATAACGTATAACGTATAACGTATAACGTATAACGTATAACGTATAACGTATAACTTATAACGTATAACGTATAACGTATAACGTATAACGTATAACGTATAACGTATAACGTAAAACGTATGACGTATTACATATTACGTATAACGTATAACGTATAACGTATAACGTATAACGTATAACGTATAACGTATAACGTATAACGTGTAACGTATAACGTATAACGTATAACGTATAACGTATAACGTATAACGTATAACGTATAACGTATAACGTATAACGTATAACGTATAACGTATAATGTATAACGTATAACGTATAACGTAAAACGTATGACCTATCACATATGACGTATAACGTATAACGTATAACGTATAACGTATAACGTACAACGTATAACGTATAACGTATAACGTATAACGTATAACGTATAACGTATAACGTATAACGTATAACGTATAACGTATAACGTATAACGTATAACGTATAACGTATAACGTATAACGTATAACGTAAAACGTATGACGTATCACATATTACGTATAACGTATAACGTATAACGTATAACGTATAATGTATAATGTATAACGTATAACGTATAACGTATAACGTATAACGTATAACTTATAACGTATAACGTATAACGTATAACGTATAACGTATAACGTATAACGTATAACGTAAAACGTATGACGTATTACATATTACGTATAACGTATAACGTATAACGTATAACGTATAACGTATAACGTATAACGTATAACGTATAACGTATAACGTATAACGTATAACGTATAACGTATAACGTATAACGTATAACGTATAACGTAAAACGTATGACGTATCACATATTACGTATAACGTATAACGTATAACGTATAACGTATAATGTATAATGTATAACGTATAACGTATAACGTATAACGTATAACGTATAACGTATAACGTATAACGTGTAACGAAGAACGTATAACGAATAACGTAAAACGTATAACATATATCCTATAACGCATAACGTATATCGTATAACGTATAACGTATAACGTATAACGTATAGCGTATAACGTATAACGTATAACGTATAACGTATAACGTATAACGTATAACGTATAACGTACAACGTATAACGTATAACGTATAACGTATAACGTATAACGTATAACGTATAACGTATAACTTATAACGTATAACGTATAACGTATAACGTATAACGTATAACGTATAACGTATAACGTAAAACGTATGACGTATTACATATTACGTATAACGTATAACGTATAACGTATAACGTATAACGTATAACGTATAACGTATAACGTATAACGTGTAACGTATAACGTATAACGTATAACGTATAACGTATAACGTATAACGTATAACGTATAACGTATAACGTATAACGTATAACGTATAACGTATAATGTATAACGTATAACGTATAACGTAAAACGTATGACCTATCACATATGACGTATAACGTATAACGTAAAACGTATGACCTATCACATATGACGTATAACGTATAACGTATAACGTATAACGTATAACGTACAACGTATAACGTATAACGTATAACGTATAACGTATAACGTATAACGTATAACATATAACGAATATCGTATAACGTATAACGTATAACGTATAACGTATAACGTATAACGTATAACGTATAACGTATAACGTATAACGTAAAACGTATGACCTATCACATATTACGTATAACGTATAACGTATAACGTATAACGTATAATGTATAATGTATAACGTATAACGTATAACGTATAACGTATAACGTATAACGTATAACGTATAACATATAACGTATAACGTATAACGTAAAACGTATGACGTATTACATATTACGTATAACGTATAACGTATAACGTATAACGTATAACGTATAACGTACAACGTATAACGTACAACGTATAACGTATAACGTATAACGTATAACGTATAACGTATAACGTATAACGTATAACGTATAACGTATAACGTATAACGTATAACGTATAACGTATAACGTAAAACGTATGACGTATCACATATTACGTATAACGTATAACGTATAACGTATAACGTATAATGTATAATGTATAACGTATAACGTATAACGTATAACGTATAACGTATAACGTATAACGTGTAACGAAGAACGTATAACGAATAACGTAAAACGTATAACATATATCCTATAACGCATAACGTATATCGTATAACGTATAACGTATAACGTATAACGTATAACGTATAACGTATAACGTATAACGTATAACGTATAACGTATAACGTATAACGTATAACGTACAACGTATAACGTATAACGTATAACGTATAACGTATAACGTATAACGTATAACGTATAACTTATAACGTATAACGTATAACGTATAACGTATAACGTATAACGTATAACGTATAACGTAAAACATATGACGTATTACATATTACGTATAACGTATAACGTATAACGTATAACGTATAACGTATAACGTATAACGTATAACGTATAACGTATAACGTATAACGTATAACGTATAACGTATAACGTATAACGTATAACGTATAACGTATAACGTATAACGTATAACGTATAACGTATAACGTATAACGTATAATGTATAACGTATAACGTATAACGTAAAACGTATGACCTATCACATATGACGTATAACGTATAACGTATAACGTATAACGTATAACGTATAACGTATAACGTATAACGTATAACGTATAACGTATAATGTATAACGTATAACGTATAACGTAAAACGTATGACCTATCACATATGACGTATAACGTATAACGTATAACGTATAACGTATAACGTATAATGTATAACGTATAACGTATAACGTATAACGTATAACGTATAACGTATAACGTATAACGTATAACGTATAACGTATAACGTATAACGTGTAACGAAGAACGTATAACGAATAACGTAAAACGTATAACATATATCCTATAACGCATAACGTATATCGTATAACGTATAACGTATAACGTATAACGTATAACGTATAACGTATAACGTATAACGTATAACGTATAACGTATAACGTATAACGTATAACGTATAACGTATAACGTATAACGTATAACGTATAACGTATAACGTATAACGTATAACGTATAACGTATAACGTATAACGTATAACCTATAACGTATAACGTACAACGTATAACGTATAACGTATAACGTATAACGTATAACGTATAACGTATAACGTATAACTTATAACGTATAACGTATAACGTATAACGTATAACGTATAACGTATAACGTATAACGTAAAACGTATGACGTATTACATATTACGTATAACGTATAACGTATAACGTATAACGTATAACGTATAACGTATAACGTATAACGTATAACGTATAACGTATAACGTATAACGTATAACGTATAACGTATAACGTATAACGTATAACGTATAACGTAAAACGTATGACGTATTACATATTACGTATAACGTATAACGTATAACGTATAACGTATAAGGTATAACGTATAACGTATAACGTATAACGTATAACGTATAACGTATAACGTATAACGTATAACGTATAACGTATAACGTATAACGTATAACGTATAACGTATAACGTATAACGTATAACGTATAACGTATAACGTATAACGTATAACGTATAACGTATAATGTATAACGTATAACGTATAACGTAAAACGTATGACCTATCACATATGACGTATAACGTATAACGTATAACGTATAACGTATAACGTATAACGTATAACGTACAACGTATAACGTATAACGTATAACGTATAACGTATAACGTATAACGTATAACATATAACGTATAACGTATAACGTAAAACGTATGACGTATTACATATTACGTATAACGTATAACGTATAACGTATAACGTATAACGTATAACGTATAACGTATAACGTACAACGTATAACGTACAACGTATAACGTATAACGTATAACGTATAACGTATAACGTATAACGTATAACGTATAACGTATAACGTAAAACGTATAACGTATAACGTAAAACGTATGACGTATCACATATTACGTATAACGTATAACGTATAACGTATAACGTATAATGTATAATGTATAACGTATAACGTATAACGTATAACGTATAACGTATAACGTATAACGTGTAACGAAGAACGTATAACGAATAACGTAAAACGTATAACATATAT
The DNA here is from genome assembly GCF_051014685.1 of Ptiloglossa arizonensis. NCBI lineage: Eukaryota > Metazoa > Arthropoda > Insecta > Hymenoptera > Colletidae > Ptiloglossa > Ptiloglossa arizonensis. Next base: position 1,860,569 of record NW_027478391.1, read on the forward strand.
CCTATAACGCATAACGTATATCGTATAACGTATAACGTATAACGTATAACGTATAACGTATAACGTATAACGTATAACGTATAACGTATAACGTATAACGTATAACGTATAACGTATAACGTATAACGTAAAACGTATGACGTATTACATATTACGTATAACGTATAACGTATAATGTATAACGTATAACGTATAACGTATAACGTATAACGTATAACGTATAACGTATAACATATAACGTATAACGTATAACGTAAAACGTATGACGTATTACATATTACGTATAACGTATAACGTATAACGTATAACGTATAACGTATAACGTACAACGTATAACGTATAACGTACAACGTATAACGTATAACGTATAACGTATAACGTATAACGTATAACGTATAACGTATAACGTACAACGTATAACGTATAACGTATAACGTATAACGTATAACGTATAACGTATAACGTATAACTTATAACGTATAACGTATAACGTATAACGTATAACGTATAACGTATAACGTATAACGTAAAACGTATGACGTATTACATATTACGTATAACGTATAACGTATAACGTATAACGTATAACGTATAACGTATAACGTATAACGTATAACGTGTAACGTATAACGTATAACGTATAACGTATAACGTATAACGTATAACGTATAACGTATAACGTATAACGTATAACGTATAACGTATAACGTATAATGTATAACGTATAACGTATAACGTAAAACGTATGACCTATCACATATGACGTATAACGTATAACGTATAACGTATAACGTATAACGTACAACGTATAACGTATAACGTATAACGTATAACGTATAACGTATAACGTATAACATATAACGAATATCGTATAACGTATAACGTATAACGTATAACGTATAACGTATAACGTATAACGTATAACGTATAACGTATAACGTAAAACGTATGACCTATCACATATTACGTATAACGTATAACGTATAACGTATAACGTATAATGTATAATGTATAACGTATAACGTATAACGTATAACGTATAACGTATAACGTATAACGTATAACATATAACGTATAACGTATAACGTAAAACGTATGACGTATTACATATTACGTATAACGTATAACGTATAACGTATAACGTATAACGTATAACGTACAACGTATAACGTACAACGTATAACGTATAACGTATAACGTATAACGTATAACGTATAACGTATAACGTATAACGTATAACGTATAACGTATAACGTATAACGTATAACGTATAACGTAAAACGTATGACGTATCACATATTACGTATAACGTATAACGTATAACGTATAACGTATAATGTATAATGTATAACGTATAACGTATAACGTATAACGTATAACGTATAACGTATAACGTGTAACGAAGAACGTATAACGAATAACGTAAAACGTATAACATATATCCTATAACGCATAACGTATATCGTATAACGTATAACGTATAACGTATAACGTATAACGTATAACGTATAACGTATAACGTATAACGTATAACGTATAACGTATAACGTATAACGTATAACGTACAACGTATAACGTATAACGTATAACGTATAACGTATAACGTATAACGTATAACGTATAACTTATAACGTATAACGTATAACGTATAACGTATAACGTATAACGTATAACGTATAACGTAAAACATATGACGTATTACATATTACGTATAACGTATAACGTATAACGTATAACGTATAACGTATAACGTATAACGTATAACGTATAACGTATAACGTATAACGTATAACGTATAACGTATAACGTATAACGTATAACGTATAACGTATAACGTATAACGTATAACGTATAACGTATAACGTATAACGTATAATGTATAACGTATAACGTATAACGTAAAACGTATGACCTATCACATATGACGTATAACGTATAACGTATAACGTATAACGTATAACGTATAACGTATAACGTATAACGTATAACGTATAACGTATAATGTATAACGTATAACGTATAACGTAAAACGTATGACCTATCACATATGACGTATAACGTATAACGTATAACGTATAACGTATAACGTATAATGTATAACGTATAACGTATAACGTATAACGTATAACGTATAACGTATAACGTATAACGTATAACGTATAACGTATAACGTATAACGTGTAACGAAGAACGTATAACGAATAACGTAAAACGTATAACATATATCCTATAACGCATAACGTATATCGTATAACGTATAACGTATAACGTATAACGTATAACGTATAACGTATAACGTATAACGTATAACGTATAACGTATAACGTATAACGTATAACGTATAACGTATAACGTATAACGTATAACGTATAACGTATAACGTATAACGTATAACGTATAACGTATAACGTATAACGTATAACGTATAACCTATAACGTATAACGTACAACGTATAACGTATAACGTATAACGTATAACGTATAACGTATAACGTATAACGTATAACTTATAACGTATAACGTATAACGTATAACGTATAACGTATAACGTATAACGTATAACGTAAAACGTATGACGTATTACATATTACGTATAACGTATAACGTATAACGTATAACGTATAACGTATAACGTATAACGTATAACGTATAACGTATAACGTATAACGTATAACGTATAACGTATAACGTATAACGTATAACGTATAACGTATAACGTAAAACGTATGACGTATTACATATTACGTATAACGTATAACGTATAACGTATAACGTATAAGGTATAACGTATAACGTATAACGTATAACGTATAACGTATAACGTATAACGTATAACGTATAACGTATAACGTATAACGTATAACGTATAACGTATAACGTATAACGTATAACGTATAACGTATAACGTATAACGTATAACGTATAACGTATAACGTATAATGTATAACGTATAACGTATAACGTAAAACGTATGACCTATCACATATGACGTATAACGTATAACGTATAACGTATAACGTATAACGTATAACGTATAACGTACAACGTATAACGTATAACGTATAACGTATAACGTATAACGTATAACGTATAACATATAACGTATAACGTATAACGTAAAACGTATGACGTATTACATATTACGTATAACGTATAACGTATAACGTATAACGTATAACGTATAACGTATAACGTATAACGTACAACGTATAACGTACAACGTATAACGTATAACGTATAACGTATAACGTATAACGTATAACGTATAACGTATAACGTATAACGTAAAACGTATGACGTATTACATATTACGTATAACGTATAACGTATAACGTATAACGTATAAGGTATAACGTATAACGTATAACGTATAACGTATAACGTATAACGTATAACGTATAACGTATAACGTATAACGTATAACGTATAACGTATAACGTATAACGTATAACGTAAAACGTATGACGTATTACATATTACGTATAACGTATAACGTATAACGTATAACGTATAACGTATAACGTATAACGTACAACGTATAACGTATAACGTATAACGTATAACGTATAACGTATAACGTATAACGTATAACGTATAACGTATAACGTATAACGTATAACGTATAACGTATAACGTATAACGTATAACGTATGACGTATGACGTATCACGTATTACGTATAACGTATAACGTATAACGTATAACGTATAATGTATAATGTATAACGTATAACGTATAACGTATAACGTATAACGTATAACTTATAACGTATAACGTATAACGTATAACGTATAACGTATAACGTATAACGTATAACGTAAAACGTATGACGTATTACATATTACGTACAACGTATAACGTATAACGTATAACGTATAACGTATAACGTATAACGTATAACGTATAACGTATAACGTATAACGTATAACGTATAACGTATAACGTATAACGTATAACGTATAACGTATAACGTAAAACGTATGACGTATCACATATTACGTATAACGTATAACGTATAACGTATAACGTATAATGTATAATGTATAACGTATAACGTATAACGTATAACGTATAACGTATAACGTATAACGTATAACGTGTAACGAAGAACGTATAACGAATAACGTAAAACGTATAACATATATCCTATAACGCATAACGTATATCGTATAACGTATAACGTATAACGTATAACGTATAACGTATAACGTACAACGTATAACGTATAACGTATAACGTATAACGTATAACGTATAACGTATAACGTATAACTTATAACGTATTACGTATAACGTATAACGTATAACGTATAACGTATAACGTATAACGTAAAACGTATGACGTATTACATATTACGTATAACGTATAACGTATAACGTATAACGTATAACGTATAACGTATAACGTATAACGTATAACGTATAACGTATAACGTATAACGTATAACGTATAACGTATAACGTATAACGTATAACGTATAATGTATAACGTATAACGTATAACGTAAAACGTATGACCTATCACATATGACGTATAACGTATAACGTATAACGTATAACGTATAACGTACAACGTATAACGTATAACGTATAACGTATAACGTATAACGTATAACGTATAACGTATAACGAATATCGTATAACGTATAACGTATAACGTATAACGTATAACGTATAACGTATAACGTATAACGTATAACGTATAACGTAAAACGTATGACCTATCACATATTACGTATAACGTATAACGTATAACGTATAACGTATAATGTATAATGTATAACGTATAACGTATAACGTATAACGTATAACGTATAACGTATAACGTATAACATATAACGTATAACGTATAACGTAAAACGTATGACGTATTACATATTACGTATAACGTATAACGTATAACGTATAACGTATAACGTATAACGTACAACGTATAACGTATAACGTATAACGTATAACGTATAACGTATAACGTATAACGTATAACGTATAACGTATAACGTATAACGTATAACGTATAACGTATAACGTATAACGTAAAACGTATGACGTATCACATATTACGTATAACGTATAACGTATAACGTATAACGTATAATGTATAATGTATAATGTATAACGTATAACGTATAACGTATAACGTATAACGTATAACGTATAACGTGTAACGAAGAACGTATGACGAATAACGTAAAACGTATAACATATATCCTATAACGCATAACGTATATCGTATAACGTATAACGTATAACGTATAACGTATAACGTATAACGTATAACGTATAACGTATAACGTATAACGTATAACGTATAACGTATAACGTACAACGTATAACGTATAACGTATAACGTATAACGTATAACGTATAACGTATAACGTATAACGTATAACTTATAACGTATAACGTATAACGTATAACGTATAACGTATAACGTATAACGTATAACGTAAAACGTATGACGTATTACATATTACGTATAACGTATAACGTATAACGTATAACGTATAACGTATAACGTATAACGTATAACGTATAACGTATAACGTATAACGTATAACGTATAACGTATAACGTATAACGTATAACGTATAACGTATAACGTATAACGTATAACGTATAACGTATAACGTATAACGTATAATGTATAACGTATAGCGTATAACGTAAAACGTATGACCTATCACATATGACGTATAACGTATAACGTATAACGTATAACGTATAACGTATAACGTATAACGTATAACGTATAACGTATAACGTATAATGTATAGCGTATAACGTATAACGTAAAACGTATGACCTATCACATATGACGTATAACGTATAACGTATAACGTATAACGTATAATGTATAACGTATAACGTATAACGTATAACGTATAACGTATAACGTATAACGTATAACGTATAACGTATAACGTATAACGTATAACGTATAACGTGTAACGAAGAACGTATAACGAATAACGTAAAACGTATAACATATATCCTATAACGCATAACGTATATCGTATAACGTATAACGTATAACGTATAACGTATAACGTATAACGTATAACGTATAACGTATAACGTATAACGTATAACGTATAACGTATAACGTATAACGTATAACGTATAACGTATAACGTATAACGTATAACGTATAACGTATAACGTATAACGTATAACGTATAACGTATAACCTATAACGTATAACGTACAACGTATAACGTATAACGTATAACGTATAACGTATAACGTATAACGTATAACGTATAACTTATAACGTATAACGTATAACGTATAACGTATAACGTATAACGTATAACGTATAACGTAAAACGTATGACGTATTACATATTACGTATAACGTATAACGTATAACGTATAACGTATAACGTATAACGTATAACGTATAACGTATAACGTATAACGTATAACGTATAACGTATAACGTATAACGTATAACGTATAACGTATAACGTATAACGTATAACGTATAACGTATAACGTATAACGTATAATGTATAACGTATAACGTATAACGTAAAACGTATGACTTATCTCATATGACGTATTACATATTACGTATAACGTATAACGTATAACGTATAACGTATAACGTATAACGTATAACGTATAACGTATAACGTATAACGTATAACGTATAACGTATAACGTATAACGTATAACGTATAACGTATAACGTATAACGTATAACGTATAACGTATAACGTATAATGTATAACGTATAACGTATAACGTAAAACGTATGACCTATCACATATGACGTATAACGTATAACGTATAACGTATAACGTATAACGTATAACGTATAACGTATAACGTAAAACGTATGACCTATCACATATGACGTATTACATATTACGTATAACGTATAACGTATAACGTATAACGTATAACGTATAACGTATAACGTATAATGTATAACGTATAACGTATAACGTATAACGTATAACGTATAACGTATAACGTATAACGTATAACGTATAACGTATAACGTATAACGTGTAACGAAGAACGTATAACGAATAACGTAAAACGTATAACATATATCCTATAACGCATAACGTATATCGTATAACGTATAACGTATAACGTATAACGTATAACGTATAACGTATAACGTATAACGTATAACGTATAACGTATAACGTATAACGTATAACGTATAACGTATTACGTATAACGTATAGCGTATAACGTATAACGTATAACGTATAACGTATAACGTATAACGTATAACGTATAACGTATAACGTATAACGTATAACGTATAACGTATAACGTATAACGTATAACGTATAACGTATAACGTATAACGTATAACGTATAACGTAAAACGTATGACGTATTACATATTACGTATAACGTATAACGTATAACGTATAACGTATAACGTATAACGTACAACGTATAACGTATAACGTATAACGTATAACGTAAAACGTATGACGTATTACATATTACGTATAACGTATAACGTATAACGTATAACGTATAACGTATAACGTATAACGTATAACGTATAACGTATAACGTATAACGTATAACGTATAACGTATAACGTATAACGTATAACGTATAACGTATAACGTATAACGTATAACGTATAACGTATAACGTAATACGTATGACGTATTACATATTACGTATAACGTATAACGTATAACGTATAACGTATAACGTATAACGTATAACGTATAACGTATAACGTATAACGTATAACGTATAACGTATAACGTATAACGTATAACGTATAACGTATAACGTATAACGTATAATGTATAACGTATAACGTATAACGTATAACGTATAACGTATAACGTATAACGTATAACGTATAACGTATAACGTATAACGTATAACGTATAACGTATAACGTATAACGTATAACGTATAACGTATAACGTATAACGTATAACATATAACGTATAACGTATAACGTATAATGTATAACGTATAACGTATAACGTAAAACGTATGACCTATCACATATGACGTATAACGTATAACGTATAACGTATAACGTATAATGTATAACGTATAACGTATAACGTATAACGTATAACGTATTACGTATAACGTATAACGTATAACGTATAACGTATAACGTATAACGTATAACGTGTAACGAAGAACGTATAACGAATAACGTAAAACGTATAACATATATCCTATAACGCATAACGTATATCGTATAACGCATAACGTATAGCGAATAACGCATAACGTATACCGTATACCGTATAACGTATAACGTATAACGTATAACGTATAACGTATAACGTATAACGTATAACGTATAACGTATAACGTATAACGTATAACGTATAACGTATAACGGATAACGTATAACGTATAACGTATAACGTATAACGTATAACGTATAACGTATAACGTATAACGTATAACGTATAACGTATAACGTATAACGTATAACGTATAACGTATAACGTATAACGTATAACGTATAACGTATAACGTATAACGTATAACGTATAACGTAATACGTATGACGTATTACATATTACGTATAACGTATAACGTATAACGTATAACGTATAACGTATAACGTATAACGTATAACGTATAACGTATAACGTATAACGTATAACGTATAACGTATAACGTATAACGTATAACGTATAACGTATAACGTATAACGTGTAACGAAGAACGTATAACGAATAAAGTAAAACGTATAACATATATCCTATAACGCATAACGTATATCGTATAACGCATAACGTATAGCGAATAACGCATAACGTATACCGTATAACGTATAACGTATAACGTATAACGTATAACGTATAACGTATAACGTATAACGTATAACGCATAACGTATAACGTATAACGTATAACGTATAACGTATAACGTATAACGTATAACGTATAACGTATACCGTATAACGTATAACGTATAACGTATAACGTATAACGTATAACGTATAACGTATAACGTATAACGTATAACGTATAACGTATAACGTATAACGTATAACGTATAACGTATAACGTATAACGTATAACGTATAACGTATAACGTATAACGTATAACGTATAACGTATAACGTATAACGTATAACGTATAACGTATAACGTATAACGTATAACGTATAACGTATAACGTATAACGTATAACGTATAACGTATAACGTATAACGTATAACGTATAACGTATAACGTATAACGTATAACGTATAACGTGTATCGTATAACGTATAACGTATAACGTATAACGTATAACGTATAACGTATAACGTATAACGTATAACGTATAACGTATAACGTATAACGTATAACGTATAACGTATAACGTATAACGTCTAACGTCTAACGTATAACGTATAACGTATAACGTATAACGTATAACGTATAACGTATAACGTATAACGTATAACGTATAACGTATAACGTATAACGTATAACGTGTAACGAAGAACGTATAACGAATAACGTAAAACGTATAACATATATCCTATAACGCATAACGTATATCGTATAACGCATAACGTATAGCGAATAACGCATAACGTATACCGTATAACGTATAACGTATAACGTATAACGTATAACGTATAACGTATAACGTATAACGTATAACGTATAACGTATAACGTATAACGTATAACGTATAACGTATAACGTATAACGTATAACGTATAACGTATAACGTATAACGTATAACGTATAACGTATAACGTGTAACGAAGAACGTATAACGAATAACGTAAAACGTATAACATATATCCTATAACGCATAACGTATATCGTATAACGCATAACGTATAGCGAATAACGCATAACGTATACCGTATAACGTATAACGTATAACGTATAACGTATAACGTATAACGTATAACGTATAACGTATAACGTATAACGTATAACGTATAACGTATAACGTATAACGTATAACGTATAACGTATAACGTATAACGTATAACGTATAACGTATAACGTATAACGTATAACGTATAACGTATAACGTATGACGTATAACGTATAACGTATAACGTATAAGGTATAACGTATAACGTATAACGTATAACGTATAACGTATAACGTATAACGTATAACGTATAACGTATAACGTATAACGTATAACGTATAACGTGTATCGTATAACCTATAACGTATAACGTATAACGTATAACGTATAACGTATAATGTATAACGTATAACGTATAACGTATAACGTATAACGTATAACGTATAACGTATAACGTATAACGTATAACGTATAACGTATAACGTATAACGTATAACGTATAACGTATAACGTATAACGTAAAACGTATGACGTATTACATATTACGTATAACGTATAACGTATAACGTATAACGTATAACGTATAACGTATAACGTATAACGTATAACGTATAACGTATAACGTATAACGTATAACGTATAACGTATAACGTATAACGTATAACGTATAACGTATAACGTATAACGTATAACGTAAAACGTATGACGTATTACATATTACGTATAACGTATAACGTATAACGTATAACGTATAACGTATATCGTATAACGTATAACGTAAAACGTATGACGTATTACATATTACGTATAACGTATAACGTATAACGTATAACGTATAACGTATAACGTATAACGTATAACGTATAACGTATAATGTATAACGTATAACGTATAACGTATAACGTATAACGTGTAACGTATAACGTATAACGTATAACGAATAACGTATAACGTATAACGTATAACGTATAACGTATAACGTATAACGTATAACGTGTATCGTATAACCTATAACGTATAACGTATAACGTATAACGTATAACGTATAATGTATAACGTATAACGTATAACGTATAACGTATAACGTATAACGTATAACGTATAACGTATAACGTATAACGTATAACGTATAACGTATAACGTATAACGTATAACGTATAACGTAAAATGTATAACGTATAACGTATAACGTATAACGTATAACGTGTAACGTATAACGTATAACGTGTAACGTATAACGTATAACGTATAACGTATAACGTATAACGTGTAACGTGTAACGTATAACGTATAACGTATAACGTATAACGTATAACGTATAACGTATAACGTATAACGTATAACGTATAACGTATAACGTATAACGTATAACGTATAACGTATAACGTATAACGTATAACGTGTAACGAAGAACGTATAACGAATAACGTAAAACGTATAACATATATCCTATAACGCATAACGTATATCGTATAACGCATAACGTATAGCGAATAACGCATAACGTATACCGTATAACGTATAACGTATAACGTATAACGTATAACGTATAACGTATAACGTATAACGTATAACGTATAACGTATAACGTATAACGTATAACGTATAACGTATAACGTATAACGTATAACGTATAACGTATAACGTATAACGTATAACGTATAACGTATAACGTATAACGTATAACGTATAACGTATAACGTATAACGTATAACGTATAACGTATAACGTATAACGTGTATCGTATAACGTATAACGTATAACGTATAACGTATAACGTATAACGTATAACGTATAACGTATAACGTAGAACGTATAACGTATAACGTATAACGTATAACGTATAACGTATAACGTATAACGTATAACGTATAACGTATAACGTATAACGTATAACGTATAACGTATAACGTATAACGTATAACGTATAACGTATAACGTATAACGTATAACGTATAACGTATAACGTATAACGTATAACGTATAACGTATAACGTATAACGTATAACGTATAACGTATAACGTGTAACGAAGAACGTATAACGAATAACGTAAAACGTATAACATATATCCTATAACGCATAACGTATATCGTATAACGCATAACGTATAGCGAATAACGCATAACGTATACCGTATAACGTATAACGTATAACGTATAACGTATAACGTATAACGTATAACGTATAACGTATAACGTATAACGTATAACGTATAACGTATAACGTATAACGTATAACGTATAACGTATAACGTATAACGTATAACGTATAACGTATAACGTATAACGTATGACGTATAACGTATAACGTATAACGTATAAGGTATAACGTATAACGTATAACGTATAACGTATAACGTATAACGTATAACGTATAACGTATAATGTATAACGTATAACGTATAACGTATAACGTATAACGTATAACGTATAACGTATAACGTATAACGTATAACGTAAAACGTATGACGTATTACATATTACGTATAACGTATAACGTATAACGTATAACGTATAACGTATAACGTATAATGTATAACGTATAACGTATAACGTATAACGTATAACGTATAACGTGTAACGTATAACGTATAACGTATAACGTATAACGTAAAATGTATAACGTATAACGTATAACGTATAACGTATAACGTATAACGTATAACGTATAACGTGTAACGTATAACGTATAACGTATAACGTATAACGTATAACGTATAACGTTTAACGTATAACGTATAACGTATAACGTATAACGTGTAACGAAGAACGTATAACGAATAACGTAAAACGTATAACATATATCCTATAACGCATAACGTATATCGTATAACGCATAACGTATAGCGAATAACGCATAACGTATACCGTATAACGTATAACGTATAACGTATAACGTATAACGTATAACGTATAACGTATAACGTATAACGTATAACGTATAACGTATAACGTATAACGTATAACGTATAACGTATAACGTATAACGTATAACCTATAACGTATAACGTATAACGTATAACGTATAACGTATAACGTATAACGTATAACGTATAACGTATAACGTATAACGTATAACGTATAACGTATAACGTATAACGTATAACGTATAACGTATAACGTAAAACGTATGACGTATTACATATTACGTATAACGTATAACGTATAACGTATAACGTATAACGTATAACGTATAACGTATAACGTATAACGTATAACGTATAACGTATAACGTGTATCGTATAACGTATAACGTATAACGTATAACGTATAACGTATAACGTATAACGTATAACGTATAACGTATAACGTATAACGTATAACGTATAACGTATAACGTATAACGTATAACGTATAACGTATAACGTATAACGTATAACGTATAACGTATAACGTATAACGTAGAACGTATGACGTATAACGTATAACGTATAACGTATAAGGTATAACGTATAACGTATAACGTATAACGTATAACGTATAACGTATAACGTATAATGTATAACGTATAACGTATAACGTATAACGTATAACGTATAACGTATAACGTATAACGTAAAACGTATGACGTATTACATATTACGTATAACGTATAACGTATAACGTATAACGTATAACGTATAACGTATAACGTATAACGTATAACGTATAACGTATAACGTATAACGTATAACGTATAACGTATAACATATAACGTATAACGTACAACGTAAAACGTATGACGTATTACATATTACGTATAACGTATAACGTATAACGTATAACGTATAACGTATAACGTACAACGTATAACGTACAACGTATAACGTACAACGTATAACGTACAACGTATAACGTATAACGTATAACGTATAACGTATAACGTATAACGTATAACGTATAACGTATAACGTATAACGTATAACGTATAACGTATAACGTATAACGTATAACGTATAACGTATAACGTATAACGTATAACGTATAACGTATAACGTATAACGTATAACGTATAACGTATAACGTATAACGTATAACGTATAACGTATAACGTATAACGTAAAACGTATGACGTATTACATATTACGTATAACGTATAACGTATAACGTATAACGTATAACGTATAACGTATAACGTATAACGTATAACGTATAACGTATAACGTATAACGTATAACGTATAACGTATAACGTATAACGTATAACGTATAACGTATAACATATAACGTATAACGTACAACGTAAAACGTATGACGTATTACATATTACGTATAACGTATAACGTATAACGTATAACGTATAACGTATAACGTACAACGTATAACGTACAACGTATAACGTATAACGTATAACGTATAACGTATAACGTATAACGTATAACGTATAACGTATAACGTATAACGTATAACGTATAACGTATAACGTATAACGTATAACGTATAACGTATAACGTATAACGTATAACGTATAACGTATAACGTATAACGTATAACGTATAACGTATAACGTATAACGTATAACGTATAACGTATAACGTATAACGTATAACGTATAACGTATAACGTATAACGTATAACGTATAACGTATAACGTATAACGTATAACGTATAACGTATAACGTATAACGTAAAATGTATAACGTATAACGTATAACGTATAACGTATAACGTATAACGTATAACGTATAACGTGTAACGTATAACGTATAACGTATAACGTATAACGTATAACGTATAACGTTTAACGTATAACGTATAACGTATAACGTATAACGTGTAACGAAGAACGTATAACGAATAACGTAAAACGTATAACATATATCCTATAACGCATAACGTATATCGTATAACGCATAACCTATAGCGAATAACGCATAACGTATACCGTATAACGTATAACGTATAACGTATAACGTATAACGTATAACGTATAACGTATAACGTATAACGTATAACGTATAACGTATAACGTATAACGTATAACGTATAACGTATAACGTATAACGTATAACGTATAACCTATGACGTATAACGTATAACGTATAACGTATAACGTATAACGTATAACGTATAACGTATAACGTATAACGTATAACGTATAACGTATAACGTATAACGTATAACGTAAAACGTATGACGTATTACATATTACGTATAACGTATAACGTATAACGTATAACGTATAACGTATAACGTATAACGTATAACGTATAACGTATAACGTATAACGTATAACGTGTATCGTATAACGTATAACGTATAACGTATAACGTATAACGTATAACGTATAACGTATAACGTATAACGTATAACGTATAACGTATAACGTATAACGTATAACGTATAACGTATAACGTATAACGTATAACGTATAACGTATAACGTATAACGTATAACGTATAACGTATAACGTATAACGTATAACGTATAACGTAGAACGTATGACGTATAACGTATAACGTATAACGTATAAGGTATAACGTATAACGTATAACGTATAACGTATAACGTATAACGTATAACGTATAACGTATAACGTATAACGTATAACGTATAACGTATAACGTATAACGTATAACGTATAACGTAAAACGTATGACGTATTACATATTACGTATAACGTATAACGTATAACGTATAACGTATAACGTATAACGTATAACGTATAACGTATAACGTATAACGTATAACGTATAACGTATAACGTATAACATATAACGTATAACGTACAACGTAAAACGTATGACGTATTACATATTACGTATAACGTATAACGTATAACGTATAACGTATAACGTATAACGTACAACGTATAACGTACAACGTATAACGTATAACGTATAACGTATAACGTATAACGTATAACGTATAACGTATAACGTATAACGTATAACGTATAACGTATAACGTATAACGTATAACGTATAACGTATAACGCATAACGTATAACGTATAACGTATAACGTATAACGTATAACGTATAACGTATAACGTATAACGTATAACGTATAACGTATAACGTATAACGTATAACGTATAACGTATAACGTACAACGTATAACGTATAACGTATAACGTATAACGTATAACGTATAACGTATAACGTATAACGTATAACGTATAACGTATAATCGTATAACGTATAACGTATAACGTATAACGTATAACGTATAACGTATAACGTATAACGTATAACGTAAAACGTATGACCTATCACATATTACGTATAACGTATAACGTATAACGTATAACGTATAATGTATAATGTATAACGTATAACGTATAACGTATAACGTATAACGTATAACGTATAACATATAACGTATAACGTATAACGTATAACGTATAACGTATAACGTATAACGTATAACGTATAACGTATAACGTATAACGTATAACGTATAACGTATAACGTATAACGTATAACGTATAACGTATAACGTATAACGTATAACGTATAACGTATAACGTATAACGTATAACGTATAACGTATAACGTATAACGTATAACGTATAACGTGTAACGAAGAACGTATAACGAATAACGTAAAACGTATAACATATATCCTATAACGCATAACGTATAACGTATAACGTATAACGTATAACGTATAACGTATAACGTATAACGTATAACGTATAACGTATAACGTATAACCTATAACGTATAACGTATAACGTATAACGTATAACGTATAACGTATAACGTATAACGTATAACGTATAACGTATAACGTATAACGTGTATCGTATAACCTATAACGTATAATGTATAACGTATAACGTATAACGTATAACGTATAACGTATAACGTATAACGTATAACGTATAACGTATAACGTATAACGTATAACGTATAACGTATAACGTATAACGTATAACGTATAACGTATAACGTATAACGTATAACGTATAACGTATAACGTATAACGTATAACGTATAACGTATAACGTATAACGTATAACGTATAACGTATAACGTATAACGTATAACGTATAACGTATAACGTATAACGTATAACGTAAAACGTATGACGTATTACATATTACGTATAACGTATAACGTATAACGTATAACGTATAACGTATAACGTATAACGTATAACGTATAACGCATAACGTATAACATATAACGTATAACGTAAAACGTATGACGTATTACATATTACGTATAACGTATAACGTATAACGTATAACGTATAACGTATAACGTATAACGTATAACGTATAACGTATAACGTATAACGTATAACGTATAACGTATAACGTATAACGTATAACGTATAACGTATAACGTATAACGTATAACGTATAACGTATAACGTATAACGTATAACGTATAACGTATAACGTATAACGTATAACGTATAACGTATAACGTATAACGTATAACGTATAACGTATAACGTATAACGTATAACGTACAACGTATAACGTATAACGTATAACGTATAACGTATAACGTATAACGTAAAACGTATGACGTATTACATATTACGTATAACGTACAACGTATACCGTATAACGTATAACGTATAACGTATAACGTATAACGTATAACGTATAACGTATAACGTATAACGTATAACGTATAACGTATAACGTATAACGTATAACGTATAACGTATAACGTATAACGTATAACGTATAACGTATAACGTATAACGTATAACGTATAACGTATAACGTATAACGTATAACGTGTAACGAAGAACGTATAACGAATAACGTAAAACGTATAACATATATCCTATAACGCATAACGTATATCGTATAACGCATAACGTATAGCGAATAACGCATAACGTATACCGTATAACGTATAACGTATAACGTATAACGTATAACGTATAACGTATAACGTATAACGTATAACGTATAACGTATAACGTATAACGTATAACGTATAACGTATAACGTATAACGTATAACGTATAACGTATAACGTATAACGTATAACGTATAACGTATGACGTATAACGTATAACGTATAACGTATAAGGTATAACGTATAACGTATAACGTATAACGTATAACGAATAACGTACAACGTATAACGTATAACGTATAACGTATAACGTATAACGTATAACGTATAACGTATAACGTATAACGTATAACGTATAACGTATAACGTATAACGTATAACGTATAACGTATAACGTATAACGTATAACGTATAACGTATAACGTATAACGTATAACGCATAACGTATAACGTATAACGTGTAACGAAGAACGTATTAAGAATAACGTATAACGAAGAACATATTACGAATAACATAAAACGTATAACGAATAACGTAAAACGTATAACGTATTACATATTACGTATAACGTATAACGTATAACGTATAACGTATAACGTATAACGTATAACGTATAACGTATAACGTATAACGTATAACGTATAACGTATAACGTATAACGTATAACGTATAACGTATAACGTATAACGTATAACGTATAACGTATAACGTATAACGTATAACGTATAACGTATAACGTATAACGTAAAACGTATGACGTATTACATATTACGTATAACGTATAACGTATAACGTATAACGTATAACGTATAACGTATAACGTATAACGTATAACGCATAACGTATAACATATAACGTATAACGTAAAACGTATGACGTATTACATATTACGTATAACGTATAACGTATAACGTATAACGTATAACGTATAACGTATAACGTATAACGTATAACGTATAACGTATAACGTATAACGTATAACGTATAACGTATAACGTATAACGTATAACGTATAACGTATAACGTATAACGTATAACGTATAACGTATAACGTATAACGTATAACGTATAACGTATAACGTATAACGTATAACGTATAACGTATAACGTATAACGTATAACGTATAACGTATAACGTATAACGTATAACGTATAACGTACAACGTATAACGTATAACGTATAACGTATAACGTATAACGTATAACGTATAACGTATGACGTATAACGTATAACGTGTGACGTATAACGTATAGCGTATAACGTTTAACGTATAACGTATAACGTATAACGTATAACGTATAACGTATAACGTAAAACGTATGACGTATTACATATTACGTATAACGTATAACGTATAACGTATAACGTATAACGTATAACGTATAACGTATAACGTACAACGTATAACGTATAACGTATAACGTATAACGTATAACGTATAACGTATAACGTATAACGTATAACGTATAACGTATAACGTATAACGTATAACGTATAACGTATAACGTATAACGTACAACGTATAACGTATAACGTATAACGTATAACGTATAACGTATAACGTATAACGTATGACGTATAACGTATAACGTGTGACGCATAACGTATAACGTATAACGTATAACGTATAACGTATAACGTATAACGTATAACGTATAACGTATAACGTATAACGTATAACGTATAACGTATAACGTAAAACGTATGACGTATTACATATTACGTATAACGTATAACGTATAACGTATAACGTATAACGTATAACGTATAACGTATAACGTATAACGCATAACGTATAACATATAACGTATAACGTAAAACGTATGACGTATTACATATTACGTATAACGTATAACGTATAACGTATAACGTATAACGTATAACGTATAACGTATAACGTATAACGTATAACGTATAACGTATAACGTATAACGTATAACGTATAACGTATAACGTATAACGTATAACGTATAACGTATAACGTATAACGTATAACGTATAACGTATAACGTACAACGTATAACGTATAACGTATAACGTATAACGTATAACGTATAACGTATAACGTATGACGTATAACGTATAACGTGTGACGTATAACGTATAGCGTATAACGTTTAACGTATAACGTATAACGTATAACGTATAACGTATAACGTATAACGTATAACGTATAACGTATAACGTATAACGTATAACGTATAACGTATAACGTATAACGTATAACGTATAACGTATAACGTATAACGTATAACGTATAACGTATAACGTATAACGTATAACGTATAACGTATAACGTATAACGTATAACGTATAACGTATAACGTATAACGTATAACGCATAACGTATAACGTATAACGTGTAACGAAGAACGTATTAAGAATAACGTATAACGAAGAACATATTACGAATAACATAAAACGTATAACGAATAACGTAAAACGTATAACGTATTACATATTACGTATAACGTATAACGTATAACGTTCAACGTATAACGTATAACGTATAACGTATAACGTATAACGTATAACGTGTAACGTATAACGTATAACGTATAACACATAACGTATAACGTATGACGTATAACGTATAACGTGTAACGTATAACGTATAACGTGTGACGTGTAACGTATAACGTGTAACTTATAACGTATAACGTATAACATATTACGTATAACGTATAACGCATAACGTATAACGTATAACGTATAACGTATAACGTATAACGTATAACGTATAACGTATAACGTAAAACGTATGACGTATTACATATTACGTATAACGTATAACGTATAACGTATAACGTATAACGTATAACGTATAACGTATAACGTATAACGTATAACGTATAACGTATAACGTATAACGTATAACGTATAACGTATAACGTATAACGTATAACGTATAACGTATGACGTACAACGTATAACGTGTGACGTATAACGTATAGCGTATAACGTTTAACGTATAACGTATAACGTATAACGTATAACGTATAACGTATAACGTATAACGTATAACGTATAACGTATAACGTATAACGTATAAGGTATAACGTATAACGTATAACGTATAACGTATGACGTATAACGTATAACGTATAACGTATAATGTATAACGTATAACGAATAACGTATAACGTATAACGTATAACGTATAACGTATAACGTATAACGTAAAACGTATGACGTATTACATATTACGTATAACGTACAACGTATACCGTATAACGTATAACGTATAACGTATAACGTATAACGTATAACGTATAACGTATAACGTATAACGTATAACATATAACGTATAACGTATAACGTAAAACGTATGACGTATTACATATTACGTATAACGTATAACGTATAACGTATAACGTATAACGTATAACGTATAACGTATAACGTACAACGTATAACGTATAACGTATAACGTATAACGTATAACGTATAACGTATAACGTATAACGTATAACGTATAACGTATAATCGTATAACGTATAACGTATAACGTATAACGTATAACGTATAACGTATAACGTATAACGTATAACGTAAAACGTATGACCTATCACATATTACGTATAACGTATAACGTATAACGTATAACGTATAATGTATAATGTATAACGTATAACGTATAACGTATAACGTATAACGTATAACGTATAACATATAACGTATAACGTATAACGTATAACGTATAACGTATAACGTATAACGTATAACGTATAACGTATAACGTATAACGTATAACGTATAACGTATAACGTATAACGTATAACGTATAACGTATAACGTATAACGTATAACGTATAACGTATAACGTATAACGTATAACGTATAACGTATAACGTATAACGTATAACGTATAACGTGTAACGAAGAACGTATAACGAATAACGTAAAACGTATAACATATATCCTATAACGCATAACGTATAACGTATAACGTATAACGTATAACGTATAACGTATAACGTATAACGTATAACGTATAACGTATAACGTATAACCTATAACGTATAACGTATAACGTATAACGTATAACGTATAACGTATAACGTATAACGTATAACGTATAACGTATAACGTATAACGTGTATCGTATAACCTATAACGTATAATGTATAACGTATAACGTATAACGTATAACGTATAACGTATAACGTATAACGTATAACGTATAACGTATAACGTATAACGCATAACGTATAACGTATAACGTATAACGTATAACGTATAACGTATAACGTATAACGTATAACGTATAACGTATAACGTATAACGTATAACGTATAACGTATAACGTATAACGTATAACGTATTTCGTATAACGTAAAACGTATGACGTATTACATATTACGTATAACGTATAACGTATAACGTATAACGTATAACGTATAACGTATAACGTATAACGTATAACGCATAACGTATAACATATAACGTATAACGTAAAACGTATGACGTATTACATATTACGTATAACGTATAACGTATAACGTATAACGTATTACGTATAACGTATAACGTATAACGTATAACGTATAACGTATAACGTATAACGTATAACGTATAACGTATAACGTATAACGTATAACGTATAACGTATAACGTATAACGTATAACGTACAACGTATAACGTATAACGTATAACGTATAACGTATAACGTATAACGTATAACGTATGACGTATAACGTATAACGTGTGACGTATAACGTATAGCGTATAACGTTTAACGTATAACGTATAACGTATAACGTATAACGTATAACGTATAACGTATAACGTATAACGTATAACGTATAACGTATAACGTATAACGTATAACGTATAACGTATAACGTATAACGTATAACGTATAACGTATAACGTATAACGTATAACGTATAACGTATAACGTATAACGTGTAACGAAGAACGTATAACGAATAACGTAAAACGTATAACATATATCCTATAACGCATAACGTATATCGTATAACGCATAACGTATAGCGAATAACGCATAACGTATACCGTATAACGTATAACGTATAACGTATAACGTATAACGTATAACGTATAACGTATAACGTATAACGTATAACGTATAACGTATAACGTATAACGTATAACGTATAACGTATAACGTATAACGTATAACGTATAACGTATAACGTATAACGTATAACGTATAACGTATAACGTATAACGTATGACGTATAACGTATAACGTATAACGTATAAGGTATAACGTATAACGTATAACGTATAACGTATAACGAATAACGTACAACGTATAACGTATAACGTATAACGTATAACGTATAACGTATAACGTATAACGTATAACGTATAACGTATAACGTATAACGTATAACGTATAACGTATAACGTATAACGTATAACGTATAACGTATAACGTATAACGTATAACGTATAACGTATAACGCATAACGTATAACGTATAACGTGTAACGAAGAACGTATTAAGAATAACGTATAACGAAGAACATATTACGAATAACATAAAACGTATAACGAATAACGTAAAACGTATAACGTATTACATATTACGTATAACGTATAACGTATAACGTATAACGTATAACGTATAACGTATAACGTATAACGTATAACGTATAACGTATAACGTATAACGTATAACGTATAACGTATAACGTATAACGTATAACGTATAACGTATAACGTATAACGTATAACGTATAACGTATAACGTATAACGTATAACGTAAAACGTATGACGTATTACATATTACGTATAACGTATAACGTATAACGTATAACGTATAACGTATAACGTATAACGTATAACGTATAACGCATAACGTATAACATATAACGTATAACGTAAAACGTATGACGTATTACATATTACGTATAACGTATAACGTATAACGTATAACGTATAACGTATAACGTATAACGTATAACGTATAACGTATAACGTATAACGTATAACGTATAACGTATAACGTATAACGTATAACGTATAACGTATAACGTATAACGTATAACGTATAACGTATAACGTATAACGTATAACGTATAACGTATAACGTATAACGTATAACGTATAACGTATAACGTATAACGTATAACGTATAACGTATAACGTATAACGTATAACGTATAACGTATAACGTATAACGTATAACGTACAACGTATAACGTATAACGTATAACGTATAACGTATAACGTATAACGTATAACGTATGACGTATAACGTATAACGTGTGACGTATAACGTATAACGTGTGACGTATAACGTATAGCGTATAACGTTTAACGTATAACGTATAACGTATAACGTATAACGTATAACGTATAACGTATAACGTATAACGTATAACGTATAACGTATAACGTATAACGTATAACGTATAACGTATAACGTATAACGTATAACGTATAACGTATAACGTATAACGTATAACGTATAACGTATAACGTATAACGTATAACGTATAACGTATAACGTATAACGTATAACGTATAACGTATAACGTATAACGTATAACGTATAACGTATAACGCATAACGTATAACGTATAACGTGTAACGAAGAACGTATTAAGAATAACGTATAACGAAGAACATATTACGAATAACATAAAACGTATAACGAATAACGTAAAACGTATAACGTATTACATATTACGTATAACGTATAACGTATAACGTTCAACGTATAACGTATAACGTATAACGTATAACGTATAACGTATAACGTGTAACGTATAACGTATAACGTATAACACATAACGTATAACGTATGACGTATAACGTATAACGTGTAACGTATAACGTATAACGTGTGACGTGTAACGTATAACGTGTAACTTATAACGTATAACGTATAACATATTACGTATAACGTATAACGTATAACGTATAACGTATAACGTATAACGTATAACGTATAACGTATAACGTATAACGTATAACGTATAACGTATAACGTAAAACGTATGACGTATTACATATTACGTATAACGTATAACGTATAACGTATAACGTATAACGTATAACGTATAACGTATAACGTATAACGTATAACGTATAACGTATAACGTATAACGTATAACGTGTAACGTATAACGTATAACGTATAACGTATAACGTATGACGTATAACGTATAACGTGTGACGTATAACGTATAGCGTATAACGTTTAACGTATAACGTATAACGTATAACGTATAACGTATAACGTATAACGTATAACGTATAACGTATAACGTATAACGTATAACGTGTATCGTATAACGTATAACGTATAACGTATAACGTATAACGTATAACGTATAACGTATAACGTATAACGTATAACGTATAACGTATAACGTATATCGTATAACGTATAACGTATAACGTCTAACGTATAACGTATAACGTATAACGTATAACGTATAACGTATAACGTATAACGTATAACGTATAACGTATAACGTATAACGTATAACGTATAACGTATAACGTATAACGTGTAACGAAGAACGTATAACGAATAACGTAAAACGTATAACATATATCCTATAACGCATAACGTATATCGTATAACGCATAACGTATAGCGAATAACGCATAACGTATACCGTATAACGTATAACGTATAACGTATAACGTATAACGTATAACGTATAACGTATAACGTATAACGTATAACGTATAACGTATAACGTATAACGTATAACGTATAACGTATAACGTATAACGTATAACGTATAACGTATAACGTATAACGTATAACGTATAACGTATGACGTATAACGTATAACGTATAACGTATAAGGTATAACGTATAACGTATAACGTATAACGTATAACGAATAACGTACAACGTATAACGTATAACGTATAACGTATAACGTATAACGTATAACGTATAACGTGTATCGTATAACCTATAACGTATAACGTATGACGTATAACGTATAACGTATAACGTATAACGTGTAACGAAGAACGTATAACGAATAACGTAAAACGTATAACATATATCCTATAACGCATAACGTATATCGTATAACGCATAACGTATAGCGAATAACGCATAACGTATACCGTATAACGTATAACGTATAACGTATAACGTATAACGTATAACGTATAACGTATAACGTATAACGTATAACGTATAACGTATAACGTATAACGTATAACGTATAACGTATAACGTATAACGTATAACGTATAACGTATAACGTATAACGTATAACGTATAACGTATAACGTATAACGTGTAACGAAGAACGTATAACGAATAACGTAAAACGTATAACATATATCCTATAACGCATAACGTATATCGTATAACGCATAACGTATAGCGAATAACGCATAACGTATACCGTATAACGTATAACGTATAACGTATAACGTATAACGTATAACGTATAACGTATAACGTATAACGTATAACGTATAACGTATAACGTATAACGTATAACGTATAACGTATAACGTATAACGTATAACCTATAACGTATAACGTATAACGTATAACGTATAACGTATAACGTATAACGTATAACGTATAACGTATAACGTATAACGTATAACGTATAACGTATAACGTATAACGTATAACGTAAAACGTATGACGTATTACATATTACGTATAACGTATAACGTATAACGTATAACGTATAACGTATAACGTATAACGTATAACGTATAACGTATAACGTATAACGTATAACGTATAACGTGTATCGTATAACGTATAACGTATAACGTATAACGTATAACGTATGACGTATAACGTATAACGTATAACGTATAACGTATAACGTATAACGTATAACGTATAACGTATAACGTATAACGTATAACGTATAACGTATAACGTATAACGTATAACGTAGAACGTATGACGTATAACGTATAACCTATAACGTATAAGGTATAACGTATAACGTATAACGTATAACGTATAACGTATAACGTATAACGTATAACGTATAACGTATAACGTATAACGTATAACGTATAACGTATAACGTATAACGTATAACGTATAACGTATAACGTATAACGTAAAACGTATGACGTATTACATATTACGAATAACGTATAACGTATAACGTATAACGTATAACGTATAACGTATAACGTATAACGTATAACGTATAACGTATAACGTATAACGTATAACGTATAACGTATAACGTATAACGTATAACGTATAACGTATAACGTATAACGTATAACGTATAACGTATAACGTATAACGTACAACGTATAACGTATAACGTATAACGTATAACGTATAACGTATAACGTATAACGTATGACGTATAACGTATAACGTGTGACGTATAACGTATAGCGTATAACGTTTAACGTATAACGTATAACGTATAACGTATAACGTATAACGTATAACGTATAACGTATAACGTATAACGTATAACGTAAAACGTATGACGTATTACATATTACGTATAACGTATAACGTATAACGTATAACGTATAACGTATAACGTATAACGTATAACGTATAACGCATAACGTATAACATATAACGTATAACGTAAAACGTATGACGTATTACATATTACGTATAACGTATAACGTATAACGTATAACGTATAACGTATAACGTATAACGTATAACGTATAACGTATAACGTATAACGTATAAGGTATAACGTATAACGTATAACGTATAACGTATAACGTATAACGTATAACGTATAACGTATAACGTAAAACGTATGACGTATTACATATTACGTATAACGTATAACGTATAACGTATAACGTATAACGTATAACGTATAACGTATAACGTATAACGTATAACGCATAACGTATAACATATAACGTATAACGTAAAACGTATGACGTATTACATATTACGTATAACGTATAACGTATAACGTATAACGTATAACGTATAACGTATAACGTATAACGTATAACGTATAACGTATAACGTATAACGTATAACGTGTATCGTATAACGTATAACGTATAACGTATAACGTATAACGTATGACGTATAACGTATAACGTATAACGTATAACGTATAACGTATAACGTATAACGTATAACGTATAACGTATAACGTATAACGTATAACGTATAACGTATAACGTATAACGTAGAACGTATGACGTATAACGTATAACCTATAACGTATAAGGTATAACGTATAACGTATAACGTATAACGTATAACGTATAACGTATAACGTATAACGTATAACGTATAACGTATAACGTATAACGTATAACGTATAACGTATAACGTATAACGTATAACGTATAACGTAAAACGTATGACGTATTACATATTACGAATAACGTATAACGTATAACGTATAACGTATAACGTATAACGTATAACGTATAACGTATAACGTATAACGTATAACGTATAACGTATAACGTATAACGTATAACGTATAACGTATAACGTATAACGTATAACGTATAACGTATAACGTATAACGTATAACGTATAACGTACAACGTATAACGTATAACGTATAACGTATAACGTATAACGTATAACGTATAACGTATGACGTATAACGTATAACGTGTGACGTATAACGTATAGCGTATAACGTTTAACGTATAACGTATAACGTATAACGTATAACGTATAACGTATAACGTATAACGTATAACGTATAACGTATAACGTAAAACGTATGACGTATTACATATTACGTATAACGTATAACGTATAACGTATAACGTATAACGTATAACGTATAACGTATAACGTATAACGCATAACGTATAACATATAACGTATAACGTAAAACGTATGACGTATTACATATTACGTATAACGTATAACGTATAACGTATAACGTATAACGTATAACGTATAACGTATAACGTATAACGTATAACGTATAACGTATAAGGTATAACGTATAACGTATAACGTATAACGTATAACGTATAACGTATAACGTATAACGTATAACGTAAAACGTATGACGTATTACATATTACGTATAACGTATAACGTATAACGTATAACGTATAACGTATAACGTATAACGTATAACGTATAACGTATAACGCATAACGTATAACATATAACGTATAACGTAAAACGTATGACGTATTACATATTACGTATAACGTATAACGTATAACGTATAACGTATAACGTATAACGTATAACGTATAACGTATAACGTATAACGTATAACGTATAACGTATAACGTATAACATATAACGTATAACGTACAACGTAAAACGTATGACGTATTACATATTACGTATAACGTATAACGTATAACGTATAACGTATAACGTATAACGTACAACGTATAACGTACAACGTATAACGTATAACGTATAACGTATAACGTATAACGTATAACGTATAACGTATAACGTATAACGTATAACGTATAACGTATAACGTATAACGTATAACGTATAACGTATAACGTATAACGTATAACGTATAACGTATAACGTATAACGTATAACGTATAACGTATAACGTATAACGTATAACGTATAACGTATAACGTATAACGTATAACGTATAACGTATAACGTATAACGTATAACGTATAACGTATAACGTAAAACGTATGACGTATTACATATTACGTATAACGTATAACGTATAACGTATGACGTATAACGTATAACGTGTGACGTATAACGTATAGCGTATAACGTTTAACGTATAACGTATAACGTATAACGTATAACGTATAACGTATAACGTATAACGTATAACGTATAACGTATAACGTATAACGTATAACGTATAACGTATAACGTATAACGTATAACGTATAACGTATAACGTATAACGTATAACGTATAACGTATAACGTATAACGTATAACGTATAACGTATAACGTATAACGCATAACGTATAACGTATAACGTGTAACGAAGAACGTATTAAGAATAACGTATAACGAAGAACATATTACGAATAACATAAAACGTATAACGAATAACGTAAAACGTATAACGTATTACATATTACGTATAACGTATAACGTATAACGTTCAACGTATAACGTATAACGTATAACGTATAACGTATAACGTATAACGTATAACGTATAACGTGTAACGTATAACGTATAACGTATAACACATAACGTATAACGTATGACGTATAACGTATAACGTGTAACGTATAACGTATAACGTGTGACGTGTAACGTATAACGTGTAACTTATAACGTATAACGTATAACATATTACGTATAACGTATAACGTATAACGTATAACGTATAACGTATAACGTATAACGTATAACGTATAACGTATAACGTATAACGTAAAACGTATGACGTATTACATATTACGTATAACGTATAACGTATAACGTATAACGTATAACGTATAACGTATAACGTATAACGTATAACGCATAACGTATAACGTATAACGTATAACGTATAACGTATAACGTATAACGAATAACGTATAACGTATGACGTACAACGTATAACGTGTGACGTATAACGTATAGCGTATAACGTTTAACGTATAACGTATAACGTATAACGTATAACGTATAACGTATAACGTATAACGTATAACGTATAACGTATAACGTATAACGTATAAGGTATAACGTATAACGTATAACGTATAACGTATGACGTATAACGTATAACGTATAACGTATAACGTATAATGTATAACGTATAACGTATAACGTATAACGTATAACGTATAACGTATAACGTATAACGTATAACGTAAAACGTATGACGTATTACATATTACGTATAACGTACAACGTATACCGTATAACGTATAACGTATAACGTATAACGTATAACGTATAACGTATAACGTATAACGTATAACGTATAACGTATAACATATAACGTATAACGTATAACGTAAAACGTATGACGTATTACATATTACGTATAACGTATAACGTATAACGTATAACGTATAACGTATAACGTATAACGTATAACGTACAACGTATAACGTATAACGTATAACGTATAACGTATAACGTATAACGTATAACGTATAACGTATAACGTATAACGTATAACGTATAACGTATAACGTATAACGTATAACGTATAACGTATAACGTATAACGTATAACGTATAACGTATAACGTAAAACGTATGACCTATCACATATTACGTATAACGTATAACGTATAACGTATAACGTATAATGTATAATGTATAACGTATAACGTATAACGTATAACGTATAACGTATAACGTATAACATATAACGTATAACGTATAACGTATAACGTATAACGTATAACGTATAACGTGTGACGTGTAACGTATAACGTGTAACTTATAACGTATAACGTATAACATATTACGTATAACGTATAACGTATAACGTATAACGTATAACGTATAACGTATAACGTATAACGTATAACGTATAACGTATAACGTAAAACGTATGACGTATTACATATTACGTATAACGTATAACGTATAACGTATAACGTATAACGTATAACGTATAACGTATAACGTATAACGTATAACGTATAACGTATAACATATAACGTATAACGTATAACGTATAACGTATAACGTATAACGTATAACGTATAACGTATAACGTATAACGTATAACGTATAACGTATAACGTATAACGTATAACGTATAACGTATAACGTATAACGTATAACGTATAACGTATAACGTATAACGTATAACGAATAACGTATAACGTATAACGTATAACGTATAACGTATAACGTATAACGTATAACGTATAACGTATAACGTATAACGTAAAATGTATAACGTATAACGTATAACGTATAACGTATAACGTGTAACGTATAACGTATAACGTGTAACGTATAACGTATAACGTATAACGTATAACGTATAACGTATAACGTTTAACGTATAACGTATAACGTATAACGTATAACGTGTAACGAAGAACGTATAACGAATAACGTAAAACGTATAACATATATCCTATAACGCATAACGTATATCGTATAACGCATAACGTATAGCGAATAACGCATAACGTATACCGTATAACGTATAACGTATAACGTATAACGTATAACGTATAACGTATAACGTATAACGTATAACGTGTATCGTATAACGTATAACGTATAACGTATAACGTATAACGTATAACGTATAACGTGTATCGTATAACGTATAACGTATAACGTATAACGTATAACGTATAACGTATAACGTATAACGTATAACGTATAACGTATAACGTATAACGTATAACGTATAACGTATAACGTATAACGTATAACGTATAACGTATAACGTATAACGTAGAACGTATGACGTATAACGTATAACGTATAACGTATAAGGTATAACGTATAACGTATAACGTATAACGTATAACGTATAACGTATAACGTATAATGTATAACGTATAACGTATAACGTATAACGTATAACGTATAACGTATAACGTATAACGTAAAACGTATGACGTATTACATATTACGTATAACGTATAACGTATAACGTATAACGTATAACGTATAACGTATAACGTATAACGTATAACGTATAACGTATAACGTATAACGTATAACGTATAACGTATAACATATAACGTATAACGTACAACGTAAAACGTATGACGTATTACATATTACGTATAACGTATAACGTATAACGTATAACGTATAACGTATAACGTATAACGTACAACGTATAACGTACAACGTATAACGTACAACGTATAACGTATAACGTATAACGTATAACGTACAACGTATAACGTATAACGTATAACGTATAACGTATAACGTATAACGTATAACGTATAACGTATAACGTATAACGTGTAACGTATAACGTATAACGTATAACGTATAACGTATAACGTATAACGTATAACGTATAACGTATAACGTAAAACGTATGACGTATTACATATTACGTATAACGTATAACGTATAACGTATAACGTATAACGTATAACGTATAACGTATAACGTATAACGCATAACGTATAACATATAACGTATAACGTAAAACGTATGACGTATTACATATTACGTATAACGTAAACGTATAACGTATAACGTATAACGTATAACGTATAACGTATAACGTATAACGTATAACGTATAACGTATAACGTATAACGTATAACGTATAACGTATAACGTATAACGTATAACGTATAACATATAACGTATAACGTATAACGTAAAACGTATGACGTATTACATATTACGTATAACGTATAACGTATAACGTATAACGTATAACGTATAACGTATAACGTACAACGTATAACGTAGAACGTATAACGTATAACGTATAACGTATAACGTATAACGTATAACGTATAACGTATAACGTATAACGTATAACGTATAACGTATAACGTATAACGTATAACGTATAACGTATAACGTATAACGTATAACGTATAACGTATAACGTATAACGTATAACGTATAACGTATAACGTATAACGTATAACGTATAACGTATAACGTATAACGTATAACGTATAACGCATAACGTATAACGTATAACGTGTAACGAAGAACGTATTAAGAATAACGTATAACGAAGAACATATTACGAATAACATAAAACGTATAACGAATAACGTATAACGTATAACGTATAACGTATGACGTATAACGTATAACGTGTGACGTATAACGTATAGCGTATAACGTTTAACGTATAACGTATAACGTATAACGTATAACGTATAACGTATAACGTATAACGTATAACGTATAACGTATAACGTATAACGTATAACGTATAACGTATAACGCATAACGTATAACGTATAACGTAAAACGTATGACGTATTACATATTACGTATAACGTATAACGTATAACGTATAACGTATAACGTATAACGTATAACGTATAACGTAAAACGTATGACGTATTACATATTACGTATAACGTATAACGTATAACGTATAACGTATAACGTATAACGTATAACGTATAACGTATAACGTATAACGTATAACGTATAACGTATAACGTATAACGTATAACGTATAACGTATGACGTATAACGTATAACGTGTAACGTATAACGTATAACGTGTGACGTGTAACGTATAACGTGTAACTTATAACGTATAACGTATAACATATTACGTATAACGTATAACGTACAACGTATAACGTACAACGTATAACGTATAACGTATAACGTATAACGTATAACGTATAACGTATAACGTATAACGTATAACGTATAACGTATAACGTATAACGTATAACGTATAACGTATAACGCATAACGTATAACGTATAACGTGTAACGAAGAACGTATTAAGAATAACGTATAACGAAGAACATATTACGAATAACATAAAACGTATAACGAATAACGTATAACGTATAACGTATAACGTACAACGTATAACGTACAACGTATAACGTATAACGTATAACGTATAACGTATAACGTATAACGTATAACGTATAACGTATAACGTATAACGTATAACGTATAACGTATAACGTATAACGTATAACGTATAACATATAACGTATAACGTATAACGTAAAACGTATGACGTATTACATATTACGTATAACGTATAACGTATAACGTATAACGTATAACGTATAACGTATAACGTACAACGTATAACGTAGAACGTATAACGTATAACGTATAACGTATAACGTATAACGTATAACGCATAACGTATAACGTATAACGTGTAACGAAGAACGTATTAAGAATAACGTATAACGAAGAACATATTACGAATAACATAAAACGTATAACGAATAACGTATAACGTATAACGTATAACGTATAAGGTATAACGTATAACGTATAACGTATAACGTATAACGTATAACGTATAACGTATAATGTATAACGTATAACGTATAACGTATAACGTATAACGTATAACGTATAACGTATAACGTAAAACGTATGACGTATTACATATTACGTATAACGTATAACGTATAACGTATAACGTATAACGTATAACGTATAACGTATAACGTATAACGTATAACGTATAACGTATAACGTATAACGTATAACGTATAACATATAACGTATAACGTACAACGTAAAACGTATGACGTATTACATATTACGTATAACGTATAACGTATAACGTATAACGTATAACGTATAACGTATAACGTACAACGTATAACGTACAACGTATAACGTACAACGTATAACGTATAACGTATAACGTATAACGTACAACGTATAACGTATAACGTATAACGTATAACGTATAACGTATAACGTATAACGTATAACGTATAACGTATAACGTGTAACGTATAACGTATAACGTATAACGTATAACGTATAACGTATAACGTATAACGTATAACGTATAACGTAAAACGTATGACGTATTACATATTACGTATAACGTATAACGTATAACGTATAACGTATAACGTATAACGTATAACGTATAACGTATAACGCATAACGTATAACATATAACGTATAACGTAAAACGTATGACGTATTACATATTACGTATAACGTAAACGTATAACGTATAACGTATAACGTATAACGTATAACGTATAACGTATAACGTATAACGTATAACGTATAACGTATAACGTATAACGTATAACGTATAACGTATAACGTATAACGTATAACATATAACGTATAACGTATAACGTAAAACGTATGACGTATTACATATTACGTATAACGTATAACGTATAACGTATAACGTATAACGTATAACGTATAACGTACAACGTATAACGTAGAACGTATAACGTATAACGTATAACGTATAACGTATAACGTATAACGTATAACGTATAACGTATAACGTATAACGTATAACGTATAACGTATAACGTATAACGTATAACGTATAACGTATAACGTATAACGTATAACGTATAACGTATAACGTATAACGTATAACGTATAACGTATAACGTATAACGTATAACGTATAACGTATAACGTATAACGTATAACGCATAACGTATAACGTATAACGTGTAACGAAGAACGTATTAAGAATAACGTATAACGAAGAACATATTACGAATAACATAAAACGTATAACGAATAACGTATAACGTATAACGTATAACGTATGACGTATAACGTATAACGTGTGACGTATAACGTATAGCGTATAACGTTTAACGTATAACGTATAACGTATAACGTATAACGTATAACGTATAACGTATAACGTATAACGTATAACGTATAACGTATAACGTATAACGTATAACGTATAACGCATAACGTATAACGTATAACGTAAAACGTATGACGTATTACATATTACGTATAACGTATAACGTATAACGTATAACGTATAACGTATAACGTGTGACGTGTAACGTATAACGTGTAACTTATAACGTATAACGTATAACATATTACGTATAACGTATAACGTACAACGTATAACGTACAACGTATAACGTATAACGTATAACGTATAACGTATAACGTATAACGTATAACGTATAACGTATAACGTATAACGTATAACGTATAACGTAAAACGTATGACCTATCACATATTACGTATAACGTATAACGTATAACGTATAACGTATAATGTATAATGTATAACGTATAACGTATAACGTATAACGTATAACGTATAACGTATAACATATAACGTATAACGTATAACGTAAAACGTATGACGTATTACATATTACGTATAACGTATAACGTATAACGTATAACGTATAACGTATAACGTATAACGTACAACGTATAACGTAGAACGTATAACGTATAACGTATAACGTATAACGTATAACGTATAACGTATAACGTATAACGTATAACGTATAACGTATAACGTATAACGTATAACGTATAACGTATAACGTATAACGTATAACGTATAACGTATAACGTATAAGGTATAACGTATAACGTATAACGTATAACGTATAACGTATAACGTATAACGTATAATGTATAACGTATAACGTATAACGTATAACGTATAACGTGTAACGAAGAACGTATAACGAATAACGTAAAACGTATAACATATATCCTATAACGCATAACGTATATCGTATAACGTATAACGTATAACGTATAACGTATAACGTATAACGTATAACGTATAACGTATAACGTATAACGTATAAGGTATAACGTATAACGTATAACGTATAACGTATAACGTATAACGTATAACGTATAACGTGTAACGAAGAACGTATAACGAATAACGTAAAACGTATAACATATATCCTATAACGCATAACGTATATCGTATAACGTATAACGTATAACGTATAACGTATAACGTATAACGTATAACGTATAACGTATAACGTATAACGTATAAGGTATAACGTATAACGTATAACGTATAACGTATAACGTATAACGTATAACGTATAATGTATAACGTATAACGTATAACGTATAACGTATAACGTATAACGTATACCGTATAACGTATAACGTATAACGTATAACGTATAACATATAACGTATAACGTATAACGTAAAACGTATGACGTA
This sequence comes from Ptiloglossa arizonensis, assembly GCF_051014685.1. Lineage (NCBI taxonomy): Eukaryota > Metazoa > Arthropoda > Insecta > Hymenoptera > Colletidae > Ptiloglossa > Ptiloglossa arizonensis. Next base: position 1,897,596 of record NW_027478391.1, read on the forward strand.
TTACATATTACGTATAACGTATAACGTATAACGTATAACGTATAACGTATAACGTATAACGTATAACGTATAACGTATAACGTATAACGTATAACGTATAACGTATAACGTATAACGTATAACGTAAAACGTATGACCTATCACATATTATGTATAACATATAACGTATAACGTATAACGTATAATGTATAATGTATAACGTATAACGTATAACGTATAACGTATAACGTATAACGTATAACATATAACGTATAACGTATAACGTAAAACGTATGACGTATTACATATTACGTATAACGTATAACGTATAACGTATAACGTATAACGTATAACGTATAACGTACAACGTATAACGTAGAACGTATAACGTATAACGTATAACGTATAACGTATAACGTATAACGTATAACGTATAACGTATAACGTATAACGTATAACGTATAACGTATAACGTATAACGTATAACGTATAACGTATAACGTATAACGTATAACGTAAAACGTATGACCTATCACATATTACGTATAACGTATAACGTATAACGTATAACGTATAATGTATAATGTATAACGTATAACGTATAACGTATAACGTATAACGTATAACGTATAACGTATAACGTGTAACGAAGAACGTATAACGAATAACGTAAAACGTATAACATATATCCTATAACGCATAACGTATATCGTATAACGTATAACGTATAACGTATAACGTATAACGTATAACGTATAACGTATAACGTATAACGTATAACGTATAAGGTATAACGTATAACGTATAACGTATAACGTATAACGTATAACGTATAACGTATAATGTATAACGTATAACGTATAACGTATAACGTATAACGTATAACGTATACCGTATAACGTATAACGTATAACGTATAACGTATAACATATAACGTATAACGTATAACGTAAAACGTATGACGTATTACATATTACGTATAACGTATAACGTATAACGTATAACGTATAACGTATAACGTATAACGTAAAACGTATAACGTACAACGTATAACGTATAACGTATAACGTATAACGTATAACGTATAACGTATAACGTATAACGTATAACGTATAACGTATAACGTATAACGTATAACGTATAACGTATAACGTATAACGTATAACGTATAACGTATAGCGTATAACGTATAACGTATAACGTATAACGTATAACGTATAACGTATAACGTATAACGTATAACGTATAACGTATAACGTACAACGTATAACGTATAACGTATAACGTATAACGTATAACGTATAACGTATAACGTATGACGTATAACGTATAACGTGTGACGTATAACGTATAGCGTATAACGTTTAACGTATAACGTATAACGTATAACGTATAACGTATAACGTATAACGTATAACGTATAACGTATAACGTATAACGTATAACGTATAACGTATAACGTATAACGTATAACGTATAACGTATAACGTATAACGTATAACGTATAACGTATAACGTATAACGTATAACGTATAACGCATAACGTATAACGTATAACGTATAACGTATAACGTATAACGTATAACGTATAACGTATAACGTATAACGTATAACGTATAACGTATAACGTATAACGTATAACGTATAACGTATAACGTATAACGTATAACGCATAACGTATAACGTATAACGTGTAACGAAGAACGTATTAAGAATAACGTATAACGAAGAACATATTACGAATAACATAAAACGTATAACGAATAACGTAAAACGTATAACGTATTACATATTACGTATAACGTATAACGTATAACGTTCAACGTATAACGTATAACGTATAACGTATAACGTATAACGTATAACGTGTAACGTATAACGTATAACGTATAACACATAACGTATAACGTATGACGTATAACGTATAACGTGTAACGTATAACGTATAACGTGTGACGTGTAACGTATAACGTGTAACTTATAACGTATAACGTATAACATATTACGTATAACGTATAACGTATAACGTATAACGTATAACGTATAACGTATAACGTATAACGTATAACGTATAACGTATAACGTAAAACGTATGACGTATTACATATCACGTATAACGTATAACGTATAACGTATAACGTATAACGTATAACGTATAACGTATATCGTATAACGTATAACGTATAACGTATAACGTATAACGTATAACGTATAACGTATAACGTATAACGTGTGACGTATAACGTATAACGTGTGACGTATAACGTATAGCGTATAACGTTTAACGTATAACGTATAACGTATAACGTATAACGTATAACGTATAACGTATAACGTATAACGTATAACGTATAACGTATAACGTATAAGGTATAACGTATAACGTATAACGTATAACGTATAACGTATAACGTATAACGTATAACGTATAACGTATAATGTATAACGTATAACGTATAACGTATAACGTATAACGTATAACGTATAACGTATAACGTATAACGTAAAACGTATGACGTATTACATATTACGTATAACGTATAACGTATACCGTATAACGTATAACGTATAACGTATAACGTATAACGTATAACGTATAACGTATAACGTATAACGTATAACATATAACGTATAACGTATAACGTAAAACGTATGACGTATTACATATTACGTATAACGTATAACGTATAACGTATAACGTATAACGTATAACGTATAACGTATAACGTATAACGTACAACGTATAACGTATAACGTATAACGTATAACGTATAACGTATAACGTATAACGTATAACGTATAACGTATAACGTATTACGTATAACGTATAACGTATAACGTATAACGTATAACGTATAACGTATAACGTATAACGTATAACGTATAACGTAAAACGTATGACCTATCACATATTACGTATAACGTATAACGTATAACGTATAACGTATAATGTATAATGTATAACGTATAACGTATAACGTATAACGTATAACGTATAACGTATAACATATAACGTATAACGTATAACGTAAAACGTATGACGTATTACATATTACGTATAACGTATAACGTATAACGTATAACGTATAACGTACAACGTATAACGTACAACGTATAACGTAGAACGTATAACGTATAACGTATAACGTATAACGTATAACGTATAACGTATAACGTATAACGTATAACGTATAACGTATAACGTATAACGTATAACGTATAACGTATAACGTATAACGGATAACGTATAACGTATAACGTAAAACGTATGACCTATCACATATTACGTATAACGTATAACGTATAACGTATAACGTATAATGTATAATGTATAACGTATAACGTATAACGTATAACGTATAACGTATAACGTATAACGTATAACGTGTAACGAAGAACGTATAACGAATAACGTAAAACGTATAACATATATCCTATAACGCATAACGTATATCGTATAACGTATAACGTATAACGTATAACGTATAACGTATAACGTATAACGTATAACGTATAACGTATAACGTATAAGGTATAACGTATAACGTATAACGTATAACGTATAACGTATAACGTATAAGGTATAATGTATAACGTATAACGTATAACGTATAACGTATAACGTATAACGTATACCGTATAACGTATAACGTATAACGTATAACGTATAACATATAACATATAACGTATAACGTAAAACGTATGACGTATTACATATTACGTATAACGTATAACGTATAACGTATAACGTATAACGTATAACGTATAACGTATAACGTATAACGTACAACGTATAACGTATAACGTATAACGTATAACGTATAACGTATAACGTATAACGTATAACGTATAACACATAACGTATAACGTATGACGTATAACGTATAACGTGTAACGTATAACGTATAACGTGTGACGTGTAACGTATAACGTGTAACTTATAACGTATAACGTATAACATATTACGTATAACGTATAACGTATAACGTATAACGTATAACGTATAACGTATAACGTATAACGTATAACGTATAACGTATAACGTAAAACGTATGACGTATTACATATTACGTATAACGTATAACGTATAACGTATAACGTATAACGTATAACGTATAACGTATAACGTATAACGTATAACGTATAACGTATAACGTATAACGTATAACGTATAACGTATAACGTATAACGTATAACGTATAACGTATAACGTATAACGTATGACGTATAACGTATAACGTGTGACGTATAACGTATAGCGTATAACGTTTAACGTATAACGTATAACGTATAACGTATAACGTATAACGTATAACGTATAACGTATAACGTATAACGTATAACGTATAACGTATAAGGTATAACGTATAACGTATAACGTATAACGTATAACGTATAACGTATAACGTATAACGTATAACGTATAATGTATAACGTATAACGTATAACGTATAACGTATAACGTATAACGTATAACGTATAACGTATAACGTAAAACGTATGACGTATTACATATTACGTATAACGTATAACGTATACCGTATAACGTATAACGTATAACGTATAACGTATAACGTATAACGTATAACGTATAACGTATAACGTATAACATATAACGTATAACGTATAACGTAAAACGTATGACGTATTACATATTACGTATAACGTATAACGTATAACGTATAACGTATAACGTATAACGTATAACGTATAACGTACAACGTATAACGTATAACGTATAACGTATAACGTATAACGTATAACGTATAACGTATAACGTATAACGTATAACGTATAACGTATAACGTATAACGTATAACGTATAACGTATAACGTATAACGTATAACGTATAACGTAAAACGTATAACCTATCACATATTACGTATAACGTATAACGTATAACGTATAACGTATAATGTATAATGTATAACGTATAACGTATAACGTATAACGTATAACGTATAACGTATAACATATAACGTATAGCGTATAACGTAAAACGTATGACGTATTACATATTACGTATAACGTATAACGTATAACGTATAACGTATAACGTATAACGTATAACGTACAACGTATAACGTATAACGTATAACGTATAACGTATAACGTATAACGTATAACGTATAACGTATAACGTATAACGTATAACGTATAACGTATAACGTATAACGTATAACGTATAACGTATAACGTATAACGTATAACGTATAACGTATAACGTATAACGTGTAACGAAGAACGTATAACGAATAACGTAAAACGTATAACATATATCCTATAACGCATAACGTATATCGTATAACGTATAACGTATAACGTATAACGTATAACGTATAACGTATAACGTATAACGTATAACGTATAACGTATAAGGTATAACGTATAACGTATAACGTATAACGTATAACGTATAACGTATAACGTATAATGTATAACGTATAACGTATAACGTATAACGTATAACGTATAACGTATACCGTATAACGTATAACGTATAACGTATAACGTATAACATATAACATATAACGTATAACGTAAAACGTATGACGTATTACATATTACGTATAACGTATAACGTATAACGTATAACGTATAACGTATAACGTATAACGTATAACGTATAACGTACAACGTATAACGTATAACGTATAACGTATAACGTATAACGTATAACGTATAACGTATAACGTATAACACATAACGTATAACGTATGACGTATAACGTATAACGTGTAACGTATAACGTATAACGTGTGACGTATAACGTATAACGTGTAACTTATAACGTATAACGTATAACATATTACGTATAACGTATAACGTATAACGTATAACGTATAACGTATAACGTATAACGTATAACGTATAACGTATAACGTATAACGTAAAACGTATGACGTATTACATATTACGTATAACGTATAACGTATAACGTATAACGTATAACGTATAACGTATAACGTATAACGTATAACGTATAACGTATAACGTATAACGTATAACGTATAACGTATAACGTATAACGTATAACGTATAACGTATGACGTATAACGTATAACGTGTGACGTATAACGTATAGCGTATAACGTTTAACGTATAACGTATAACGTATAACGTATAACGTATAACGTATAACGTATAACGTATAACGTATAACGTATAACGTATAACGTATAAGGTATAACGTATAACGTATAACGTATAACGTATAACGTATAACGTATAACGTATAACGTATAACGTATAATGTATAACGTATAACGTATAACGTATAACGTATAACGTATAACGTATAACGTATAACGTATAACGTAAAACGTATGACGTATTACATATTACGTATAACGTATAACGTATACCGTATAACGTATAACGTATAACGTATAACGTATAACGTATAACGTATAACGTATAACGTATAACATATAACGTATAACGTATAACGTAAAACGTATGACGTATTACATATTACGTATAACGTATAACGTATAACGTATAACGTATAACGTATAACGTACAACGTATAACGTACAACGTATAACGTATAACGTATAACGTATAACGTATAACGTATAACGTATAACGTATAACGTATAACGTATAACGTATAACGTATAACGTATAACGTATAACGTATAACGTATAACGTATAACGTATAACGTATAACGTATAACGTAAAACGTATGACCTATCACATATTACGTATAACGTATAACGTATAACGTATAACGTATAATGTATAATGTATAACGTATAACGTATAACGTATAACGTATAACGTATAACGTATAACATATAACGTATAACGTATAACGTAAAACGTATGACGTATTACATATTACGTATAACGTATAACGTATAACGTATAACGTATAACGTATAACGTATAACGTACAACGTATAACGTATAACGTATAACGTATAACGTATAACGTATAACGTATAACGTATAACGTATAACGTATAACGTATAACGTATAACGTATAACGTATAACGTATAACGTATAACGTATAACGTATAACGTATAACGTAAAACGTATGACCTATCACATATTACGTATAACGTATAACGTATAACGTATAACGTATAATGTATAATGTATAACGTATAACGTATAACGTATAACGTATAACGTATAACGTATAACGTATAACGTATAACGTGTAACGAAGAACGTATAACGAATAACGTAAAACGTATAACATATATCCTATAACGCATAACGTATATCGTATAACGTATAACGTATAACGTATAACGTATAACGTATAACGTATAACGTATAACGTATAACGTATAACGTATAAGGTATAACGTATAACGTATAACGTATAACGTATAACGTATAACGTATAACGTATAATGTATAACGTATAACGTATAACGTATAACGTATAACGTATAACGTATAACGTATAACGTATAACGTAAAACGTATGACGTATTACATATTACGTATAACGTATAACGTATACCGTATAACGTATAACGTATAACGTATAACGTATAACGTATAACGTAAAACGTATATCGTATAACGTATAACATATAACGTATAACGTATAACGTAAAACGTATGACGTATTACATATTACGTATAACGTATAACGTATAACGTATAACGTATAACGTATAACGTATAACGTATAACGTACAACGTATAACGTATAACGTATAACGTATAACGTATAACGTATAACGTATAACGTATAACGTATAACGTATAACGTATAACGTATAACGTATAACGTATAACGTATAACGTATAACGTATAACGTATAACGTATAACGTATAACGTATAACGTATAACGTATAACGTATAACGTATAACGTATAACGTATAACGTAAAACGTATGACCTATCAAATATTACGTATAACGTATAACGTATAACGTATAACGTATAATGTATAATGTATAACGTATAACGTATAACGTATAACGTATAACGTATAACGTATAACATATAACGTATAACGTATAACGTAAAACGTATGACGTATTACATATTACGTATAACGTATAACGTATAACGTATAACGTATAACGTATAACGTATAACGTACAACGTATAACGTATAACGTATAACGTATAACGTATAACGTATAACGTATAACGTATAACGTATAACGTATAACGTATAACGTATAACGTATAACGTATAACGTATAACGTATAACGTATAACGTATAACGTATAACGTATAACGTAAAGCGTATGACCTATCACATATTACGTATAACGTATAACGTATAACGTATAACGTATAATGTATAATGTATAACGTATAACGTATAACGTATAACGTATAACGTATAACGTATAACGTATAACGTGTAACGAAGAACGTATAACGAATAACGTAAAACGTATAACATATATCCTATAACGCATAACGTATATCGTATAACGTATAACGTATAACGTATAACGTATAACGTATAACGTATAACGTATAACGTATAACGTATAACGTATAACGTATAACGTATAACGTATAACGTATAACGTATAACGTATAACGTATAACGTATAACGTATAACGTAAAACGTATGACGTATTACATATTACGTATAACGTATAACGTATAACGTATAACGTATAACGTATAACGTATAACGTATAACGTATAACGTATAACGTATAACGTATAACGTATAACGTATAACGTATAACGTATAACGTATAACGTATAACGTATAACGTATAACGTATAACGTATGACGTATAACGTATAACGTGTGACGTATAACGTATAGCGTATAACGTTTAACGTATAACGTATAACGTATAACGTATAACGTATAACGTATAACGTATAACGTATAACGTATAACGTATAACGTATAACGTATAAGGTATAACGTATAACGTATAACGTATAACGTATAACGTATAACGTATAACGTATAACGTATAACGTATAATGTATAACGTATAACGTATAACGTATAACGTATAACGTATAACGTATAACGTATAACGTATAACGTAAAACGTATGACGTATTACATATTACGTATAACGTATAACGTATACCGTATAACGTATAACGTATAACGTATAACGTATAACGTATAACGTATAACGTATAACGTATAACGTATAACATATAACGTATAACGTATAACGTAAAACGTATGACGTATTACATATTACGTATAACGTATAACGTATAACGTATAACGTATAACGTATAACGTATAACGTATAACGTACAACGTATAACGTATAACGTATAACGTATAACGTATAACGTATAACGTATAACGTATAACGTATAACGTATAACGTATAACGTATAACGTATAACGTATAACGTATAACGTATAACGTATAACGTATAACGTATAACGTAAAACGTATAACCTATCACATATTACGTATAACGTATAACGTATAACGTATAACGTATAATGTATAATGTATAACGTATAACGTATAACGTATAACGTATAACGTATAACGTATAACATATAACGTATAGCGTATAACGTAAAACGTATGACGTATTACATATTACGTATAACGTATAACGTATAACGTATAACGTATAACGTATAACGTATAACGTACAACGTATAACGTATAACGTATAACGTATAACGTATAACGTATAACGTATAACGTATAACGTATAACGTATAACGTATAACGTATAACGTATAACGTATAACGTATAACGTATAACGTATAACGTATAACGTATAACGTATAACGTATAACGTGTAACGAAGAACGTATAACGAATAACGTAAAACGTATAACATATATCCTATAACGCATAACGTATATCGTATAACGTATAACGTATAACGTATAACGTATAACGTATAACGTATAACGTATAACGTGTAACGTATAACGTATAAGGTATAACGTATAACGTATAACGTATAACGTATAACGTATAACGTATAACGTATAATGTATAACGTGTAACGTATAATGTATAACGTGTGACGTATAACGTATAACGTGTAACTTATAACGTATAACGTATAACATATTACGTATAACGTATAACGTATAACGTATAACGTATAACGTATAACGTATAACGTATAACGTATAACGTATAACGTATAACGTAAAACGTATGACGTATTACATATTACGTATAACGTATAACGTATAACGTATAACGTATAACGTATAACGTATAACGTATAACGTATAACGTATAACGTATAACGTATAACGTATAACGTATAACGTATAACGTATAACGTATAACGTATAACGTATAACGTATGACGTATAACGTATAACGTATAACGTATAACGTATAACGTATAACGTATAACGTATAACGCATAACGTATAACGTATAACGTGTAACGAAGAACGTATTAAGAATAACGTATAACGAAGAACATATTACGAATAACATAAAACGTATAACGAATAACGTAAAACGTATAACGTATTACATATTACGTATAACGTATAACGTATAACGTTCAACGTATAACGTATAACGTATAACGTATAACGTATAACGTATAACGTGTAACGTATAACGTATAACGTATAACACATAACGTATAACGTATGACGTATAACGTATAACGTGTAACGTATAACGTATAACGTGTGACGTGTAACGTATAACGTGTAACTTATAACGTATAACGTATAACATATTACGTATAACGTATAACGTATAACGTATAACGTATAACGTATAACGTATAACGTATAACGTATAACGTATAACGTATAACGTAAAACGTATGACGTATTACATATCACGTATAACGTATAACGTATAACGTATAACGTATAACGTATAACGTATAACGTATATCGTATAACGTATAACGTATAACGTATAACGTATAACGTATAACGTATAACGTATAACGTATAACGTATGACGTATAACGTATAACGTGTGACGTATAACGTATAGCGTATAACGTTTAACGTATAACGTATAACGTATAACGTATAACGTATAACGTATAACGTATAACGTATAACGTATAACGTATAACGTATAACGTATAAGGTATAACGTATAACGTATAACGTATAACGTATAACGTATAACGTATAACGTATAACGTATAACGTATAATGTATAACGTATAACGTATAACGTATAACGTATAACGTATAACGTATAACGTATAACGTATAACGTAAAACGTATGACGTATTACATATTACGTATAACGTATAACGTATACCGTATAACGTATAACGTATAACGTATAACGTATAACGTATAACGTATAACGTATAACGTATAACGTATAACGTATAACATATAACGTATAACGTATAACGTAAAACGTATGACGTATTACATATTACGTATAACGTATAACGTATAACGTATAACGTATAACGTATAACGTATAACGTATAACGTATAACGTACAACGTATAACGTATAACGTATAACGTATAACGTATAACGTATAACGTATAACGTATAACGTATAACGTATAACGTATTACGTATAACGTATAACGTATAACGTATAACGTATAACGTATAACGTATAACGTATAACGTATAACGTATAACGTAAAACGTATGACCTATCACATATTACGTATAACGTATAACGTATAACGTATAACGTATAATGTATAATGTATAACGTATAACGTATAACGTATAACGTATAACGTATAACGTATAACATATAACGTATAACGTATAACGTAAAACGTATGACGTATTACATATTACGTATAACGTATAACGTATAACGTATAACGTATAACGTACAACGTATAACGTACAACGTATAACGTAGAACGTATAACGTATAACGTATAACGTATAACGTATAACGTATAACGTATAACGTATAACGTATAACGTATAACGTATAACGTATAACGTATAACGTATAACGTATAACGTATAACGGATAACGTATAACGTATAACGTAAAACGTATGACCTATCACATATTACGTATAACGTATAACGTATAACGTATAACGTATAATGTATAATGTATAACGTATAACGTATAACGTATAACGTATAACGTATAACGTATAACGTATAACGTGTAACGAAGAACGTATAACGAATAACGTAAAACGTATAACATATATCCTATAACGCATAACGTATATCGTATAACGTATAACGTATAACGTATAACGTATAACGTATAACGTATAACGTATAACGTATAACGTATAACGTATAAGGTATAACGTATAACGTATAACGTATAACGTATAACGTATAACGTATAAGGTATAATGTATAACGTATAACGTATAACGTATAACGTATAACGTATAACGTATACCGTATAACGTATAACGTATAACGTATAACGTATAACATATAACATATAACGTATAACGTAAAACGTATGACGTATTACATATTACGTATAACGTATAACGTATAACGTATAACGTATAACGTATAACGTATAACGTATAACGTATAACGTACAACGTATAACGTATAACGTATAACGTATAACGTATAACGTATAACGTATAACGTATAACGTATAACACATAACGTATAACGTATGACGTATAACGTATAACGTGTAACGTATAACGTATAACGTGTGACGTGTAACGTATAACGTGTAACTTATAACGTATAACGTATAACATATTACGTATAACGTATAACGTATAACGTATAACGTATAACGTATAACGTATAACGTATAACGTATAACGTATAACGTATAACGTAAAACGTATGACGTATTACATATTACGTATAACGTATAACGTATAACGTATAACGTATAACGTATAACGTATAACGTATAACGTATAACGTATAACGTATAACGTATAACGTATAACGTATAACGTATAACGTATAACGTATAACGTATAACGTATAACGTATAACGTATAACGTATGACGTATAACGTATAACGTGTGACGTATAACGTATAGCGTATAACGTTTAACGTATAACGTATAACGTATAACGTATAACGTATAACGTATAACGTATAACGTATAACGTATAACGTATAACGTATAACGTATAAGGTATAACGTATAACGTATAACGTATAACGTATAACGTATAACGTATAACGTATAACGTATAACGTATAATGTATAACGTATAACGTATAACGTATAACGTATAACGTATAACGTATAACGTATAACGTATAACGTAAAACGTATGACGTATTACATATTACGTATAACGTATAACGTATACCGTATAACGTATAACGTATAACGTATAACGTATAACGTATAACGTATAACGTATAACGTATAACGTATAACATATAACGTATAACGTATAACGTAAAACGTATGACGTATTACATATTACGTATAACGTATAACGTATAACGTATAACGTATAACGTATAACGTATAACGTATAACGTACAACGTATAACGTATAACGTATAACGTATAACGTATAACGTATAACGTATAACGTATAACGTATAACGTATAACGTATAACGTATAACGTATACCGTATAACGTATAACGTATAACGTATAACGTATAACGTATAACGTAAAACGTATAACCTATCACATATTACGTATAACGTATAACGTATAACGTATAACGTATAATGTATAATGTATAACGTATAACGTATAACGTATAACGTATAACGTATAACGTATAACATATAACGTATAGCGTATAACGTAAAACGTATGACGTATTACATATTACGTATAACGTATAACGTATAACGTATAACGTATAACGTATAACGTATAACGTACAACGTATAACGTATAACGTATAACGTATAACGTATAACGTATAACGTATAACGTATAACGTATAACGTATAACGTATAACGTATAACGTATAACGTATAACGTATAACGTATAACGTATAACGTATAACGTATAACGTATAACGTATAACGTGTAACGAAGAACGTATAACGAATAACGTAAAACGTATAACATATATCCTATAACGCATAACGTATATCGTATAACGTATAACGTATAACGTATAACGTATAACGTATAACGTATAACGTATAACGTATAACGTATAACGTATAAGGTATAACGTATAACGTATAACGTATAACGTATAACGTATAACGTATAACGTATAATGTATAACGTATAACGTATAACGTATAACGTATAACGTATAACGTATACCGTATAACGTATAACGTATAACGTATAACGTATAACATATAACATATAACGTATAACGTAAAACGTATGACGTATTACATATTACGTATAACGTATAACGTATAACGTATAACGTATAACGTATAACGTATAACGTATAACGTATAACGTACAACGTATAACGTATAACGTATAACGTATAACGTATAACGTATAACGTATAACGTATAACGTATAACACATAACGTATAACGTATGACGTATAACGTATAACGTGTAACGTATAACGTATAACGTGTGACGTATAACGTATAACGTGTAACTTATAACGTATAACGTATAACATATTACGTATAACGTATAACGTATAACGTATAACGTATAACGTATAACGTATAACGTATAACGTATAACGTATAACGTATAACGTAAAACGTATGACGTATTACATATTACGTATAACGTATAACGTATAACGTATAACGTATAACGTATAACGTATAACGTATAACGTATAACGTATAACGTATAACGTATAACGTATAACGTATAACGTATAACGTATAACGTATAACGTATAACGTATGACGTATAACGTATAACGTGTGACGTATAACGTATAACGTATAACGTATAACGTATAACGTATAACGTATAACGTATAACGTATAACGTATAACGTATAACGTATAAGGTATAACGTATAACGTATAACGTATAACGTATAACGTATAACGTATAACGTATAACGTATAACGTATAATGTATAACGTATAACGTATAACGTATAACGTATAACGTATAACGTATAACGTATAACGTATAACGTAAAACGTATGACGTATTACATATTACGTATAACGTATAACGTATACCGTATAACGTATAACGTATAACGTATAACGTATAACGTATAACGTATAACGTATAACGTATAACGTATAACATATAACGTATAACGTATAACGTAAAACGTATGACGTATTACATATTACGTATAACGTATAACGTATAACGTATAACGTATAACGTATAACGTACAACGTATAACGTACAACGTATAACGTATAACGTATAACGTATAACGTATAACGTATAACGTATAACGTATAACGTATAACGTATAACGTATAACGTATAACGTATAACGTATAACGTATAACGTATAACGTATAACGTATAACGTATAACGTATAACGTAAAACGTATGACCTATCACATATTACGTATAACGTATAACGTATAACGTATAACGTATAATGTATAATGTATAACGTATAACGTATAACGTATAACGTATAACGTATAACGTATAACATATAACGTATAACGTATAACGTAAAACGTATGACGTATTACATATTACGTATAACGTATAACGTATAACGTATAACGTATAACGTATAACGTATAACGTACAACGTATAACGTATAACGTATAACGTATAACGTATAACGTATAACGTATAACGTATAACGTATAACGTATAACGTATAACGTATAACGTATAACGTATAACGTATAACGTATAACGTATAACGTATAACGTATAACGTAAAACGTATGACCTATCACATATTACGTATAACGTATAACGTATAACGTATAACGTATAATGTATAATGTATAACGTATAACGTATAACGTATAACGTATAACGTATAACGTATAACGTATAACGTATAACGTGTAACGAAGAACGTATAACGAATAACGTAAAACGTATAACATATATCCTATAACGCATAACGTATATCGTATAACGTATAACGTATAACGTATAACGTATAACGTATAACGTATAACGTATAACGTATAACGTATAACGTATAAGGTATAACGTATAACGTATAACGTATAACGTATAACGTATAACGTATAACGTATAATGTATAACGTATAACGTATAACGTATAACGTATAACGTATAACGTATAACGTATAACGTATAACGTAAAACGTATGACGTATTACATATTACGTATAACGTATAACGTATACCGTATAACGTATAACGTATAACGTATAACGTATAACGTATAACGTAAAACGTATATCGTATAACGTATAACATATAACGTATAACGTATAACGTAAAACGTATGACGTATTACATATTACGTATAACGGATAACGTATAACGTATAACGTATAACGTATAACGTATAACGTATAACGTACAACGTATAACGTATAACGTATAACGTATAACGTATAACGTATAACGTATAACGTATAACGTATAACGTATAACGTATAACGTATAACGTATAACGTATAACGTATAACGTATAACGTATAACGTATAACGTATAACGTATAACGTATAACGTATAACGTATAACGTATAACGTATAACGTAAAACGTATGACCTATCAAATATTACGTATAACGTATAACGTATAACGTATAACGTATAATGTATAATGTATAACGTATAACGTATAACGTATAACGTATAACGTATAACGTATAACATATAACGTATAACGTATAACGTAAAACGTATGACGTATTACATATTACGTATAACGTATAACGTATAACGTATAACGTATAACGTATAACGTATAACGTACAACGTATAACGTATAACGTATAACGTATAACGTATAACGTATAACGTATAACGTATAACGTATAACGTATAACGTATAACGTATAACGTATAACGTATAACGTATAACGTATAACGTATAACGTATAACGTATAACGTATAACGTAAAGCGTATGACCTATCACATATTACGTATAACGTATAACGTATAACGTATAACGTATAATGTATAATGTATAACGTATAACGTATAACGTATAACGTATAACGTATAACGTATAACGTATAACGTGTAACGAAGAACGTATAACGAATAACGTAAAACGTATAACATATATCCTATAACGCATAACGTATATCGTATAACGTATAACGTATAACGTATAACGTATAACGTATAACGTATAACGTATAACGTATAACGTATAACGTATAACGTATAACGTATAACGTATAACGTATAACGTATAACGTATAACGTATAACGTATAACGTATAACGTAAAACGTATGACGTATTACATATTACGTATAACGTATAACGTATAACGTATAACGTATAACGTATAACGTATAACGTATAACGTATAACGTATAACGTATAACGTATAACGTATAACGTATAACGTATAACGTATAACGTATAACGTATAACGTATAACGTATAACGTATAACGTATGACGTATAACGTATAACGTGTGACGTATAACGTATAGCGTATAACGTTTAACGTATAACGTATAACGTATAACGTATAACGTATAACGTATAACGTATAACGTATAACGTATAACGTATAACGTATAACGTATAAGGTATAACGTATAACGTATAACGTATAACGTATAACGTATAACGTATAACGTATAACGTATAACGTATAATGTATAACGTATAACGTATAACGTATAACGTATAACGTATAACGTATAACGTATAACGTATAACGTAAAACGTATGACGTATTACATATTACGTATAACGTATAACGTATACCGTATAACGTATAACGTATAACGTATAACGTATAACGTATAACGTATAACGTATAACGTATAACGTATAACATATAACGTATAACGTATAACGTAAAACGTATGACGTATTACATATTACGTATAACGTATAACGTATAACGTATAACGTATAACGTATAACGTATAACGT
The DNA here is from genome assembly GCF_051014685.1 of Ptiloglossa arizonensis. Classification (NCBI taxonomy): domain Eukaryota; kingdom Metazoa; phylum Arthropoda; class Insecta; order Hymenoptera; family Colletidae; genus Ptiloglossa; species Ptiloglossa arizonensis. Next base: position 1,915,424 of record NW_027478391.1, read on the forward strand.
ATAACGTACAACGTATAACGTATAACGTATAACGTATAACGTATAACGTATAACGTATAACGTATAACGTATAACGTATAACGTATAACGTATAACGTATAACGTATAACGTATAACGTATAACGTATAACGTATAACGTATAACGTAAAACGTATAACCTATCACATATTACGTATAACGTATAACGTATAACGTATAACGTATAATGTATAATGTATAACGTATAACGTATAACGTATAACGTATAACGTATAACGTATAACATATAACGTATAGCGTATAACGTAAAACGTATGACGTATTACATATTACGTATAACGTATAACGTATAACGTATAACGTATAACGTATAACGTATAACGTATAACGTATAACGTATAACGTATAACGTATAACGTATAACGTATAACGTATAACGTATAACGTATAACGTATAACGTATAACGTATAACGTATAACGTATAACGTATAACGTATAACGTATAACGTATAACGTATAACGTATAACGTATAACGTGTAACGAAGAACGTATAACGAATAACGTAAAACGTATAACATATATCCTATAACGCATAACGTATATCGTATAACGTATAACGTATAACGTATAACGTATAACGTATAACGTATAACGTATAACGTATAACGTATAACGTATAAGGTATAACGTATAACGTATAACGTATAACGTATAACGTATAACGTATAACGTATAATGTATAACGTATAACGTATAACGTATAACGTATAACGTATAACGTATACCGTATAACGTATAACGTATAACGTATAACGTATAACATATAACATATAACGTATAACGTAAAACGTATGACGTATTACATATTACGTATAACGTATAACGTATAACGTATAACGTATAACGTATAACGTATAACGTATAACGTATAACGTACAACGTATAACGTATAACGTATAACGTATAACGTATAACGTATAACGTATAACGTATAACGTATAACACATAACGTATAACGTATGACGTATAACGTATAACGTGTAACGTATAACGTATAACGTGTGACGTATAACGTATAACGTGTAACTTATAACGTATAACGTATAACATATTACGTATAACGTATAACGTATAACGTATAACGTATAACGTATAACGTATAACGTATAACGTATAACGTATAACGTATAACGTAAAACGTATGACGTATTACATATTACGTATAACGTATAACGTATAACGTATAACGTATAACGTATAACGTATAACGTATAACGTATAACGTATAACGTATAACGTATAACGTATAACGTATAACGTATAACGTATAACGTATAACGTATAACGTATGACGTATAACGTATAACGTGTGACGTATAACGTATAGCGTATAACGTTTAACGTATAACGTATAACGTATAACGTATAACGTATAACGTATAACGTATAACGTATAACGTATAACGTATAACGTATAACGTATAAGGTATAACGTATAACGTATAACGTATAACGTATAACGTATAACGTATAACGTATAACGTATAACGTATAATGTATAACGTATAACGTATAACGTATAACGTATAACGTATAACGTATAACGTATAACGTATAACGTAAAACGTATGACGTATTACATATTACGTATAACGTATAACGTATACCGTATAACGTATAACGTATAACGTATAACGTATAACGTATAACGTATAACGTATAACGTATAACGTATAACATATAACGTATAACGTATAACGTAAAACGTATGACGTATTACATATTACGTATAACGTATAACGTATAACGTATAACGTATAACGTATAACGTACAACGTATAACGTACAACGTATAACGTATAACGTATAACGTATAACGTATAACGTATAACGTATAACGTATAACGTATAACGTATAACGTATAACGTATAACGTATAACGTATAACGTATAACGTATAACGTATAACGTATAACGTATAACGTATAACGTAAAACGTATGACCTATCACATATTACGTATAACGTATAACGTATAACGTATAACGTATAATGTATAATGTATAACGTATAACGTATAACGTATAACGTATAACGTATAACGTATAACATATAACGTATAACGTATAACGTAAAACGTATGACGTATTACATATTACGTATAACGTATAACGTATAACGTATAACGTATAACGTATAACGTATAACGTACAACGTATAACGTATAACGTATAACGTATAACGTATAACGTATAACGTATAACGTATAACGTATAACGTATAACGTATAACGTATAACGTATAACGTATAACGTATAACGTATAACGTATAACGTATAACGTATAACGTATAACGTATAACGTATAACGTATAACGTATAACGTATAACGTATAACGTATAACGTATAACGTATAACGTATAACGTATAACGTATAACGTATAACGTATAACGTATAACGTATAACGTATAACGTAAAACGTATGACCTATCACATATTACGTATAACGTATAACGTATAACGTATAACGTATAATGTATAATGTATAACGTATAACGTATAACGTATAACGTATAACGTATAACGTATAACATATAACGTATAACGTATAACGTAAAACGTATGACGTATTACATATTACGTATAACGTATAACGTATAACGTATAACGTATAACGTATAACGTATAACGTATAACGTATAACGTATAACGTATAACGTATAACACATAACGTATAACGTATGACGTATAACGTATAACGTGTAACGTATAACGTATAACGTGTGACGTATAACGTATAACGTGTAACTTATAACGTATAACGTATAACATATTACGTATAACGTATAACGTATAACGTATAACGTATAACGTATAACGTATAACGTATAACGTATAACGTATAACGTATAACGTAAAACGTATGACGTATTACATATTACGTATAACGTATAACGTATAACGTATAACGTATAACGTATAACGTATAACGTATAACGTATAACGTATAACGTATAACGTATAACGTATAACGTATAACGTATAACGTATAACGTATAACGTATAACGTATGACGTATAACGTATAACGTGTGACGTATAACGTATAGCGTATAACGTTTAACGTATAACGTATAACGTATAACGTATAACGTATAACGTATAACGTATAACGTATAACGTATAACGTATAACGTATAACGTATAAGGTATAACGTATAACGTATAACGTATAACGTATAACGTATAACGTATAACGTATAACGTATAACGTATAATGTATAACGTATAACGTATGACGTATAACGTATAACGTATAACGTATAACGTATAACGTATAACGTAAAACGTATGACGTATTACATATTACGTATAACGTATAACGTATACCGTATAACGTATAACGTATAACGTATAACGTATAACGTATAACGTATAACGTATAACGTATAACGTATAACATATAACGTATAACGTATAACGTAAAACGTATGACGTATTACATATTACGTATAACGTATAACGTATAACGTATAACGTATAACGTATAACGTACAACGTATAACGTACAACGTATAACGTATAACGTATAACGTATAACGTATAACGTATAACGTATAACGTATAACGTATAACGTATAACGTATAACGTATAACGTATAACGTATAACGTATAACGTATAACGTATAACGTATAACGTATAACGTATAACGTAAAACGTATGACCTATCACATATTACGTATAACGTATAACGTATAACGTATAACGTATAATGTATAATGTATAACGTATAACGTATAACGTATAACGTATAACGTATAACGTATAACATATAACGTATAACGTATAACGTAAAACGTATGACGTATTACATATTACGTATAACGTATAACGTATAACGTATAACGTATAACGTATAACGTATAACGTACAACGTATAACGTATAACGTATAACGTATAACGTATAACGTATAACGTATAACGTATAACGTATAACGTATAACGTATAACGTATAACGTATAACGTATAACGTATAACGTATAACGTATAACGTATAACGTATAACGTATAACGTAAAACGTATGACCTATCACATATTACGTATAACGTATAACGTATAACGTATAACGTATAATGTATAATGTATAACGTATAACGTATAACGTATAACGTATAACGTATAACGTATAACGTATAACGTATAACGTGTAACGAAGAACGTATAACGAATAACGTAAAACGTATAACATATATCCTATAACGCATAACGTATATCGTATAACGTATAACGTATAACGTATAACGTATAACGTATAACGTATAACGTATAACGTTTAACGTATAACGTATAAGGTATAACGTATAACGTATAACGTATAACGTATAACGTATAACGTATAACGTATAATGTATAACGTATAACGTATAACGTATAACGTATAACGTATAACGTATAACGTATAACGTATAACGTAAAACGTATGACGTATTACATATTACGTATAACGTATAACGTATACCGTATAACGTATAACGTATAACGTATAACGTATAACGTATAACGTAAAACGTATATCGTATAACGTATAACATATAACGTATAACGTATAACGTAAAACGTATGACGTATTACATATTACGTATAACGTATAACGTATAACGTATAACGTATAACGTATAACGTATAACGTATAACGTACAACGTATAACGTATAACGTATAACGTATAACGTATAACGTATAACGTATAACGTATAACGTATAACGTATAACGTATAACGTATAACGTATAACGTATAACGTATAACGTATAACGTATAACGTATAACGTATAACGTATAACGTATAACGTATAACGTATAACGTATAACGTATAACGTATAACGTATAACGTAAAACGTATGACCTATCAAATATTACGTATAACGTATAACGTATAACGTATAACGTATAATGTATAATGTATAACGTATAACGTATAACGTATAACGTATAACGTATAACGTATAACATATAACGTATAACGTATAACGTAAAACGTATGACGTATTACATATTACGTATAACGTATAACGTATAACGTATAACGTATAACGTATAACGTATAACGTACAACGTATAACGTATAACGTATAACGTATAACGTATAACGTATAACGTATAACGTATAACGTATAACGTATAACGTATAACGTATAACGTATAACGTATAACGTATAACGTATAACGTATAACGTATAACGTATAACGTATAACGTAAAGCGTATGACCTATCACATATTACGTATAACGTATAACGTATAACGTATAACGTATAATGTATAATGTATAACGTATAACGTATAACGTATAACGTATAACGTATAACGTATAACGTATAACGTGTAACGAAGAACGTATAACGAATAACGTAAAACGTATAACATATATCCTATAACGCATAACGTATATCGTATAACGTATAACGTATAACGTATAACGTATAACGTATAACGTATAACGTATAACGTATAACGTATAACGTATAACGTATAACGTATAACGTATAACGTATAACGTATAACGTATAACGTATAACGTATAACGTATAACGTATAACGTATAACGTATAACGTATAACGTATAACGTATAACGTATAACGTATAACGTATAACGTATAACGTATAACGTATAACGTATAACGTATAACGTATAACGTATAACGTATAACGTATAACGTATAACGTATAACGTATAACGTATAACGTATAACGTATAACGTATAACGTATAACGTATAACGTATAACGTATAACGTATAACGTATAACGTATAACGTATAACGTACAACGTATAACGTATAACGTATAACGTATAACGTATAACGTATAACGTATAACGTATAACGTATGACGTATAACGTATAACGTGTGACGTATAACGTATAGCGTATAACGTTTAACGTATAACGTATAGCGTATAACGTATAACGTATAACGTATAACGTATAACGTATAACGTATAACGTATAACGTATAACGTATAACGTATAACGTATAAGGTATAACGTATAACGTATAACGTATAACGTATAACGTATAACGTATAACGTATAATGTATAACGTATAACGTATAACGTATAACGTATAACGTATAACGTATAACGTATAACGTATAACGTAAAACGTATGACGTATTACATATTACGTATAACGTATAACGTATACCGTATAACGTATAACGTATAACGTATAACGTATAACGTATAACGTATAACGTATATCGTATAACGTATAACATATAACGTATAACGTATAACGTAAAACGTATGACGTATTACATATAACGTATAACGTATAACGTATAACGTATAACGTATAACGTATAACGTATAACGTATAACGTATAACGTATATCGTATAACGTATAACATATAACGTATAACGTATAACGTATAACGTATAACGTATAACGTATAACGTATAACGTATAACGTATAACGTATAACGTATAACGTATAACGTATAACGTATAACGTATAACGTATAACGTATAACGTATAACGTATAACGTATAACGTATAACGTATAACGTATAACGTATAACGTAAAACGTATGACCTATCACATATTACGTATAACGTATAACGTATAACGTATAACGTATAATGTATAATGTATAACGTATAACGTATAACGTATAACGTATAACGTATAACGTATAACATATAACGTATAACGTATAACGTAAAACGTATGACGTATTACATATTACGTATAACGTATAACGTATAACGTATAACGTATAACGTATAACGTATAACGTACAACGTATAACGTATAACGTATAACGTATAACGTATAACGTATAACGTATAACGTATAACGTATAACGTATAACGTATAACGTATAACGTAAAGCGTATGACCTATCACATATTACGTATAACGTATAACGTATAACGTATAACGTATAATGTATAATGTATAACGTATAACGTATAACGTATAACGTATAACGTATAACGTATAACGTATAACGTGTAACGAAGAACGTATAACGAATAACGTAAAACGTATAACATATATCCTATAACGCATAACGTATATCGTATAACGTATAACGTATAACGTATAACGTATAACGTATAACGTATAACGTATAACGTATAACGTATAACGTATAACGTATAACGTATAACGTATAACGTATAACGTATAACGTATAACGTATAACGTATAACGTATAACGTATAACGTATAACGTATAACGTATAACGTATAACGTATAACGTATAACGTATAACGTATAACGTATAACGTATAACGTATAACGTATAACGTGTAACGTATAACGTGTAACGTATAACGTATAACGTATAACGTATAACGTATAACGTATAACGTATAACGTATAACGTATAACGTATAACGTATAACGTATAACGTATAACGTACAACGTATAACGTATAACGTATAACGTATAACGTATAACGTATAACGTATAACGTATGACGTATAACGTATAACGTGTGACGTATAACGTATAGCGTATAACGTTTAACGTATAACGTATAGCGTATAACGTATAACGTATAACGTATAACGTATAACGTATAACGTATAACGTATAACGTATAACGTATAACGTATAAGGTATAACGTATAACGTATAACGTATAACGTATAACGTATAACGTATAACGTATAATGTATAACGTATAACGTATAACGTATAACGTATAACGTATAACGTATAACGTATAACGTATAACGTAAAACGTATGACGTATTACATATTACGTATAACGTATAACGTATACCGTATAACGTATAACGTATAACGTATAACGTATAACGTATAACGTATAACGTATATCGTATAACGTATAACATATAACGTATAACGTATAACGTAAAACGTATGACGTATTACATATTACGTATAACGTATAACGTATAACGTATAACGTATAACGTATAACGTATAACGTATAACGTACAACGTATAACGTACAACGTATAACGTATAACGTATAACGTATAACGTATAACGTATAACGTATAACGTATAACGTATAACGTATAACGTATAACGTATAACGTATAACGTATAACGTATAACGTATAACGTATAACGTATAACGTATAACGTATAACGTATAACGTATAACGTATAACGTATAACGTAAAACGTATGACCTATCACATATTACGTATAACGTATAACGTATAACGTATAACGTATAATGTATAATGTATAACGTATCACGTATAACGTATAACGTATAACGTATAACGTATAACATATAACGTATAACGTATAACGTATAACGTATAACGTATAACGTATAACGTATAACGTATAACGTAAAACGTATGACGTATTACATATTACGTATAACGTATAACGTATAACGTATAACGTATAACGTATAACGTATAACGTATAACGTATAACGTATAACGTATAACGTATAACGTATAACGTATAACGTATAACGTATAACGTATAACGTATAACGTATAACGTATGACGTATAACGTATAACGTGTGACGTATAACGTATAGCGTATAACGTTTAACGTATAACGTATAACGTATAACGTATAACGTATAACGTATAACGTATAACGTATAACGTATAACGTATAACGTATAACGTATAAGGTATAACGTATAACGTATAACGTATAACGTATAACGTATAACGTATAACGTATAACGTATAACGTATAATGTATAACGTATAACGTATAACGTATAACGTATAACGTATAACGTATAACGTATAACGTATAACGTAAAACGTATGACGTATTACATATTACGTATAACGTATAACGTATACCGTATAACGTATAACGTATAACGTATAACGTATAACGTATAACGTATAACGTATAACGTATAACGTATAACGTATAACGTATAACATATAACGTATAACGTATAACGTAAAACGTATGACGTATTACATATTACGTATAACGTATAACGTATAACGTATAACGTATAACGTATAACGTATAACGTATAACGTACAACGTATAACGTATAACGTATAACGTATAACGTATAACGTATAACGTATAACGTATAACGTATAACGTATAACGTATAACGTATAACGTATAACGTATAACGTATAACGTATAACGTATAACGTATAACGTATAACGTAAAACGTATAACCTATCACATATTACGTATAACGTATAACGTATAACGTATAACGTATAATGTATAATGTATAACGTATAACGTATAACGTATAACGTATAACGTATAACGTATAACATATAACGTATAGCGTATAACGTAAAACGTATGACGTATTACATATTACGTATAACGTATAACGTATAACGTATAACGTATAACGTATAACGTATAACGTACAACGTATAACGTATAACGTATAACGTATAACGTATAACGTATAACGTATAACGTATAACGTATAACGTATAACGTATAACGTATAACGTATAACGTATAACGTATAACGTATAACGTATAACGTATAACGTATAACGTATAACGTATAACGTAAAACGTATGACCTATCACATATTACGTATAACGTATAACGTATAACGTATAACGTATAATGTATAATGTATAACGTATAACGTATAACGTATAACGTATAACGTATAACGTATAACGTATAACGTATAACGTGTAACGAAGAACGTATAACGAATAACGTAAAACGTATAACATATATCCTATAACGCATAACGTATATCGTATAACGTATAACGTATAACGTATAACGTATAACGTATAACGTATAACGTATAACGTATAACGTATAACGTATAAGGTATAACGTATAACGTATAACGTATAACGTATAACGTATAACGTATAACGTATAATGTATAACGTATAACGTATAACGTATAACGTATAACGTATAACGTATAACGTATAACGTATAACGTAAAACGTATGACGTATTACATATTACGTATAACGTATAACGTATACCGTATAACGTATAACGTATAACGTATAACGTATAACGTATAACGTAAAACGTATATCGTATAACGTATAACATATAACGTATAACGTATAACGTAAAACGTATGACGTATTACATATTACGTATAACGTATAACGTATAACGTATAACGTATAACGTATAACGTATAACGTATAACGTACAACGTATAACGTATAACGTATAACGTATAACGTATAACGTATAACGTATAACGTATAACGTATAACGTATAACGTATAACGTATAACGTATAACGTATAACGTATAACGTATAACGTATAACGTATAACGTATAACGTATAACGTATAACGTATAACGTATAACGTATAACGTATAACGTATAACGTATAACGTAAAACGTATGACCTATCAAATATTACGTATAACGTATAACGTATAACGTATAACGTATAATGTATAATGTATAACGTATAACGTATAACGTATAACGTATAACGTATAACGTATAACATATAACGTATAACGTATAACGTAAAACGTATGACGTATTACATATTACGTATAACGTATAACGTATAACGTATAACGTATAACGTATAACGTATAACGTACAACGTATAACGTATAACGTATAACGTATAACGTATAACGTATAACGTATAACGTATAACGTATAACGTATAACGTATAACGTATAACGTATAACGTATAACGTATAACGTATAACGTATAACGTATAACGTATAACGTATAACGTAAAGCGTATGACCTATCACATATTACGTATAACGTATAACGTATAACGTATAACGTATAATGTATAATGTATAACGTATAACGTATAACGTATAACGTATAACGTATAACGTATAACGTATAACGTGTAACGAAGAACGTATAACGAATAACGTAAAACGTATAACATATATCCTATAACGCATAACGTATATCGTATAACGTATAACGTATAACGTATAACGTATAACGTATAACGTATAACGTATAACGTATAACGTATAACGTATAACGTATAACGTATAACGTATAACGTATAACGTATAACGTATAACGTATAACGTATAACGTATAACGTATAACGTATAACGTATAACGTATAACGTATAACGTATAACGTATAACGTATAACGTATAACGTATAACGTATAACGTATAACGTATAACGTATAACGTATAACGTATAACGTATAACGTATAACGTATAACGTATAACGTATAACGTATAACGTATAACGTATAACGTATAACGTATAACGTATAACGTATAACGTATAACGTATAACGTATAACGTACAACGTATAACGTATAACGTATAACGTATAACGTATAACGTATAACGTATAACGTATAACGTATGACGTATAACGTATAACGTGTGACGTATAACGTATAGCGTATAACGTTTAACGTATAACGTATAGCGTATAACGTATAACGTATAACGTATAACGTATAACGTATAACGTATAACGTATAACGTATAACGTATAACGTATAACGTATAAGGTATAACGTATAACGTATAACGTATAACGTATAACGTATAACGTATAACGTATAATGTATAACGTATAACGTATAACGTATAACGTATAACGTATAACGTATAACGTATAACGTATAACGTAAAACGTATGACGTATTACATATTACGTATAACGTATAACGTATACCGTATAACGTATAACGTATAACGTATAACGTATAACGTATAACGTATAACGTATATCGTATAACGTATAACATATAACGTATAACGTATAACGTAAAACGTATGACGTATTACATATTACGTATAACGTATAACGTATAACGTATAACGTATAACGTATAACGTATAACGTATAACGTATAACGTACAACGTATAACGTACAACGTATAACGTATAACGTATAACGTATAACGTATAACGTATAACGTATAACGTATAACGTATAACGTATAACGTATAACGTATAACGTATAACGTATAACGTATAACGTATAACGTATAACGTATAACGTATAACGTATAACGTATAACGTATAACGTATAACGTATAACGTAAAACGTATGACCTATCACATATTACGTATAACGTATAACGTATAACGTATAACGTATAATGTATAATGTATAACGTATAACGTATAACGTATAACGTATAACGTATAACGTATAACATATAACGTATAACGTATAACGTAAAACGTATGACGTATTACATATTACGTATAACGTATAACGTATAACGTATAACGTATAACGTATAACGTATAACGTACAACGTATAACGTATAACGTATAACGTATAACGTATAACGTATAACGTATAACGTATAACGTATAACGTATAACGTATAACGTATAACGTAAAGCGTATGACCTATCACATATTACGTATAACGTATAACGTATAACGTATAACGTATAATGTATAATGTATAACGTATAACGTATAACGTATAACGTATAACGTATAACGTATAACGTATAACGTGTAACGTACAACGTATAACGTATAACGTATAACGTATAACGTATAACGTATAACGTATAACGTATGACGTATAACGTATAACGTGTGACGTATACCGTATAGCGTATAACGTTTAACGTATAACGTATAGCGTATAACGTATAACGTATAACGTATAACGTATAACGTATAACGTATAACGTATAACGTATAACGTATAACGTATAAGGTATAACGTATAACGTATAACGTATAACGTATAACGTATAACGTATAACGTATAATGTATAACGTATAACGTATAACGTATAACGTATAACGTATAACGTATAACGTATAACGTATAACGTAAAACGTATGACGTATTACATATTACGTATAACGTATAACGTATACCGTATAACGTATAACGTATAACGTATAACGTATAACGTATAACGTATAACGTATATCGTATAACGTATAACATATAACGTATAACGTATAACGTAAAACGTATGACGTATTACATATTACGTATAACGTATAACGTATAACGTATAACGTATAACGTATAACGTATAACGTATAACGTACAACGTATAACGTACAACGTATAACGTATAACGTATAACGTATAACGTATAACGTATAACGTATAACGTATAACGTATAACGTATAACGTATAACGTATAACGTATAACGTATAACGTATAACGTATAACGTATAACGTATAACGTATAACGTATAACGTATAACGTATAACGTATAACGTAAAACGTATGACCTATCACATATTACGTATAACGTATAACGTATAACGTATAACGTATAATGTATAATGTATAACGTATCACGTATAACGTATAACGTATAACGTATAACGTATAACATATAACGTATAACGTATAACGTAAAACGTATGACGTATTACATATTACGTATAACGTATAACGTATAACGTATAACGTATAACGTATAACGTATAACGTACAACGTATAACGTATAACGTATAACGTATAACGTATAACGTATAACGTATAACGTATAACGTATAACATATATCCTATAACGCATAACGTATATCGTATAACGTATAACGTATAACGTATAACGTATAACGTATAACGTATAACGTATAACGTATAACGTATAACGTATAACGTATAACGTATAACGTATAACGTATAACGTATAACGTATAACGTATAACGTATAACGTATAACGTATAACGTATAACGTATAACGTATAACGTATAACGTATAACGTATAACGTATAACGTATAACGTATAACGTATAACGTATAACGTATAACGTATAACGTATAACGTATAACGTATAACGTATAACGTATAACGTATAACGTATAACGTATAACGTATAACGTATAACGTATAACGTATAACGTATAACGTGTAACGTATAACGTATAACGTGTGACGTATAACGTATAACGTATAAGGTATAACGTATAACGTATAACGTAAAACGTATAACGTATAACGTTTAACGTATAACGTATAACGTATAACGTGTAATGTATAACGTATAACGAATAACGTATAACGTGTAAAGTATAACGCATAACGTATAACGTATAACGTATAACGTATAACGTATAACGTAAAACGTATAACGTATAACGTATAACGTATAACGTACAACGTATAACGTATAACGTATAACGTATAACGTATAACGTGTAACCTATAACGTATAACGTATAACGTATAACGTATAACGTATAACGTATGACGTATAACGTATAACGTGTGACGTATAACGTATAGCGTATAACGTTTAACGTATAACGTATAACGTATAACGTATAACGTATAACGTATAACGTATAACGTATAACGTATAACGTATAACGTATAACGTATAACGTATAACGTATAACGTGTAACGTATAACGTATAACGTATAACGTATAACGTATAACGTACAACGTATAACGTATAACGTATAACGTATCACGTATAACGTATAACGTATAACGTATAACGTATAACGTATAACGTATAACGTATAACGTATAACGTATAACGTATAACGTATAACGTATAACGTATAACGTATAACGTAAAACGTATGACCTATCACATATTACGTATAACGTATAACGTATAACGTATAACGTATAACGTATAACGTATAACGTATAACGTATAACGTATAACGTATAACGTATAACGTATAACGTATAACGTATAACGTATAACGTATAACGTATAACGTATGACGTATAACGTATAACGTGTGACGTGTAACGTATAGCGTATAACGTTTAACGTATAACGTATAACGTATAACGTATAACGTATAACGTATAACGTATAACGTATAACGTATAACGTATGACGTATAACGTATAACGTGTGACGTATAACGTATAGCGTATAACGTTTAACGTATAACGTATAACGTATAACGTATAACGTATAACGTATAACGTATAACGTATAACGTATAACGTATAAGGTATAACGTATAACGTATAACGTATAACGTATAACGTATAACGTATAACGTATAATGTATAACGTATAACGTATAACGTATAACGTATAACGTATAACGTATAACGTATAACGTATAACGTAAAACGTATGACGTATTACATATTACGTATAACGTATAACGTATACCGTATAACGTATAACGTATAACGTATAACGTATAACGTATAACGTATAACGTATAACGTATAACGTATAACGTATAACATATAACGTATAACGTATAACGTAAAACGTATGACGTATTACATATTACGTATAACGTATAACGTATAACGTATAACGTATAACGTATAACGTATAACGTATAACGTACAACGTATAACGTATAACGTATGACGTATAACGTATAACGTATAACGTATAACGTATAACGTATAACGTATAACGTATAACGTATAACGTATAACGTATAACGTATAACGTATAACGTATAACGTATAACGTATAACGTAAAACGTATGACCTATCACATATTACGTATAACGTATAACGTATAACGTATAACGTATAACGTATAACGTATAACGTATAACGTATAACGTATAACGTATAACGTATAACGTATAACGTATAACGTATAACGTATAACGTATGACGTATAACGTATAACGTGTGACGTATAACGTATAGCGTATAACGTTTAACGTATAACGTATAACGTATAACGTATAACGTATAACGTATAACGTATAACGTATAACGTATAACGTATAACGTATAACGTATAACGTATAACGTATAACGTATAACGTGTAACGTATAACGTATAACGTATAACGTATAACGTATAACGTATAACGTATAACGTATAACGTATAACGTATAACGCATAACGTATAACGTATAACGTGTAACGAAGAACGTATTAAGAATAACGTATAACGAAGAACATATTACGAATAACATAAAACGTATAACGAATAACGTAAAACGTATAACGTATTACATATTACGTATAACGTATAACGTATAACGTTCAACGTATAACGTATAACGTATAACGTGTAACGTATAACGTATAACGTGTGACGTATAACGTATAACGTGTATCGTATAACGTATAACGTATAACGTATAACGTATAACGTGTAACGTATAACGTATTACGTGTGACGTACAACGTATAACGTGTAACGTATAACGTATAACGTATAACGTGTAACGTATAACGTATAACGTGTGACGTATAACGTATAACGTATAACGTATAACGTATAACGTAAAACGTATAACGTATAACGTATAACGTATAACGTACAACGTATAACGTATAACGTATAACGTATAACGTATAACGTATAACGTATAACGCATAACGTATAACGTATAACGTGTAACGAAGAACGTATTAAGAATAACGTATAACGAAGAACATATTACGAATAACATAAAACGTATAACGAATAACGTAAAACGTATAACGTATTACATATTACGTATAACGTATAACGTATAACGTATAACGTAAAACGTATAACGTATAACGTTTAACGTATAACGTATAACGTATAACGTGTAATGTATAACGTATAACGAATAACGTATAACGTGTAACGTATAACGCATAACGTATAACGTATAACGTATAACGTATAACGTATAACGTATAGCGTGTAACGTATAACGTGTAACGAATAACGTGTAACGTGTAACGTATAACGTGTGACGTATAACGTATAACGTATAACGTATAACGTATAACGTAAAACGTATAACGTATAACGTATAACGTATAACGTACAACGTATAACGTATAACGTATAACGTATAACGTATAACGTGTAACCTATAACGTATAACGTATAACGTATAACGTATAACGTATAACGTATAACGTATAACGTATAACGTATAACGTGTAACGTATAACGTATAACGTATAACGTATAACGTATAACGTATAACGTATAACGTATAACGTAAAACGTATAACGTATAACGTTTAACGTATAACGTATAACGTATAACGTGTAATGTATAACGTATAACGAATAACGTATAACGTGTAACGTATAACGCATAACGTATAACGTATAACGTATAACGTATAACGTATAACGTAAAACGTATAACGTATAACGTATAACGTATAACGTACAACGTATAACGTATAACGTATAACGTATAACGTATAACGTGTAACCTTTAACGTATAACGTATAACGTATAACGTATAACGTATAACGTATAACGTATAACGCATAACGTGTAACGTATAACGTATAACGTATAACGTATAACGTATAACGTATAACGTATAACGTAAAACGTATAACGTATAACGTTTAACGTATAACGTATAACGTATAACGTGTAACGTATAACGTATAACGAATAACGTATAACGTGTAACGTATAACGCATAACGTATAACGTATAACGTATAACGTATAACGTATAACGTATAACGTATTACGTATAACGTGTAACGAAGGACGTATAACGTATAACGTATAACGTATAACGTATAACGTGTAACGTATAACGTATAACGTATAACGTATAACGTAAAACGTATAACGTATAACGTATAACGTATAACGTACAACGTATAACGTATAACGTATAACGTATAACGTATAACGTGTAACCTTTAACGTATAACGTATAACGTATAACGTATAACGTATAACGTATAACGTATAACGCATAACGTGTAACGTATAACGTATAACGTATAACGTATAACGTATAACGTATAACGTATAACGTAAAACGTATAACGTATAACGTTTAACGTATAACGTATAACGTATAACGTGTAACGTATAACGTATAACGAATAACGTATAACGTGTAACGTATAACGCATAACGTATAACGTATAACGTATAACGTATAACGTATAACGTATAACGTATTACGTATAACGTGTAACGAAGGACGTATAACGTATAACGTATAACGTATAACGTATAACGTGTAACGTATAACGTATAACGTATAACGTATAACGTATAACGTATAACGTATAACGTAAAACGTATAACGTATAACGTATAACGTATAACGTATAACGTATAACGTATAACGTATAACGTATAACGTATAACGTATAACGTATAACGTAAAACGTATGACCTATCACATATTACGTATAACGTATAACGTATAACGTATAACGTATAATGTATAATGTATAACGTATAACGTATAACGTATAACGTATAACGTATAACGTATAACGTATAACGTGTAACGAAGAACGTATAACGAATAACGTAAAACGTATAACATATATCCTATAACGCATAACGTATATCGTATAACGTATAACGTATAACGTATAACGTATAACGTATAACGTATAACGTATAACGTATAACGTATAACGTATAACGTATAACGTATAACGTATAACGTATAACGTATAACGTATAACGTATAACGTATAACGTATAACGTATAACGTATAGCGTATAACGTATAACGTATAACGTATAACGTATAACGTATAACGTAAAACGTATAACGTATAACGTATAACGTATAACGTATAACGTATAACGTATAACGTGTAACGTATAACGTATAACGAATAACGTATAACGTGTAACGTATAACGCATAACGTATAACGTATAACGTATAACGTGTAACGAAGGACGTATAACGTGTAACGAAGGACGTATAACGTGTAACGAAGGACGTATAACGTATAACGTATAACGTATAACGTATAACGTATAACGTATAACGTATAACGTATAACGTATAACGTATAACGTATAACGTATAACGTATAACGTATAACGTATAACGTATAACGTATAACGTATAACGTATAACGTATAACGTATAACGTATAACGTATAACGTATAACGTATAACGTATAACGTATAACGTATAACGTGTAACGTATAACGTGTAACGTATAACGTATAACGTGTGACGTATAACGTATAACGTATAACGTATAACGTATAACGTATAACGTATAACGTATAACGCATAACGTATAACGCATAACGTATAACGCATAACGTATAACGCATAACGTATAACGTATAACGTATAACGTATAACGTATAACGTATAACGTATAACGTATAACGTATAACGTATAACGTATAACGTATAACGTATAACGTGTAACGTATAACGTGTAACGTATAACGTATAACGTGTGACGTATAACGTATAACGTTTAACGTATAACGTGTGACGTATAACGTATAACGTATAACGTATAACGTATAACGTATAACGTATAACGTATAACGTATAACGTATAACGTATAACGTATAACGTATAACGTATAACGTATAACGTATAACGTATAACGTATAACGTATAACGTATAACGTATAACGTATAACGTATAACGTATAACGTATAACGTAAAACGTATAACGTATAACGTATAACGTATAACGTATAACGTATAACGTATAACGTATAACGTGTAACGTATAACGTATAACGAATAACGTATAACGTGTAACGTATAACGCATAACGTATAACGTATAACGTATAACGTATAACGTATAACGTATAACGTATAACGTATTACGTATAACGTGTAACGAAGGACGTATAACGTGTAACGAAGGACGTATAACGTGTAACGAAGGACGTATAACGTATAACGTATAACGTATAACGTATAACGTCTAACGTATAACGTATAACGTATAACGTATAACGTGTAACGTATAACGTATAACGTGTAACGTATAACGTATAACGTGTGACGTATAACGTATAACGTGTAACGTATAACGTATAACGTATAACGTATAACGTATTATACAACGTGTAACGAAGAACGTATAACGAATAACGTAAAACGTATAACGTATTAAATATTATGTATAACGTATAACGTATAACGTATAACGTATAACGTGTAACGTATAACGTGTAACGTGTAACGTATAACGTGTGACGTATAACGTATAACGTATAACGTATAACGTATAACGTATAACGTATAACGTATAACGAATAACGTATAACGTGTAACGTATAACGCATAACGTATAACGTACAACGTGTAACGAAGATCGTATAACGAATAACGTAAAACGTATAACGTATTACATATTACGTATAACGTATAACATATAACGTATAACGTACAACGTATAACGTATAACGTATAACGTATAACGTATAACGTATAACGTATAACGTATAACGTATAACGTATAACGTATAACGTATAACGTATAACGTAAAACGTATGACCTATCACATATTACGTATAACGTATAACGTATAACGTATAACGTATAACGTGTAACGTATAACGTATTACGTGTGACGTACAACGTATAACGTGTAACGTATAACGTATAACGTATAACGTGTAACGTATAACGTATAACGTGTGACGTATAACGTATAACGTGTATCGTATAACGTATAACGTATAACGTATAACGAGTAACGTATAACGTATAACGTATAACGTATAACGTATAACGTATAACGTATAACGTATAACGTAAAACGTATAACGTATAACGTATAACGTATAACGTATAACGTACAACGTATAACGTATAACGTATAACGTATAACGTATAACGTGTAACCTATAACGTATAACGTATAACGTATAACGTATAACGTATAACGTATAACGTATAACGTATAACGTATAACGTATAACGTGTAACGTATAACGTATAACGTATAACGTATAACGTATAACGTATAACGTATAACGTAAAACGTATAACGTATAACGTTTAACGTATAACGTATAACGTATAACGTGTAATGTATAACGTATAACGAATAACGTATAACGTGTAACGTATAACGTATAACGTATAACGTATAACGTATAACGTATAACGTATAACGTAAAACGTATAACGTATAACGTATAACGTATGACGTACAACGTATAACGTATAACGTATAACGTATAACGTATAACGTGTAACCTTTAACGTATAACGTATAACGTATAACGTATAACGTATAACGTATAACGTATAACGTATAACGTATAACGTGTAACGTATAACGTATTACGTGTGACGTACAACGTATAACGTGTATCGTATAACGTATAACGTATAACGTATAACGAGTAACGTATAACGTATAACGTATAACGTATAACGTATAACGTATAACGTAAAACGTATAACGTATAACGTTTAACGTATAACGTATAACGTATAACGTATAACGTATAACGTATAACGTATAACGTATAACGTATAACGTGTAACGTATAACGTATAACGTGTGACGTATAACGTATAACGTGTATCGTATAACGTATAACGTATAACGTATAACGTATAACGTGTAACGTATAACGTATTACGTGTGACGTACAACGTATAACGTGTAACGTATAACGTATAACGTATAACGTGTAACGTATAACGTATAACGTATAACGTATAACGTATAACGTATAACGTATAACGTATAACGTATAACGTATAACGCATAACGTATAACGTATAACGTGTAACGAAGAACGTATTAAGAATAACGTATAACGAAGAACATATTACGAATAACATAAAACGTATAACGAATAACGTAAAACGTATAACGTATTACATATTACGTATAACGTATAACGTATAACGTTCAACGTATAACGTATAACGTATGACGTATAACGTATAACGTATAACGTATAACGTGTAACGTATAACGTATAACGTATAACACATAACGTATAACGTATGACGTATAACGTATAACGTGTAACGTATAACGTATAACGTGTGACGTATAACGTATAACGTGTAACTTATAACGTATAACGTATAACATATTACGTATAACGTATAACGTATAACGTATAACGTATAACGTATAACGTATAACGTATAACGTATAACGTATAACGTATAACGTATAACGTATAACGTAAAACGTATGACGTATTACATATTACGTATAACGTATAACGTATAACGTATAACGTATGACGTATAACGTATAACGTATAACGTATAACGTATAACGTATAACGTATAACGTATAACGTATAACGTATAACGTATAACGTATAACGTATAACGTATAACGTATAACGTATAACGTATAACGTATAACGTATAACGTATAACGTATAACGTATAACGTATGACGTATAACGTATAACGTGTGACGTATAACGTATAGCGTATAACGTTTAACGTATAACGTATAACGTATAACGTATAACGTATAACGTATAACGTATAACGTATAACGTATAACGTATAACGTATAACGTATAACGTATAACGTATAACGTAAAACGTATGACCTATCACATATTACGTATAACGTATAACGTATAACGTATAACGTATAACGTATAACGTATAACGTATAACGTATAACGTATAACGTATAACGTATAACGTATAACGTATAACGTATAACGTATAACGTATGACGTATAACGTATAACGTGTGACGTGTAACGTATAGCGTATAACGTTTAACGTATAACGTATAACGTATAACGTATAACGTATAACGTATAACGTATAACGTATAACGTATAACGTATAACGTATGACGTATAACGTATAACGTGTGACGTATAACGTATAGCGTATAACGTTTAACGTATAACGTATAACGTATAACGTATAACGTATAACGTATAACGTATAACGTATAACGTATAACGTATAAGGTATAACGTATAACGTATAACGTATAA
The DNA here is from genome assembly GCF_051014685.1 of Ptiloglossa arizonensis. Lineage (NCBI taxonomy): Eukaryota > Metazoa > Arthropoda > Insecta > Hymenoptera > Colletidae > Ptiloglossa > Ptiloglossa arizonensis. Next base: position 1,938,001 of record NW_027478391.1, read on the forward strand.
CGTATAACGTATAACGTATAACGTATAATGTATAACGTATAACGTATAACGTATAACGTATAACGTATAACGTATAACGTATAACGTATAACGTATAACGTAAAACGTATGACGTATTACATATTACGTATAACGTATAACGTATACCGTATAACGTATAACGTATAACGTATAACGTATAACGTATAACGTATAACGTATAACGTATAACGTATAACATATAACGTATAACGTATAACGTAAAACGTATGACGTATTACATATTACGTATAACGTATAACGTATAACGTATAACGTATATCGTATAACGTATAACGTATAACGTACAACGTATAACGTATAACGTATGACGTATAACGTATAACGTATAACGTATAACGTATAACGTATAACGTATAACGTATAACGTATAACGTATAACGTATAACGTATAACGTATAACGTATAACGTATAACGTATAACGTATAACGTAAAACGTATGACCTATCACATATTACGTATAACGTATAACGTATAACGTATAACGTATAACGTATAACGTATAACGTATAACGTATAACGTATAACGTATAACGTATAACGTATAACGTATAACGTATAACGTATAACGTATAACGTATAACGTATAACGTATAACGTATGACGTATAACGTATAACGTGTGACGTATAACGTATAGCGTATAACGTTTAACGTATAACGTATAACGTATAACGTATAACGTATAACGTATAACGTATAACGTATAACGTATAACGTATAACGTATAACGTATAACGTATAACGTATAACGTATAACGTGTAACGTATAACGTATAACGTATAACGTATAACGTATAACGTATAACGTATAACGCATAACGTATAACGTATAACGTGTAACGAAGAACGTATTAAGAATAACGTATAACGAAGAACATATTACGAATAACATAAAACGTATAACGAATAACGTAAAACGTATAACGTATTACATATTACGTATAACGTATAACGTATAACGTTCAACGTATAACGTATAACGTATAACGTGTAACGTATAACGTATAACGTGTGACGTATAACGTATAACGTGTATCGTATAACGTATAACGTATAACGTATAACGTATAACGTGTAACGTATAACGTATTACGTGTGACGTACAACGTATAACGTGTAACGTATAACGTATAACGTATAACGTGTAACGTATAACGTATAACGTGTGACGTATAACGTATAACGTATAAGGTATAACGTATAACGTATAACGTAAAACGTATAACGTATAACGTTTAACGTATAACGTATAACGTATAACGTGTAATGTATAACGTATAACGAATAACGTATAACGTGTAAAGTATAACGCATAACGTATAACGTATAACGTATAACGTATAACGTATAACGTAAAACGTATAACGTATAACGTATAACGTATAACGTACAACGTATAACGTATAACGTATAACGTATAACGTATAACGTGTAACCTATAACGTATAACGTATAACGTATAACGTATAACGTATAACGTATAACGTATGACGTATAACGTATAACGTGTGACGTATAACGTATAGCGTATAACGTTTAACGTATAACGTATAACGTATAACGTATAACGTATAACGTATAACGTATAACGTATAACGTATAACGTATAACGTATAACGTATAACGTATAACGTATAACGTGTAACGTATAACGTATAACGTATAACGTATAACGTATAACGTACAACGTATAACGTATAACGTATAACGTATCACGTATAACGTATAACGTATAACGTATAACGTATAACGTATAACGTATAACGTATAACGTATAACGTATAACGTATAACGTATAACGTATAACGTATAACGTATAACGTAAAACGTATGACCTATCACATATTACGTATAACGTATAACGTATAACGTATAACGTATAACGTATAACGTATAACGTATAACGTATAACGTATAACGTATAACGTATAACGTATAACGTATAACGTATAACGTATAACGTATAACGTATGACGTATAACGTATAACGTGTGACGTGTAACGTATAGCGTATAACGTTTAACGTATAACGTATAACGTATAACGTATAACGTATAACGTATAACGTATAACGTATAACGTATAACGTATGACGTATAACGTATAACGTGTGACGTATAACGTATAGCGTATAACGTTTAACGTATAACGTATAACGTATAACGTATAACGTATAACGTATAACGTATAACGTATAACGTATAACGTATAAGGTATAACGTATAACGTATAACATATAACGTATAACGTATAACGTATAACGTATAATGTATAACGTATAACGTATAACGTATAACGTATAACGTATAACGTATAACGTATAACGTATAACGTAAAACGTATGACGTATTACATATTACGTATAACGTATAACGTATACCGTATAACGTATAACGTATAACGTATAACGTATAACGTATAACGTATAACGTATAACGTATAACGTATAACATATAACGTATAACGTATAACGTAAAACGTATGACGTATTACATATTACGTATAACGTATAACGTATAACGTATAACGTATAACGTATAACGTATAACGTATAACGTACAACGTATAACGTATAACGTATGACGTATAACGTATAACGTATAACGTATAACGTATAACGTATAACGTATAACGTATAACGTATAACGAATAACGTAAAACGTATAACGTATTACATATTACGTATAACGTATAACGTATAACGTTCAACGTATAACGTATAACGTATAACGTGTAACGTATAACGTATAACGTGTGACGTATAACGTATAACGTGTATCGTATAACGTATAACGTATAACGTATAACGTATAACGTGTAACGTATAACGTATTACGTGTGACGTACAACGTATAACGTGTAACGTATAACGTATAACGTATAACGTGTAACGTATAACGTATAACGTGTGACGTATAACGTATAACGTATAACGTATAACGTATAACGTAAAACGTATAACGTATAACGTATAACGTATAACGTACAACGTATAACGTATAACGTATAACGTATAACGTATAACGTATAACGTATAACGCATAACGTATAACGTATAACGTGTAACGAAGAACGTATTAAGAATAACGTATAACGAAGAACATATTACGAATAACATAAAACGTATAACGAATAACGTAAAACGTATAACGTATTACATATTACGTATAACGTATAACGTATAACGTATAACGTAAAACGTATAACGTATAACGTTTAACGTATAACGTATAACGTATAACGTGTAATGTATAACGTATAACGAATAACGTATAACGTGTAACGTATAACGCATAACGTATAACGTATAACGTATAACGTATAACGTATAACGTATAGCGTGTAACGTATAACGTGTAACGAATAACGTGTAACGTGTAACGTATAACGTGTGACGTATAACGTATAACGTATAACGTATAACGTATAACGTAAAACGTATAACGTATAACGTATAACGTATAACGTACAACGTATAACGTATAACGTATAACGTATAACGTATAACGTGTAACCTATAACGTATAACGTATAACGTATAACGTATAACGTATAACGTATAACGTATAACGTATAACGTATAACGTGTAACGTATAACGTATAACGTATAACGTATAACGTATAACGTATAACGTATAACGTATAACGTAAAACGTATAACGTATAACGTTTAACGTATAACGTATAACGTATAACGTGTAATGTATAACGTATAACGAATAACGTATAACGTGTAACGTATAACGCATAACGTATAACGTATAACGTATAACGTATAACGTATAACGTAAAACGTATAACGTATAACGTATAACGTATAACGTACAACGTATAACGTATTACGTATAACGTATAACGTATAACGTGTAACCTTTAACGTATAACGTATAACGTATAACGTATAACGTATAACGTATAACGTATAACGCATAACGTGTAACGTATAACGTATAACGTATAACGTATAACGTATAACGTATAACGTATAACGTAAAACGTATAACGTATAACGTTTAACGTATAACGTATAACGTATAACGTGTAACGTATAACGTATAACGAATAACGTATAACGTGTAACGTATAACGCATAACGTATAACGTATAACGTATAACGTATAACGTATAACGTATAACGTATTACGTATAACGTGTAACGAAGGACGTATAACGTATAACGTATAACGTATAACGTATAACGTGTAACGTATAACGTGTGACGTATAACGTATAACGTATAACGTATAACGTATAACGTATAACGTATAACGAATAACGTATAACGTGTAACGTATAACGCATAACGTATAACGTACAACGTGTAACGAAGAACGTATAACGAATAACGTAAAACGTATAACGTATTACATATTACGTATAACGTATAACATATAACGTATAACGTACAACGTATAACGTATAACGTATAACGTATAACGTATAACGTGTAACGTATAACGCATAACGTATAACGTATAACGTATAACGTATAACGTATAACGTAAAACGTATAACGTATAACGTATAACGTATAACGTACAACGTTTAACGTATAACGTATAACGTATAACGTATAACGTGTAACGTATAACGTATAACGTATAACGTATAACGTATAACGTATAACGTATAACGTGTAACGTATAACGTATAACGTATAACGTATAACGTATAACGTATAACGTATAACGTAAAACGTATAACGTATAACGTTTAACGTATAACGTATAACGTATAACGTATAACGTATAACGTATACCGTATAACGTATAACGTGTAACGAATAACGTGTAACGTGTAACGTATAACGTGTGACGTATAACGTATAACGTATAACGTATAACGTATAACGTAAAACGTATAACGTATAACGTATAACGTATAACGTACAACGTAAAACGTATAACGTATAACGTATAACGTATAACGTATAACGTATAACGTATAACGTATAACGCATAGCGTGTAACGTATAACGTATAACGTATAACGTATAACGTATAACGTATAACGTATAACGTAAAACGTATAACGTATAACGTTTAACGTATAACGTATAACGTATAACGTGTAACGTATAACGTATAACGAATAACGTATAACGTGTAACGTATAACGCATAACGTATAACGTATAACGTATAACGTATAACGTATAACGTATAACGTATTACGTATAACGTGTAACGAAGGACGTATAACGTATAACGTATAACGTATAACGTATAACGTGTAACGTATAACGTATAACGTATAACGTATAACGTATAACGTATAACGTATAACGTAAAACGTATAACGTATAACGTATAACGTATAACGTATAACGTATAACGTATAACGTATAACGTATAACGTATAACGTATAACGTATAACGTAAAACGTATGACCTATCACATATTTCGTATAACGTATAACGTATAACGTATAACGTATAATGTATAATGTATAACGTATAACGTACAACGTATAACGTATAACGTATAACGTATAACGTATAACGTGTAACGAAGAACGTATAACGAATAACGTAAAACGTATAACATATATCCTATAACGCATAACGTATATCGTATAACGTATAACGTATAACGTATAACGTATAACGTATAACGTATAACGTATAACGTATAACGTATAACGTATAACGTATAACGTATAACGTATAACGTATAACGTATAACGTATAACGTATAACGTATAACGTATAACGTATAGCGTATAACGTATAACGTATAACGTATAACGTATAACGTATAACGTAAAACGTATAACGTATAACGTATAACGTATAACGTATAACGTATAACGTATAACGTGTAACGTATAACGTATAACGAATAACGTATAACGTGTAACGTATAACGCATAACGTATAACGTATAACGTATAACGTGTAACGAAGGACGTATAACGTGTAACGAAGGACGTATAACGTGTAACGAAGGACGTATAACGTATAACGTATAACGTATAACGTATAACGTATAACGTATAACGTATAACGTATAACGTATAACGTATAACGTATAACGTATAACGTATAACGTATAACGTATAACGTATAACGTATAACGTATAACGTATAACGTATAACGTATAACGTATAACGTATAACGTATAACGTATAACGTGTAACGTATAACGTGTAACGTATAACGTGTAACGTATAACGTATAACGTGTGACGTATAACGTATAACGTATAACGTATAACGTATAACGTATAACGTATAACGTATAACGCATAACGTATAACGCATAACGTATAACGCATAACGTATAACGCATAACGTATAACGCATAACGTATAACGCATAACGTATAACGTATAACGTATAACGTATAACGTATAACGTATAACGTATAACGTATAACGTATAACGTATAACGTATAACGTATAACGTATAACGTGTAACGTATAACGTGTAACGTATAACGTATAACGTGTGACGTATAACGTATAACGTTTAACGTATAACGTGTGACGTATAACGTATAACGTATAACGTATAACGTATAACGTATAACGTATAACGTATAACGTATAACGTATAACGTATAACGTATAACGTATAACGTATAACGTATAACGTATAACGTATAACGTATAACGTATAACGTATAACGTATAACGTATAACGTATAACGTATAACGTATAACGTATAACGTATAACGTATAACGTATAACGTAAAACGTATAACGTATAACGTATAACGTATAACGTATAACGTATAACGTATAACGTATAACGTGTAACGTATAACGTATAACGAATAACGTATAACGTGTAACGTATAACGCATAACGTATAACGTATAACGTATAACGTATAACGTATAACGTATAACGTATAACGTATTACGTATAACGTGTAACGAAGGACGTATAACGTGTAACGAAGGACGTATAACGTGTAACGAAGGACGTATAACGTATAACGTATAACGTATAACGTATAACGTCTAACGTATAACGTATAACGTATAACGTATAACGTGTAACGTATAACGTATAACGTGTAACGTATAACGTATAACGTGTGACGTATAACGTATAACGTGTAACGTATAACGTATAACGTATAACGTATAACGTATTATACAACGTGTAACGAAGAACGTATAACGAATAACGTAAAACGTATAACGTATTAAATATTATGTATAACGTATAACGTATAACGTATAACGTATAACGTGTAACGTATAACGTGTAACGTGTAACGTATAACGTGTGACGTATAACGTATAACGTATAACGTATAACGTATAACGTATAACGTATAACGTATAACGAATAACGTATAACGTGTAACGTATAACGCATAACGTATAACGTACAACGTGTAACGAAGATCGTATAACGAATAACGTAAAACGTATAACGTATTACATATTACGTATAACGTATAACATATAACGTATAACGTACAACGTATAACGTATAACGTATAACGTATAACGTATAACGTATAACGTATAACGTATAACGTATAACGTATAACGTATAACGTATAACGTATAACGTATAACGTAAAACGTATGACCTATCACATATTACGTATAACGTATAACGTATAACGTATAACGTATAACGTGTAACGTATAACGTATTACGTGTGACGTACAACGTATAACGTGTAACGTATAACGTATAACGTATAACGTGTAACGTATAACGTATAACGTGTGACGTATAACGTATAACGTGTATCGTATAACGTATAACGTATAACGTATAACGAGTAACGTATAACGTATAACGTATAACGTATAACGTATAACGTATAACGTATAACGTATAACGTAAAACGTATAACGTATAACGTATAACGTATAACGTATAACGTACAACGTATAACGTATAACGTATAACGTATAACGTATAACGTGTAACCTATAACGTATAACGTATAACGTATAACGTATAACGTATAACGTATAACGTATAACGTATAACGTATAACGTATAACGTGTAACGTATAACGTATAACGTATAACGTATAACGTATAACGTATAACGTATAACGTAAAACGTATAACGTATAACGTTTAACGTATAACGTATAACGTATAACGTGTAATGTATAACGTATAACGAATAACGTATAACGTGTAACGTATAACGTATAACGTATAACGTATAACGTATAACGTATAACGTATAACGTAAAACGTATAACGTATAACGTATAACGTATGACGTACAACGTATAACGTATAACGTATAACGTATAACGTATAACGTGTAACCTTTAACGTATAACGTATAACGTATAACGTATAACGTATAACGTATAACGTATAACGTATAACGTATAACGTGTAACGTATAACGTATTACGTGTGACGTACAACGTATAACGTGTATCGTATAACGTATAACGTATAACGTATAACGAGTAACGTATAACGTATAACGTATAACGTATAACGTATAACGTATAACGTAAAACGTATAACGTATAACGTTTAACGTATAACGTATAACGTATAACGTATAACGTATAACGTATAACGTATAACGTATAACGTGTAACGTATAACGTATAACGTGTGACGTATAACGTATAACGTGTATCGTATAACGTATAACGTATAACGTATAACGTATAACGTGTAACGTATAACGTATTACGTGTGACGTACAACGTATAACGTGTAACGTATAACGTATAACGTATAACGTGTAACGTATAACGTATAACGTGTGACGTATAACGTATAACGTGTATCGTATAACGTATAACGTATAACGTATAACGAGTAACGTATAACGTATAACGTATAACGTATAACGTATAACGTATAACGTATAACGTAAAACGTATAACGTATAACGTTTAACGTATAACGTATAACGTATAACGTATAACGTATAACGTACAACGTATAACGTATAACGTATAACGTATAACGTATAACGTGTAACCTATAACGTATAACGTATAACGTATAACGTATAACGTATAACGTATAACGTATAACGTATAACGTATAACGTGTAACGTATAACGTATAACGTATAACGTATAACGTATAACGTATAACGTATAACGTAAAACGTATAACGTATAACGTTTAACGTATAACGTATAACGTATAACGTATAACGTGTAATGTATAACGTATAACGAATAACGTATAACGTGTAACGTATAACGCATAACGTATAACGTATAACGTATAACGTATAACGTATAACGTAAAACGTATAACGTATAACGTATAACGTATAACGTATAACGTACAACGTATAACGTATAACGTATAACGTATAACGTATAACGTGTAACCTTTAACGTATAACGTATAACGTATAACGTATAACGTATAACGTATAACGTATAACGTATAACGTGTAACGTATAACGTATAACGTATAACGTATAACGTATAACGTATAACGTATAACGTAAAACGTATAACGTATAACGCTTAACGTATAACGTATAACGTATAACGTGTAACGTATAACGTATAACGAATAACGTATAACGTGTAACGTATATCGCATAACGTATAACGTATAACGTATAACGTATAACGTATAACGTATAACGTATAACGTATAACGTATTACGTATAACGTGTAACGAAGGACGTATAACGTGTAACGTATAACGTATAACGTATAACGTATAACGTATAACGTATAACGTCTAACGTATAACGTATAACGTATAACGTATAACGTGTAACGTATAACGTATAACGTGTAACGTATAACGTATAACGTGTGACGTATAACGTATAACGTGTAACGTATAACGTATAACGTATAAAGTATAACGTATTATACAACGTGTAACGAAGAACGTATAACGAATAGCGTAAAACGTATAACGTATTAAATATTATGTATAACGTATAACGTATAACGTATAACGTGTAACGTATAACGTGTAACGTGTAACGTATAACGTGTGACGTATAACGTATAACGTATAACGTATAACGTATAACGTATAACGTATAACGAATAACGTATAACGTGTAACGTATAACGCATAACGTATAACGTACAACGTGTAACGAAGAACGTATAACGAATAACGTAAAACGTATAACGTATTACATATTACGTATAACGTATAACATATAACGTATAACGTACAACGTATAACGTATAACGTATAACGTATAACGTATAACGTGTAACGTATAACGCATAACGTATAACGTATAACGTATAACGTATAACGTATAACGTAAAACGTATAACGTATAACGTATAACGTATAACGTACAACGTTTAACGTATAACGTATAACGTATAACGTATAACGTGTAACCTTTAACGTACAACGTATAACGTATAACGTATAACGTATAACGTATAACGTATAACGTATAACGTGTAACGTATAACGTATAACGTATAACGTATAACGTATAACGTATAACGTATAACGTAAAACGTATAACGTATAACGTTTAACGTATAACGTATAACGTATAACGTATAACGTATAACGTATACCGTATAACGTATAACGTGTAACGAATAACGTGTAACGTGTAACGTATAACGTGTGACGTATAACGTATAACGTATAACGTATAACGTATAACGTAAAACGTATAACGTATAACGTATAACGTATAACGTACAACGTAAAACGTATAACGTATAACGTATAACGTATAACGTACAACGTATAACGTATAACGTATAACGTATAACGTATAACGTGTAACCTATAACGTATAACGTATAACGTATAACGTATAACGTATAACGTATAACGTATAACGTATAACGTGTAACGTATAACGTATAACGTAAAACGTATAACGTAAAACGTATAACGTATAACGTTTAACGTATAACGTATAACGTATAACGTGTAACGTATAACGTATAACGAATAACGTATAACGTGTAACGTATAACGCATAACGTATAACGTATAACGTATAACGTATAACGTATAACGTATAACGTAATACGTACAACGTGTAACGAAGGACGTATAACGTGTAACGAAGGACGTATAACGTGTAACGAAGGACGTATAACGTATAACGTATAACGTATAACGTATAACGTATAACATATAACGTATAACGTCTAACGTATAACGTATAACGTATAACGTATAACGTATAACGTATAACGTATAACGTATAACGTGTAACGTATAACGTATAACGTGTAACGTATAACGTATAACGTGTGACGTATAACGTATAACGTATAACGTATAACGTATAACGTATAACGTAAAACGTATAACGTAAAACGTATAACGTATAACGTTTAACGTATAACGTATAACGTATAACGTGTAACGTATAACGTATAACGAATAACGTATAACGTGTAACGTATAACGCATAACGTATAACGTATAACGTATAACGTATAACGTATAACGTATAACGTATAACGTATTACGTATAACGTGTAACGAAGGACGTATAATCTGTAACGAAGGACGTATAACGTATAACGTATAACGTATAACGTATAACGTCTAACGTATAACGTATAACGTATAACGTATAACGTATAACGTGTAACGTATAACGTATAACGTAAAACGTATAACGTATAACGTATAACGTATAACGTATAACGTATAACGTATAACGTATAACGTATAACGTATAACGTATAACGTATAACGTATAACGTATAGCGTATGACGTGTAACGAAGAACGTATAACGTAAAACGTATAACGTATAACGTATAACGTAAAACGTATAACGTATAACGTTTAACGTATAACGTATAACGTATAACGTATAACGTGTAATGTATAACGTATAACGAATAACGTATAACGTGTAACGTATAACGCATAACGTATAACGTATAACGTATAACGTATAACGTATAACGTATAACGTAAAACGTATAGCGTATAACGTATAACGTATAACGTACAACGTATAACGTATAACGTATAACGTATAACGTATAACGTGTAACCTATAACGTATAACGTATAACGTATAACGTATAACGTATAACGTATAACGTATAACGTATAACGTATAACGTGTAACGTATAACGTATAACGTATAACGTATAACGTATAACGTATAACGTATAACGTATAACGTATAACGTATAACGTATAACGTATAACGTATAACGTATAACGTATAACGTATAGCGTATAACGTGTAACGAAGAACGTATAACGTAAAACGTATAACGTATAACGTATAACGTATAACGTATAACGTGTAACGTATAACGTATAACGTATAACGTGTATCGTGTAAGCTATGACGTATAACGTATAACGTATAACGTGTATCGTTTAAGCTATGACGTATAACGTATAACGTATAACGTGTATCGTGTAAGCTATGACGTGTAACGTATGACGTGTGACGTATAACGTATAACGTATAACGTATAACGTATAACGTATAACGTATAACGTATAACGTATAACGTATAACGTATAACGTGTAAAGTATAACGTGTAACGTATAACGTATAACGTATAACGTATAACGTATAACGTATAACGTATAACGTATGACGTATAACGTATAACGTATAACGTATAACGTATAACGTATAACGTATAACGTATAACGTATAACGTATAACGTATAACGTGTAACGAAGAACGTATAACGTAAAACGTATAACGTATAACGTATAACGTATAACGTATAACGTATAACGTATAACGTATAACGTATAACGTGTAACGTATAACGTGTAACGTATAACGTATAACGTATAACGTATAACGTATAACGTATAACGTATAACGTATAACGTATAACGTATAACGTATATCGTATTACGTATAACGTATAACGTAGAACGTATAACGTATAACGTACAACGTAGAACGTATAACGTATAACGTATAACGTATAACGTATAACGTATAACGTGTAACGTATAACGTATAACGTATAACGTGTAACGTATAACGTATAACGTATAACGTATAACGTATAACGTATAACGTATAACGTATAACGTATAACGTGTAAAGTATAACGTGTAACGTATAACGTATAACGTATAACGTATAACGTATAACGTATAACGTATAACGTATGACGTATAACGTATAACGTATAACGTATAACGTATAACGTATAACGTATAACGTATAACGTATAACGTATAACGTATAACGTATAACGTGTAACGTATAACGTATAACGTATAACGTATAACGTATAACGTATAACGTCTAACGTATAACGTATAACGTATAACGTATAACGTGTAACGTATAACGTATAACGTATAACGTATAACGTATAACGTATAACGTATAACGTGTAACGAAGAACGTATAACGTAAAACGTATAACGTATAACGTATAACGTATAACGTATAACGTATAACGTATAACGTATAACGTATAACGTATAACGTATAACGTATAACGTATAACGTATAACGTATAACGTATAACGTGTAACGTATAACGTATAACGTATAACGTGTAACGTATAACGTATAACGTATAACGTATAACGTATAACGTATAACGTATAACGTATAACGTATAACGTATAACGTATAACGTATAACGTATAACGTATAACGTATAACGTATAACGTATAACGTATAACGTATAACGTATAACGTATAACGTATAACGTATGACGTATAACGTATAACGTGTGACGTGTAACGTATAGCGTATAACGTTTAACGTATAACGTATAACGTATAACGTATAACGTATAACGTATAACGTATAACGTATAACGTATAACGTATAACGTATGACGTATAACGTATAACGTGTGACGTATAACGTATAGCGTATAACGTTTAACGTATAACGTATAACGTATAACGTATAACGTATAACGTATAACGTATAACGTATAACGTATAACGTATAAGGTATAACGTATAACGTATAACGTATAACGTATAACGTATAACGTATAACGTATAATGTATAACGTATAACGTATAACGTATAACGTATAACGTATAACGTATAACGTATAACGTATAACGTATAACGTAAAACGTATGACGTATTACATATTACGTATAACGTATAACGTATACCGTATAACGTATAACGTATAACGTATAACGTATAACGTATAACGTATAACGTATAACGTATAACGTATAACATATAACGTATAACGTATAACGTAAAACGTATGACGTATTACATATTACGTATAACGTATAACGTATAACGTATAACGTATATCGTATAACGTATAACGTATAACGTACAACGTATAACGTATAACGTATGACGTATAACGTATAACGTATAACGTATAACGTATAACGTATAACGTATAACGTATAACGTATAACGTATAACGTATAACGTATAACGTATAACGTATAACGTATAACGTATAACGTATAACGTAAAACGTATGACCTATCACATATTACGTATAACGTATAACGTATAACGTATAACGTATAACGTATAACGTATAACGTATAACGTATAACGTATAACGTATAACGTATAACGTATAACGTATAACGTATAACGTATAACGTATAACGTATAACGTATAACGTATAACGTATGACGTATAACGTATAACGTGTGACGTATAACGTATAGCGTATAACGTTTAACGTATAACGTATAACGTATAACGTATAACGTATAACGTATAACGTATAACGTATAACGTATAACGTATAACGTATAACGTATAACGTATAACGTATAACGTATAACGTGTAACGTATAACGTATAACGTATAACGTATAACGTATAACGTATAACGTATAACGCATAACGTATAACGTATAACGTGTAACGAAGAACGTATTAAGAATAACGTATAACGAAGAACATATTACGAATAACATAAAACGTATAACGAATAACGTAAAACGTATAACGTATTACATATTACGTATAACGTATAACGTATAACGTTCAACGTATAACGTATAACGTATAACGTGTAACGTATAACGTATAACGTGTGACGTATAACGTATAACGTGTATCGTATAACGTATAACGTATAACGTATAACGTATAACGTGTAACGTATAACGTATTACGTGTGACGTACAACGTATAACGTGTAACGTATAACGTATAACGTATAACGTGTAACGTATAACGTATAACGTGTGACGTATAACGTATAACGTATAAGGTATAACGTATAACGTATAACGTAAAACGTATAACGTATAACGTTTAACGTATAACGTATAACGTATAACGTGTAATGTATAACGTATAACGAATAACGTATAACGTGTAAAGTATAACGCATAACGTATAACGTATAACGTATAACGTATAACGTATAACGTAAAACGTATAACGTATAACGTATAACGTATAACGTACAACGTATAACGTATAACGTATAACGTATAACGTATAACGTGTAACCTATAACGTATAACGTATAACGTATAACGTATAACGTATAACGTATAACGTATGACGTATAACGTATAACGTGTGACGTATAACGTATAGCGTATAACGTTTAACGTATAACGTATAACGTATAACGTATAACGTATAACGTATAACGTATAACGTATAACGTATAACGTATAACGTATAACGTATAACGTATAACGTATAACGTGTAACGTATAACGTATAACGTATAACGTATAACGTATAACGTACAACGTATAACGTATAACGTATAACGTATCACGTATAACGTATAACGTATAACGTATAACGTATAACGTATAACGTATAACGTATAACGTATAACGTATAACGTATAACGTATAACGTATAACGTATAACGTATAACGTAAAACGTATGACCTATCACATATTACGTATAACGTATAACGTATAACGTATAACGTATAACGTATAACGTATAACGTATAACGTATAACGTATAACGTATAACGTATAACGTATAACGTATAACGTATAACGTATAACGTATAACGTATGACGTATAACGTATAACGTGTGACGTGTAACGTATAGCGTATAACGTTTAACGTATAACGTATAACGTATAACGTATAACGTATAACGTATAACGTATAACGTATAACGTATAACGTATGACGTATAACGTATAACGTGTGACGTATAACGTATAGCGTATAACGTTTAACGTATAACGTATAACGTATAACGTATAACGTATAACGTATAACGTATAACGTATAACGTATAACGTATAAGGTATAACGTATAACGTATAACATATAACGTATAACGTATAACGTATAACGTATAATGTATAACGTATAACGTATAACGTATAACGTATAACGTATAACGTATAACGTATAACGTATAACGTAAAACGTATGACGTATTACATATTACGTATAACGTATAACGTATACCGTATAACGTATAACGTATAACGTATAACGTATAACGTATAACGTATAACGTATAACGTATAACGTATAACATATAACGTATAACGTATAACGTAAAACGTATGACGTATTACATATTACGTATAACGTATAACGTATAACGTATAACGTATAACGTATAACGTATAACGTATAACGTACAACGTATAACGTATAACGTATGACGTATAACGTATAACGTATAACGTATAACGTATAACGTATAACGTATAACGTATAACGTATAACGAATAACGTAAAACGTATAACGTATTACATATTACGTATAACGTATAACGTATAACGTTCAACGTATAACGTATAACGTATAACGTGTAACGTATAACGTATAACGTGTGACGTATAACGTATAACGTGTATCGTATAACGTATAACGTATAACGTATAACGTATAACGTGTAACGTATAACGTATTACGTGTGACGTACAACGTATAACGTGTAACGTATAACGTATAACGTATAACGTGTAACGTATAACGTATAACGTGTGACGTATAACGTATAACGTATAACGTATAACGTATAACGTAAAACGTATAACGTATAACGTATAACGTATAACGTACAACGTATAACGTATAACGTATAACGTATAACGTATAACGTATAACGTATAACGCATAACGTATAACGTATAACGTGTAACGAAGAACGTATTAAGAATAACGTATAACGAAGAACATATTACGAATAACATAAAACGTATAACGAATAACGTAAAACGTATAACGTATTACATATTACGTATAACGTATAACGTATAACGTATAACGTAAAACGTATAACGTATAACGTTTAACGTATAACGTATAACGTATAACGTGTAATGTATAACGTATAACGAATAACGTATAACGTGTAACGTATAACGCATAACGTATAACGTATAACGTATAACGTATAACGTATAACGTATAGCGTGTAACGTATAACGTGTAACGAATAACGTGTAACGTGTAACGTATAACGTGTGACGTATAACGTATAACGTATAACGTATAACGTATAACGTAAAACGTATAACGTATAACGTATAACGTATAACGTACAACGTATAACGTATAACGTATAACGTATAACGTATAACGTGTAACCTATAACGTATAACGTATAACGTATAACGTATAACGTATAACGTATAACGTATAACGTATAACGTATAACGTGTAACGTATAACGTATAACGTATAACGTATAACGTATAACGTATAACGTATAACGTATAACGTAAAACGTATAACGTATAACGTTTAACGTATAACGTATAACGTATAACGTGTAATGTATAACGTATAACGAATAACGTATAACGTGTAACGTATAACGCATAACGTATAACGTATAACGTATAACGTATAACGTATAACGTAAAACGTATAACGTATAACGTATAACGTATAACGTACAACGTATAACGTATTACGTATAACGTATAACGTATAACGTGTAACCTTTAACGTATAACGTATAACGTATAACGTATAACGTATAACGTATAACGTATAACGCATAACGTGTAACGTATAACGTATAACGTATAACGTATAACGTATAACGTATAACGTATAACGTAAAACGTATAACGTATAACGTTTAACGTATAACGTATAACGTATAACGTGTAACGTATAACGTATAACGAATAACGTATAACGTGTAACGTATAACGCATAACGTATAACGTATAACGTATAACGTATAACGTATAACGTATAACGTATTACGTATAACGTGTAACGAAGGACGTATAACGTATAACGTATAACGTATAACGTATAACGTGTAACGTATAACGTGTGACGTATAACGTATAACGTATAACGTATAACGTATAACGTATAACGTATAACGAATAACGTATAACGTGTAACGTATAACGCATAACGTATAACGTACAACGTGTAACGAAGAACGTATAACGAATAACGTAAAACGTATAACGTATTACATATTACGTATAACGTATAACATATAACGTATAACGTACAACGTATAACGTATAACGTATAACGTATAACGTATAACGTGTAACGTATAACGCATAACGTATAACGTATAACGTATAACGTATAACGTATAACGTAAAACGTATAACGTATAACGTATAACGTATAACGTACAACGTTTAACGTATAACGTATAACGTATAACGTATAACGTGTAACCTTTAACGTACAACGTATAACGTATAACGTATAACGTATAACGTATAACGTATAACGTATAACGTGTAACGTATAACGTATAACGTATAACGTATAACGTATAACGTATAACGTATAACGTAAAACGTATAACGTATAACGTTTAACGTATAACGTATAACGTATAACGTATAACGTATAACGTATACCGTATAACGTATAACGTGTAACGAATAACGTGTAACGTGTAACGTATAACGTGTGACGTATAACGTATAACGTATAACGTATAACGTATAACGTAAAACGTATAACGTATAACGTATAACGTATAACGTACAACGTAAAACGTATAACGTATAACGTATAACGTATAACGTATAACGTATAACGTATAACGTATAACGCATAGCGTGTAACGTATAACGTATAACGTATAACGTATAACGTATAACGTATAACGTATAACGTAAAACGTATAACGTATAACGTTTAACGTATAACGTATAACGTATAACGTGTAACGTATAACGTATAACGAATAACGTATAACGTGTAACGTATAACGCATAACGTATAACGTATAACGTATAACGTATAACGTATAACGTATAACGTATTACGTATAACGTGTAACGAAGGACGTATAACGTATAACGTATAACGTATAACGTATAACGTGTAACGTATAACGTATAACGTATAACGTATAACGTATAACGTATAACGTATAACGTAAAACGTATAACGTATAACGTATAACGTATAACGTATAACGTATAACGTATAACGTATAACGTATAACGTATAACGTATAACGTATAACGTAAAACGTATGACCTATCACATATTTCGTATAACGTATAACGTATAACGTATAACGTATAATGTATAATGTATAACGTATAACGTACAACGTATAACGTATAACGTATAACGTATAACGTATAACGTGTAACGAAGAACGTATAACGAATAACGTAAAACGTATAACATATATCCTATAACGCATAACGTATATCGTATAACGTATAACGTATAACGTATAACGTATAACGTATAACGTATAACGTATAACGTATAACGTATAACGTATAACGTATAACGTATAACGTATAACGTATAACGTATAACGTATAACGTATAACGTATAACGTATAACGTATAGCGTATAACGTATAACGTATAACGTATAACGTATAACGTATAACGTAAAACGTATAACGTATAACGTATAACGTATAACGTATAACGTATAACGTATAACGTGTAACGTATAACGTATAACGAATAACGTATAACGTGTAACGTATAACGCATAACGTATAACGTATAACGTATAACGTGTAACGAAGGACGTATAACGTGTAACGAAGGACGTATAACGTGTAACGAAGGACGTATAACGTATAACGTATAACGTATAACGTATAACGTATAACGTATAACGTATAACGTATAACGTATAACGTATAACGTATAACGTATAACGTATAACGTATAACGTATAACGTATAACGTATAACGTATAACGTATAACGTATAACGTATAACGTATAACGTATAACGTATAACGTATAACGTGTAACGTATAACGTGTAACGTATAACGTGTAACGTATAACGTATAACGTGTGACGTATAACGTATAACGTATAACGTATAACGTATAACGTATAACGTATAACGTATAACGCATAACGTATAACGCATAACGTATAACGCATAACGTATAACGCATAACGTATAACGCATAACGTATAACGTATAACGTATAACGTATAACGTATAACGTATAACGTATAACGTATAACGTATAACGTATAACGTATAACGTATAACGTATAACGTGTAACGTATAACGTGTAACGTATAACGTATAACGTGTGACGTATAACGTATAACGTTTAACGTATAACGTGTGACGTATAACGTATAACGTATAACGTATAACGTATAACGTATAACGTATAACGTATAACGTATAACGTATAACGTATAACGTATAACGTATAACGTATAACGTATAACGTATAACGTATAACGTATAACGTATAACGTATAACGTATAACGTATAACGTATAACGTATAACGTATAACGTATAACGTATAACGTATAACGTATAACGTAAAACGTATAACGTATAACGTATAACGTATAACGTATAACGTATAACGTATAACGTATAACGTGTAACGTATAACGTATAACGAATAACGTATAACGTGTAACGTATAACGCATAACGTATAACGTATAACGTATAACGTATAACGTATAACGTATAACGTATAACGTATTACGTATAACGTGTAACGAAGGACGTATAACGTGTAACGAAGGACGTATAACGTGTAACGAAGGACGTATAACGTATAACGTATAACGTATAACGTATAACGTCTAACGTATAACGTATAACGTATAACGTATAACGTGTAACGTATAACGTATAACGTGTAACGTATAACGTATAACGTGTGACGTATAACGTATAACGTGTAACGTATAACGTATAACGTATAACGTATAACGTATTATACAACGTGTAACGAAGAACGTATAACGAATAACGTAAAACGTATAACGTATTAAATATTATGTATAACGTATAACGTATAACGTATAACGTATAACGTGTAACGTATAACGTGTAACGTGTAACGTATAACGTGTGACGTATAACGTATAACGTATAACGTATAACGTATAACGTATAACGTATAACGTATAACGAATAACGTATAACGTGTAACGTATAACGCATAACGTATAACGTACAACGTGTAACGAAGATCGTATAACGAATAACGTAAAACGTATAACGTATTACATATTACGTATAACGTATAACATATAACGTATAACGTACAACGTATAACGTATAACGTATAACGTATAACGTATAACGTATAACGTATAACGTATAACGTATAACGTATAACGTATAACGTATAACGTATAACGTATAACGTAAAACGTATGACCTATCACATATTACGTATAACGTATAACGTATAACGTATAACGTATAACGTGTAACGTATAACGTATTACGTGTGACGTACAACGTATAACGTGTAACGTATAACGTATAACGTATAACGTGTAACGTATAACGTATAACGTGTGACGTATAACGTATAACGTGTATCGTATAACGTATAACGTATAACGTATAACGAGTAACGTATAACGTATAACGTATAACGTATAACGTATAACGTATAACGTATAACGTATAACGTAAAACGTATAACGTATAACGTATAACGTATAACGTATAACGTACAACGTATAACGTATAACGTATAACGTATAACGTATAACGTGTAACCTATAACGTATAACGTATAACGTATAACGTATAACGTATAACGTATAACGTATAACGTATAACGTATAACGTATAACGTGTAACGTATAACGTATAACGTATAACGTATAACGTATAACGTATAACGTATAACGTAAAACGTATAACGTATAACGTTTAACGTATAACGTATAACGTATAACGTGTAATGTATAACGTATAACGAATAACGTATAACGTGTAACGTATAACGTATAACGTATAACGTATAACGTATAACGTATAACGTATAACGTAAAACGTATAACGTATAACGTATAACGTATGACGTACAACGTATAACGTATAACGTATAACGTATAACGTATAACGTGTAACCTTTAACGTATAACGTATAACGTATAACGTATAACGTATAACGTATAACGTATAACGTATAACGTATAACGTGTAACGTATAACGTATTACGTGTGACGTACAACGTATAACGTGTATCGTATAACGTATAACGTATAACGTATAACGAGTAACGTATAACGTATAACGTATAACGTATAACGTATAACGTATAACGTAAAACGTATAACGTATAACGTTTAACGTATAACGTATAACGTATAACGTATAACGTATAACGTATAACGTATAACGTATAACGTGTAACGTATAACGTATAACGTGTGACGTATAACGTATAACGTGTATCGTATAACGTATAACGTATAACGTATAACGTATAACGTGTAACGTATAACGTATTACGTGTGACGTACAACGTATAACGTGTAACGTATAACGTATAACGTATAACGTGTAACGTATAACGTATAACGTGTGACGTATAACGTATAACGTGTATCGTATAACGTATAACGTATAACGTATAACGAGTAACGTATAACGTATAACGTATAACGTATAACGTATAACGTATAACGTATAACGTAAAACGTATAACGTATAACGTTTAACGTATAACGTATAACGTATAACGTATAACGTATAACGTACAACGTATAACGTATAACGTATAACGTATAACGTATAACGTGTAACCTATAACGTATAACGTATAACGTATAACGTATAACGTATAACGTATAACGTATAACGTATAACGTATAACGTGTAACGTATAACGTATAACGTATAACGTATAACGTATAACGTATAACGTATAACGTAAAACGTATAACGTATAACGTTTAACGTATAACGTATAACGTATAACGTATAACGTGTAATGTATAACGTATAACGAATAACGTATAACGTGTAACGTATAACGCATAACGTATAACGTATAACGTATAACGTATAACGTATAACGTAAAACGTATAACGTATAACGTATAACGTATAACGTATAACGTACAACGTATAACGTATAACGTATAACGTATAACGTATAACGTGTAACCTTTAACGTATAACGTATAACGTATAACGTATAACGTATAACGTATAACGTATAACGTATAACGTGTAACGTATAACGTATAACGTATAACGTATAACGTATAACGTATAACGTATAACGTAAAACGTATAACGTATAACGCTTAACGTATAACGTATAACGTATAACGTGTAACGTATAACGTATAACGAATAACGTATAACGTGTAACGTATATCGCATAACGTATAACGTATAACGTATAACGTATAACGTATAACGTATAACGTATAACGTATAACGTATTACGTATAACGTGTAACGAAGGACGTATAACGTGTAACGTATAACGTATAACGTATAACGTATAACGTATAACGTATAACGTCTAACGTATAACGTATAACGTATAACGTATAACGTGTAACGTATAACGTATAACGTGTAACGTATAACGTATAACGTGTGACGTATAACGTATAACGTGTAACGTATAACGTATAACGTATAAAGTATAACGTATTATACAACGTGTAACGAAGAACGTATAACGAATAGCGTAAAACGTATAACGTATTAAATATTATGTATAACGTATAACGTATAACGTATAACGTGTAACGTATAACGTGTAACGTGTAACGTATAACGTGTGACGTATAACGTATAACGTATAACGTATAACGTATAACGTATAACGTATAACGAATAACGTATAACGTGTAACGTATAACGCATAACGTATAACGTACAACGTGTAACGAAGAACGTATAACGAATAACGTAAAACGTATAACGTATTACATATTACGTATAACGTATAACATATAACGTATAACGTACAACGTATAACGTATAACGTATAACGTATAACGTATAACGTGTAACGTATAACGCATAACGTATAACGTATAACGTATAACGTATAACGTATAACGTAAAACGTATAACGTATAACGTATAACGTATAACGTACAACGTTTAACGTATAACGTATAACGTATAACGTATAACGTGTAACCTTTAACGTACAACGTATAACGTATAACGTATAACGTATAACGTATAACGTATAACGTATAACGTGTAACGTATAACGTATAACGTATAACGTATAACGTATAACGTATAACGTATAACGTAAAACGTATAACGTATAACGTTTAACGTATAACGTATAACGTATAACGTATAACGTATAACGTATACCGTATAACGTATAACGTGTAAC
Organism: Ptiloglossa arizonensis; assembly: GCF_051014685.1. Taxonomy (NCBI): domain Eukaryota; kingdom Metazoa; phylum Arthropoda; class Insecta; order Hymenoptera; family Colletidae; genus Ptiloglossa; species Ptiloglossa arizonensis. Next base: position 1,962,480 of record NW_027478391.1, read on the forward strand.
GAATAACGTGTAACGTGTAACGTATAACGTGTGACGTATAACGTATAACGTATAACGTATAACGTATAACGTAAAACGTATAACGTATAACGTATAACGTATAACGTACAACGTAAAACGTATAACGTATAACGTATAACGTATAACGTACAACGTATAACGTATAACGTATAACGTATAACGTATAACGTGTAACCTATAACGTATAACGTATAACGTATAACGTATAACGTATAACGTATAACGTATAACGTATAACGTGTAACGTATAACGTATAACGTAAAACGTATAACGTAAAACGTATAACGTATAACGTTTAACGTATAACGTATAACGTATAACGTGTAACGTATAACGTATAACGAATAACGTATAACGTGTAACGTATAACGCATAACGTATAACGTATAACGTATAACGTATAACGTATAACGTATAACGTAATACGTACAACGTGTAACGAAGGACGTATAACGTGTAACGAAGGACGTATAACGTGTAACGAAGGACGTATAACGTATAACGTATAACGTATAACGTATAACGTATAACATATAACGTATAACGTCTAACGTATAACGTATAACGTATAACGTATAACGTATAACGTATAACGTATAACGTATAACGTGTAACGTATAACGTATAACGTGTAACGTATAACGTATAACGTGTGACGTATAACGTATAACGTATAACGTATAACGTATAACGTATAACGTAAAACGTATAACGTAAAACGTATAACGTATAACGTTTAACGTATAACGTATAACGTATAACGTGTAACGTATAACGTATAACGAATAACGTATAACGTGTAACGTATAACGCATAACGTATAACGTATAACGTATAACGTATAACGTATAACGTATAACGTATAACGTATTACGTATAACGTGTAACGAAGGACGTATAATCTGTAACGAAGGACGTATAACGTATAACGTATAACGTATAACGTATAACGTATAACGTCTAACGTATAACGTATAACGTATAACGTATAACGTATAACGTGTAACGTATAACGTATAACGTAAAACGTATAACGTATAACGTATAACGTATAACGTATAACGTATAACGTATAACGTATAACGTATAACGTATAACGTATAACGTATAACGTATAACGTATAGCGTATGACGTGTAACGAAGAACGTATAACGTAAAACGTATAACGTATAACGTATAACGTAAAACGTATAACGTATAACGTTTAACGTATAACGTATAACGTATAACGTATAACGTGTAATGTATAACGTATAACGAATAACGTATAACGTGTAACGTATAACGCATAACGTATAACGTATAACGTATAACGTATAACGTATAACGTATAACGTAAAACGTATAGCGTATAACGTATAACGTATAACGTACAACGTATAACGTATAACGTATAACGTATAACGTATAACGTGTAACCTATAACGTATAACGTATAACGTATAACGTATAACGTATAACGTATAACGTATAACGTATAACGTATAACGTGTAACGTATAACGTATAACGTATAACGTATAACGTATAACGTATAACGTATAACGTATAACGTATAACGTATAACGTATAACGTATAACGTATAACGTATAACGTATAACGTATAGCGTATAACGTGTAACGAAGAACGTATAACGTAAAACGTATAACGTATAACGTATAACGTATAACGTATAACGTGTAACGTATAACGTATAACGTATAACGTGTATCGTGTAAGCTATGACGTATAACGTATAACGTATAACGTGTATCGTTTAAGCTATGACGTATAACGTATAACGTATAACGTGTATCGTGTAAGCTATGACGTGTAACGTATGACGTGTGACGTATAACGTATAACGTATAACGTATAACGTATAACGTATAACGTATAACGTATAACGTATAACGTATAACGTATAACGTGTAAAGTATAACGTGTAACGTATAACGTATAACGTATAACGTATAACGTATAACGTATAACGTATAACGTATGACGTATAACGTATAACGTATAACGTATAACGTATAACGTATAACGTATAACGTATAACGTATAACGTATAACGTATAACGTGTAACGAAGAACGTATAACGTAAAACGTATAACGTATAACGTATAACGTATAACGTATAACGTATAACGTATAACGTATAACGTATAACGTGTAACGTATAACGTGTAACGTATAACGTATAACGTATAACGTATAACGTATAACGTATAACGTATAACGTATAACGTATAACGTATAACGTATATCGTATTACGTATAACGTATAACGTAGAACGTATAACGTATAACGTACAACGTAGAACGTATAACGCATAACGTATGACGTACAACGTGTAACGAAGAACGTATAACGAATAATGTAAAACTTATAACGTATTACATATTACGTATAACGTATAACGTATAACGTATAACGTATAACGTATAACGTATAACGTATAACGTATAACGTGTATCGTGTAACCTATGACGTATAACGTATAAAGTATAACGTATAACGTGTAACGATGGACGTATAACGTATAACGTATAACGTATAACGTATAACGTATAACGTATAACATATAACGTACAACGTATAACGTATAACGTATAACGTATAACGTATAACGTATAACGTATAACGTGTAACGAAGAACGTATAACGTAAAACGTATAACGTATAACGTATAACGTATAACGTATAACGTGTAACGTATAACGTATAATGTGTAACGTATAACGTATAACGTGTAACGTATAACGTATAACGTATAACGTGTATCGTGTAAGCTATGACGTATAACGTATAACGTATAACGTGTATCGTGTAAGCTATGACGTATAACGTATAACGTATAACGTGTATCGTGTAAGCTATGACGTGTAACCTATAACGTATAACGTATAACGTATAACGTATAACGTATAACGTATAACGTATAACGTATAACGTATAACGTATAACGTATAACGTATAACGTATAACGTGTATCGTGTAGCCTATGACGTATAACGTATAAAGTATAACGTATAACGTGTAACGAAGGACGTATAACGTATAACGTATAACGTATAACGTATAACGTATAACGTATAACGTATAACGTATAACGTATAACGTATAACGTATAACGTATAACGTATAACGTATAACGTATAACGTATAACGTATAACGTATAACGTATAACGTGTATCGTGTAGCCTATGACGTATAACGTATAAAGTATAACGTATAACGTGTAACGAAGGACGTATAACGTATAACGTATAACGTATAACGTATAACGTATAACGTATAACGTATAACGTATAACGTATAACGTATAACGTATAACGTATAACGTATAACGTATAACGTATAACGGGTATCGTGTAACCTATGACGTATAACGTATAAAGTATAACGTATAACGTGTAACAAAGGACGTATAACGTATAACGTATAACGTATAACGTATAACGTATAACGTATAACGTATAACGTATAACGTATAACGTATAACGTATAACGTATAACGTATAACGTATAACGTGTAACGTATAACGTATAATGTGTAACGTATAACGTATAACGTGTATCGTATAACGTATAACGTATAACGTGTATCGTGTAAGCTATGACGTATAACGTATAACGTATAACGTATAACGTGTATCGTGTAAGCTATGACGTATAACGTATAACGTATAACGTGTATCGTGTAAGCTATGACGTGTAACGTATGACGTGTGACGTATAACGTATAACGTATAACGTATAACGTATAACGTATAACGTATAACGTATAACGTATAACGTATAACGTATAACGTATAACGTGTAAGGTATAACGTGTAACGTATAACGTATAACGTATAACGTATAACGTATAACGTATAACGTATAACGTATAACGTATAACGTATAACGTACAACGTATAACGTATAACGTATAACGTATAACGTATAACGTATAACGTGTAACCTATAACGTATAACGTATAACGTATTACATATTACGTATAACGTATAACGTATAACGTATAACGTATAACGTATAACGTATAACGTATAACGTATAACGTACAACGTATAACGTATAACGTATAACGTATAACGTATAACGTATAACGTATAACGTGTAACGTATAACGTATAACGTGTAACGTATAACGTATTACGTGTGACGTACAACGTATAACGTGTATCGTATAACGTATAACGTATAAAGTATAACGTATAACGTATAACGTATAACGTATACCGTATAACGTATAACGTGTAACGCATAACGTGTAACGTGTAACGTATAACGTGTGACGTATAACGTATAACGTATAACGTATAACGTATAACGTATAACGTAAAACGTATAACGTATAACGTATAACGTATAACGTACAACGTATAACGTATAACGTATAACGTATAACGTATAACGTGTAACCTATAACGTATAACGTATAACGTATAACGTATAACGTATAACGTATAACGTATAACGTATAACGTATAACGTGTAATGTATAACGTATAACGTAAAACGTATAACGTATAACGTTTAACGTATAACGTATAACGTATAACGTGTAATGTATAACGTATAACGAATAACGTATAACGTGTAACGTATAACGCATAACGTATAACGTATAACGTATAACGTATAACGTATAACGTAAAACGTATAGCGTATAACGTATAACGTATAACGTACAACGTATAACGTATAACGTATAACGTATAACGTATAACGTGTAACCTATAACGTATAACGTATAACGTATAACGTATAACGTATAACGTATAACGTATAACGTATAACGTATAACGTATAACGTGTAACGTATAACGTATAACGTATAACGTATAACGTATAACGTATAACGTATAACGTATAACGTATAACGTATAACGTATAACGTATAACGTATAACGTATAACGTATAACGTATAACGTATAACGTATAACGTGTAACGAAGAACGTATAACGTAAAACGTATAACGTATAACGTATAACGTATAACGTATAACGTGTAACGTATAACGTATAATGTGTAACGTATAACGTATAACGTGTATCGTATAACGTATAACGTATAACGTGTATCGTGTAAGCTATGACGTATAACGTATAACGTATAACGTGTATCGTGTAAGCTATGACGTATAACGTATAACGTATAACGTGTATCGTGTAAGCTATGACGTGCAACGTATGACGTGTGACGTATAACGTATAACGTATAACGTATAACGTATAACGTATAACGTATAACGTATAACGTATAACGTATAACGTATAACGTATAACGTGTAACGTATAACGTATAACGTATAACGTATAACGTATAACGTATAACGTATAACGTATAACGTATAACGTATAACGTATAACGTATAACGTATAACGTATAACGTATAACGTATAACGTATAACGTATAACGTGTAACGAAGAACGTATAACGTAAAACGTATAACGTATAACGTATAACGTATAACGTATAACGTATAACGTATAACGTATAACGTATAACGTGTAACGTATAACGTGTAACGTATAACGTATAACGTATAACGTATAACGTATAACGTATAACGTATAACGTATAACGTATAACGTATAACGTATAACGTATAACGTATAACGTATAACGTATAACGTATAACGTATAACGTATAACGTATAACGTATAACGTATAACGTATAACGTATAACGTATAACGTATAACGTATAACGTGTAACGTATAACGTATAACGTATAACGTATAACGTATAACGTATAACGTATAACGTATAACGTATAACGTATAACGTATAACGTATAACGTACAACGTATAACGTATAACGTATAACGTATAACGTATAACGTGTAACCTATAACGTATAACGTATAACGTATTACATATTACGTATAACGTATAACGTATAACGTATAACGTATAACGTATAACGTATAACGTATAACGTATAACGTATAACGTGTATCGTGTAACGTGTATCGTGTAACCTATGACGTATAACGTATAACGTGTAACGAAGAACGTATAACGTATAACGTATAACGTATAACGTATAACGTATAACGTATAACGTATAACGTATAACGTATAACGTATAACGTATAACGTATAACGTATAACGTATAACGTATAACGTATAACGTGTAACGTATAACGTATAACGTGTAACGTATAACGTATTACGTGTGACGTACAACGTATAACGTGTATCGTATAACGTATAACGTATAAAGTATAACGTATAACGTATAACGTATAACGTATACCGTATAACGTATAACGTGTAACGAATAACGTGTAACGTGTAACGTATAACGTGTGACGTATAACGTATAACGTATAACGTATAACGTATAACGTAAAACGTATAACGTATAACGTATAACGTATAACGTACAACGTATAACGTATAACGTATAACGTATAACGTATAACGTGTAACCTATAACGTATAACGTATAACGTATAACGTATAACGTATAACGTATAACGTATAACGTATAACGTATAACGTATAACGTGTAATGTATAACGTATAACGAATAACGTATAACGTGTAACGTATAACGCATAACGTATAACGTATAACGTATAACGTATAACGTATAACGTAAAACGTATAACGTATAACGTATAACGTATAACGTACAACGTATAACGTATAACGTATAACGTATAACGTATAACGTGTAACCTATAACGTATAACGTATAACGTATAACGTATAACGTATAACGTATAACGTATAACGTATAACGTATAACGTGTAACGTATAACGTATAACGTATAACGTATAACGTATAACGTAAAACGTATAACGTAAAACGTATAACGTATAACGTTTAACGTATAACGTATAACGTATAACGTGTAACGTATAACGTATAACGAATAACGTATAACGTGTAACGTATAACGCATAACGTATAACGTATAACGTATAACGTATAACGTATAACGTATAACGTATTACGTATAACGTGTAACGAAGGACGTATAACGTGTAACGAAGGACGTATAACGTGTAACGAAGGACGTATAACGTATAACGTATAACGTATAACGTATAACGTATAACGTATAACGTATAACGTATAACGTATAACGTCTAACGTATAACGTATAACGTATAACGTATAACGTATAACGTATAACGTATAACGTATAACGTGTAACGTATAACGTATAACGTGTAACGTATAACGTATAACGTGTGACGTATAACGTATAACGTGTGACGTATAGCGTATAACGTATAACGTATAACGTATAACGTATAACGTAAAACGTATAACGTAAAACGTATAACGTATAACGTATAACGTATAACGTATAACGTATAACGTCTAACGTATAACGTATAACGTATAACGTATAACGTGTAACGTATAACGTATAACGTATAACGTATAACGTATAACGTATTACGTATAACGTGTAACGAAGGACGTATAACGTGTAACGAAGGACGTATAACGTGTAACGAAGGACGTATAACGTATAACGTATAACGTATAACGTATAACGTTTAACGTATAACGTATAACGTATAACGTGTAACGTATAACGTATAACGTGTGACGTATAACGTATAACGTATAACGTATAACGTATAACGTATAACGTATAACGTATAATGTATTACGTATAACGTGTAACGAAGGACGTATAACCTGTAACGAAGGACGTATAACGTATAACGTATAACGTATAACGTATAACGTATAACGTATAACGTATAACGTATAACGTATAACGTGTAACGTATAACGTATAACGTGTAACGTATAACGTATAACGTGTGACGTATAACGTATAACGTATAACGTATAACGTATAACGTATAACGTAAAACGTATAACGTAAAACGTATAACGTATAACGTATAACGTATAACGTATAACGTATAACGTCTAACGTATAACGTATAACGTATAACGTATAACGTGTAACGTATAACGTATAACGTATAACGTATAACGTATAACGTATTACGTATAACGTGTAACGAAGGACGTATAACGTGTAACGAAGGACGTATAACGTGTAACGAAGGACGTATAACGTATAACGTATAACGTATAACGTATAACGTTTAACGTATAACGTATAACGTATAACGTGTAACGTATAACGTATAACGAATAACGTATAACGTATAACGTATAACGCATAACGTATAACGTATAACGTATAACGTATAATGTATAACGTATAACGTATAACGTATAACGTATTACGTATAACGTGTAACGAAGGACGTATAACCTGTAACGAAGGACGTATAACGTATAACGTATAACGTATAACGTATAACGTCTAACGTATAACGTATAACGTATAACGTATAACGTATAACGTGTAACGTATAACGTATAACGTAAAACGTATAACGTATAACGTATAACGTATAACGTATAACGTATAACGTATAACGTATAACGTATAACGTATAACGTATAACGTATAACGTATAACGTATAACGTATAGCGTATGACGTGTAACGAAGAACGTATAACGTAAAACGTATAACGTATAACGTATAACGTATAACGTATAACGTATAACGTATAACGTCTAACGTATAACGTATAACGTATAACGTATAACGTGTAACGTATAACGTATAACGTATAACGTATAACGTATAACGTAAAACGTATAACGTAAAACGTATAACGTATAACGTTTAACGTATAACGTATAACGTATAACGTGTAACGTATAACGTATAACGAATAACGTATTACGTGTAACGTATAACGCATAACGTATAACGTATAACGTATAACGTATAACGTATAACGTATAACGTATAACGTATAACGTATTACGTATAACGTGTAACGAAGGACGTATAACCTGTAACGAAGGACGTATAACGTATAACGTATAACGTATAACGTATAACGTCTAACGTATAACGTATAACGTATAACGTATAACGTATAACGTGTAACGTATAACGTATAACGTAAAACGTATAACGTATAACGTATAACGTATAACGTATAACGTGTAACGAAGGACGTATAACCTGTAACGAAGGACGTATAACGTATAACGTATAACGTATAACGTATAACGTCTAACGTATAACGTATAACGTATAACGTGTATCGTGTAACGTGTATCGTGTAACCTATGACGTATAACGTATAACGTGTAACGAAGAACGTATAACGTATAACGTATAACGTATAACGTATAACGTATAACGTATAACGTATAACGTATAACGTATAACGTATAACGTATAACGTATAACGTATAACGTATAACGTATAACGTATAACGTGTAACGTATAACGTATAACGTGTAACGTATAACGTATTACGTGTGACGTACAACGTATAACGTGTATCGTATAACGTATAACGTATAAAGTATAACGTATAACGTATAACGTATAACGTATAACGTATAACGTATTACGTATAACGTGTAACGAAGGACGTATAACCTGTAACGAAGGACGTATAACGTATAACGTATAACGTATAACGTATAACGTGTAACGTATAACGTATTACGTGTGACGTATAACGTATAACGTGTGACGTATAACGTATAACGTATAACGTATAACGTATAACGTGTGACGTATAACGTATAACGTATAAAGTATAACGTATAACGTATAACGTATAACGTATAACGTATAACGTATAACGTATAACGTATAACGTATAACGTATAACGTATAACGTATAACGTATAACGTATAACGTATAACGTATAATGTATAACGTATAACGTATAACGTATAACGTATAACATATAACGTATAACGTATAACGTATAACGTATAGCGTGTAACGTATAACGTATAACGTATAACGTATAACGTATAAAGTATAACGTATAACGTATAACGTATAACGTATAGCGTATAACGTATAACGTATAACGTATAACGTATAACGTATAACGTATAACGTATAACGTGTAACGTATAACGTATTACGTGTGACGTACAACGTATAACGTGTATCGTATAACGTATAACGTATAAAGTATAACGTATAACGTATAACGTGTAACGTATAACGTATAACGAATAACGTATAACGTATAACGTATAACGTGTAACGTATAACGTATAACGTATAACGTATAACGTATAACGTAAAACGTATAACGTAAAACGTATAACGTATAACATTTAACGTATAACGTATAACGTATAACGTGTAACGTATAACGTATAACGAATAACGTATAACGTGTAACGTATAACGCATAACGTATAACGTATAACGTATAACGTATAACGTATAACGTATAACGTATTACGTATAACGTGTAACGAAGGACGTATAACGTGTAACGAAGGACGTATAACGTGTAACGAAGGACGTATAACGTATAACGTATAACGTATAACGTATAACGTATAACGTATAACGTCTAACGTATAACGTATAACGTATAACGTATAACGTATAACGTATAACGTATAACGTGTAACGTATAACGTATAACGTGTAACGTATAACGTATAACGTGTGACGTATAACGTATAACGTATAACGTATAACGTATAACGTGTGACGTATAACGTATAACGTATAACGTATAACGTATAACGTATAACGTAAAACGTATAACGTAAAACGTATAACGTATAACGTTTAACGTATAACGTATAACGTACAACGTAGAACGTATAACGCATAACGTATGACGTACAACGTGTAACGAAGAACGTATAACGTATAACGTGTAACGTATAACGTGTAACGTATAACGTATAAGGTATAACGTATAACGTATAACGTATAACGTATAACGTATAACGTATAACGTATAACGTATAACGTATAACGTATAACGTATAACGTATAACGTATAACGTATAACGTATAACGTGTAACGAAGAACGTATAACGTAAAACGTATAACGTATAACGTATAACGTATAACGTATAACGTATAACGTATAACGTATAACGTATAACGTATAACGTATAACGTATAACGTATAACGTATAACGTATAACGTATAACGTATAACGTATAACGTATAACGTATAACGTATAACGTATAACGTGTAACGAAGAACGTATAACGTAAAACGTATAACGTATAACGTGTAACGTATAACGTATAACGTATAACGTATAACGTATAACGTATAACGTATAACGTATAACGTGTAACGTATAACGTATTACGTGTGACGTACAACGTATAACGTGTATCGTATAACGTATAACGTATAAAGTATAACGTATAACGTATAACGTATAACGTATAACGTATAACGTATAACGTATAACGTATAACGTCTAACGTATAACGTATAACGTATAACGTATAACGTGTAACGTATAACGTATAACGTATAACGTATAACGTATAACGTATAACGTATAACGTGTAACGAAGAACGTATAACGTAAAACGTATAACGTATAACGTATAACGTATAACGTATAACGTATAACGTATAACGTATAACGTATAACGTATAACGTATAACGTATAACGTATAACGTATAACGTATAACGTATAACGTATAACGTATAACGTATAACGTATAACGTGTAACGTATAACGTATAACGTATAACGTGTAACGTATAACGTATAACGTATAACGTATAACGTATAACGTATAACGTATAACGTATTACGTGTAACGTATAACGTAGAACGTATAACGTATAACGTACAACGTAGAACGTATAACGCATAACGTATGACGTACAACGTGTAACGAAGAACGTATAACGAATAATGTAAAACTTATAACGTATTACATATTACGTATAACGTATAACGTATAACGTATAACGTATAACGTATAACGTATAACGTATAACGTGTATCGTGTAACGTGTATCGTGTAACCTATGACGTATAACGTATAACGTGTAACGAAGAACGTATAACGTATAACGTATAACGTATAACGTATAACGTATAACGTATAACGTATAACGTATAACGTATAACGTATAACGTATAACGTATAACGTATAACGTATAACGTATAACGTGTAACGTATAACGTATAACGTGTGACGTATAACGTAGAACGTATAACGCATAACGTATGACGTACAACGTGTAACGAAGAACGTATAACGAATAATGTAAAACTTATAACGTATTACATATTACGTATAACGTATAACGTATAACGTATAACGTATAACGTATAACGTATAACGTATAACGTGTATCGTGTAACGTGTATCGTGTAACCTATGACGTATAACGTATAACGTGTAACGAAGAACGTATAACGTATAACGTATAACGTATAACGTATAACGTATAACGTATAACGTATAACGTATAACGTATAACGTATAACGTATAACGTATAACGTATAACGTATAACGTATAACGTGTAACGTATAACGTATAACGTGTGACGTATAACGTATAACGTATAACGTATAACGTATAACGTGTAACGTATAACGTATTACGTGTGACGTATAACGTATAACGTGTGACGTATAACGTATAACGTATAAAGTATAACGTATAACGTATAACGTATAACGTATAACGTATAACGTATAACGTATAACGTATAACGTATAACGTATAACGTATAACGTATAACGTATAACGTATAACGTATAACGTATAATGTATAACGTATAACGTATAACGTATAACGTATAACGTATAACGTATAACGTATAACGTATAACGTATAGCGTGTAACGTATAACGTATAACGTATAACGTATAACGTATAAAGTATAACGTATAACGTATAACGTATAACGTATAGCGTATAACGTATAACGTATAACGTATAACGTATAACGTATAACGTATAACGTATAACGTGTAACGTATAACGTATTACGTGTGACGTACAACGTATAACGTGTATCGTATAACGTGTGACGTATAACGTATAACGTATAACGTATAACGTATAACGTAAAACGTATAACGTATAACGTATAACGTATAACGTACAACGTATAACGTATAACGTATAACGTATAACGTATAACGTGTAACCTATAACGTATAACGTATAACGTATAACGTATAACGTATAACGTATAACGTATAACGTATAACGTATAACGTGTAATGTATAACGTATAACGAATAACGTATAACGTGTAACGTATAACGCATAACGTATAACGTATAACGTATAACGTATAACGTATAACGTAAAACGTATAACGTATAACGTATAACGTATAACGTACAACGTATAACGTATAACGTATAACGTATAACGTATAACGTGTAACCTATAACGTATAACGTATAACGTATAACGTATAACGTATAACGTATAACGTATAACGTATAACGTGTAACGTATAACGTATAACGTATAACGTATAACGTATAACGTAAAACGTATAACGTAAAACGTATAACGTATAACGTATAACGTACAACGTATAACGTATAACGTATAACGTATAACGTATAACGTGTAACCTATAACGTATAACGTATAACGTATAACGCATAACGTATAACGTATAACGTATAACGTATAACGTGTAACGTGTAACCTATAACGTATAACGTATAACGTATAACGTATAACGTATAACGTATAACGTATAACGCATAACGTGTAACGTATAACGTATAACGTATAACGTATAACGTATAACGTAAAACGTATAACGTAAAACGTATAACGTATAACGTTTAACGTAGAACGTATAACGTATAACGTGTAACGTATAACGTATAACGAATAACGTATAACGTATAACGTGTAACGAAGGACGTATAACGTGTAACGAAGGACGTATAACGTGTAACGAAGGACGTATAACGTATAACGTATAACGTATAACGTATAACGTATAACGTATAACGTATAACGTATAACGTATAACGTATAACGTATAACGTATAACGTATAACGTATAACGTATAACGTATAACGTGTAACGTATAACGTATAACGTGTAACGTATAACGTATAACGTATAACGTATAACGTATAACGTGTATCGTATAACGTATAACGTATAAAGTATAACGTATAACGTATAACGTATAACGTATACCGTATAACGTATAACGTGTAACGAATAACGTGTAACGTGTAACGTATAACGTGTGACGTATAACGTATAACGTATAACGTATAACGTATAACGTAAAACGTATAACGTATAACGTATAACGTATAACGTATAACGTACAATGTATAACGTATAACGTATAACGTATAACGTATAACGTGTAACCTATAACGTATAACGTATAACGTATAACGTATAACGTATAACGTATAACGTATAACGTATAACGTATAACGTGTAATGTATAACGTATAACGAATAACGTATAACGTGTAACGTATAACGCATAACGTATAACGTATAACGTATAACGTATAACGTATAACGTAAAACGTATAACGTATAACGTATAACGTATAACGTATAACGTGTTACCTATAACGTATGACGTATAACGTATAACGTATAACGTGTAACGTATAACGTATAACGTATAACGTATAACGTATAACGTAAAACGTATAACGTAAAACGTATAACGTATAACGTTTAACGTATAACGTATAACGTATAACGTGTAACGTATAACGTATAACGAATAACGTATAACGTGTAACGTATAACGCATAACGTATAACGTATAACGTATAACGTATAACGTATAACGTATAACGTATTACGTATAACGTATAACGTGTAACGTATAACGTATAACGAATAACGTATAACGTGTAACGTATAACGCATAACGTATAACGTATAACGTATAACGTATAACGTATAACGTATAACGTATTACGTATAACGTGTAACGAAGGACGTATAACGTGTAACGAAGGACGTATAACGTGTAACGAAGGACGTATAACGTATAACGTATAACGTATAACGTATAACGTATAACGTATAACGTATAACGTATAACGTCTAACGTATAACGTATAACGTATAACGTATAACGTATAACGTATAACGTATAACGTGTAACGTATAACGTATAACGTGTAACGTATAACGTATAACGTGTGACGTATAACGTATAACGTATAACGTATAACGTATAACGTATAACGTAAAACGTATAACGTAAAACGTATAACGTATAACGTTTAACGTATAACGTATAACGTACAACGTAGAACGTATAACGCATAACGTATGACGTACAACGTGTAACGAAGAACGTATAACGTATAATGTAAAACTTATAACGTATTACATATTACGTATAACGTATAACGTATAACGTATAACGTATAACGTATAACGTATAACGTATAACGTGTATCGTGTAACCTATGACGTATAACGTATAAAGTATAACGTATAACGTGTAACGATGGACGTATAACGTATAACGTATAACGTATAACGTATAACGTATAACGTATAACGTATAACGTATAACGTATAACGTATAACGTATAACGTATAACGTGTAACGTATAACGTATAACGTGTGACGTATAACGTATAACGTATAACGTATAACGTATAACGTGTAACGTATAACGTATTACGTGTGACGTATAACGTATAACGTGTGACGTATGACGTATAACGTATAAAGTATAACGTATAACGTATAACGTATAACGTATAACGTATAACGTAAAACGTATAACGTAAAACGTATAACGTATAACGTTTAACGTATAACGTATAACGTATAACGTGTAACGTATAACGTATAACGAATAACGTATAACGTGTAACGTATAACGCATAACGTATAACGTATAACGTATAACGTATAACGTATAACGTATAACGTATAACGTATAACGTATAACGTATAACGTATAACGTATAACGTATAACGTATAACGTATAACGTATAACGTATAACGTGTAACGAAGAACGTATAACGTAAAACGTATAACGTATAACGTATAACGTATAACGTATAACGTATAACGTATAACGTATAACGTATAACGTGTAACGTATAACGTGTAACGTATAACGTATAACGTATAACGTATAACGTATAACGTATAACGTATAACGTATAACGTATAACGTATATCGTATTACGTATAACGTATAACGTAGAACGTATAACGTATAACGTACAACGTAGAACGTATAACGCATAACGTATGACGTACAACGTGTAACGAAGAACGTATAACGAATAATGTAAAACTTATAACGTATTACATATTACGTATAACGTATAACGTATAACGTATAACGTATAACGTATAACGTATAACGTGTAACGAAGAACGTATAACGTAAAACGTATAATGTATAACGTATAACGTATAACGTATAACGTATAACGTATAACGTATAACGTATAACGTATAACGTATAACGTATAACGTATAACGTATAACGTATAACGTATAACGTATAACGTATAACGTGTAACGTATAACGTATAACGTATAACGTATAACGTATAACGTATAACGTATATCGTATTACTTGTAACGTATAACGTAGAACATATAACGTATAACGTACAACGTAGAACGTATAACGCATAACGTATGACGTACAACGTGTAACGAAGAACGTATAACGAATAATGTAAAACTTATAACGTATTACATATTACGTATAACGTATAACGTATAACGTATAACGTATAACGTATAACGTAAAACGTATAACGTGTATCGTGTAACGTGTATCGTGTAACCTATGACGTATAACGTATAACGTGTAACGAAGAACGTATAACGTATAACGTATAACGTATAACGTATAACGTATAACGTATAACGTATAACGTGTAACGTATAACTTGTAACGTATAACGTATAACGTATAACGTATAACGTATAACGTATAACGTATAACGTATAACGTATAACGTATAACGTATAACGTATAACGTATATCGTATTACGTATAACGTATAACGTAGAACGTATAACGTATAACGTGCAACGTAGAACGTATAACGCATAACGTATGACGTACAACGTGTAACGAAGAACGTATAACGAATAATGTAAAACTTATAACGTATTACATATTACGTATAACGTATAACGTATAACGTATAACGTATAACGTATAACGTATAACGTATAACGTATAACGTGTATCGTGTAACCTATGACGTATAACGTATAAAGTATAACGTATAACGTGTAACGATGGACGTATAACGTATAACGTATAACGTATAACGTATAACGTATAACGTATAACGTATAACGTATAACGTATAACGTATAACGTATAACGTATAACGTATAACGTGTAACGTATAACGTATAACGAATAACGTATAACGTGTAACGTATAACGCATAACGTATAACGTATAACGTATAACGTATAACGTATAACGTATAACGTATAACGTATAACGTATAACGTATAACGTATAACGTATAACGTATAACGTATAACGTATAACGTATAACGTGTAACGAAGAACGTATAACGTAAAACGTATAACGTATAACGTATAACGTATAACGTATAACGTATAACGTATAACGTATAACGTATAACGTTTAACGTATAACGTATAACGTATAACGTATAACATATAACGTATAACGTGTAACGTATAACGTATAACGTGTGACGTATAACGTGTAACGTATAACGTATGACGTATAACGTATAACGTATAACGTATTCCGTATAACGTATAACGTATAACGTATAACGTATAACGAATAACGTATAACGTATAACGTATAACGTATAATGTATAACGTGTGACGTATAACGTGTGACGTATAACGTATAACGTGTAACGTATAACGTATAACGTATTACGTATAACGTATAACGTATAACGTATAACGTATAACGTATAACGTATAACTTATAACGTATAACGTATAACGTTTAACGTATAACGCATAACGTATAACGTACAACGTGTAACGAAGACGTATAACGAACAACGTAAAACGAATAACGTATTACATATTACGTATAACGTTTAACATATAACGTATAACGTATAACGTGTAACGTATAACGTATAACGTATAACGTATAACGTATAACGTACAACGTGTAACGTATAACGTATAACGTGTGACGTATAACGTATAACGTGTAACGTATAACGAATAACGTAAAACGAATAACGTATTACATATTACGTATAACGTTTAACATATAACGTATAACGTATAACGTGTAACGTATAACGTATAACGTATAACGTATAACGTATAACGTACAACGTGTAACGTATAACGTATAACGAGTGACGTATAACGTATAACGTATAACGAATAACGTATAACGTGTAACGTATAACGAATATCGTATAACGTACAACGTGTAACGAAGAACGTATAACGACTAACGTAATACGTATAACGTATTACATATTACGTATAACGTATAACATATAACGTATAACGTATAACGTATAACGTATAACGTATAACGTGTGACGTATAACGTATAACGTGTAACGTATAACGCACAACGTATAACGTACAACGCATAACGAAGAACGTATAACGAATAACGTAAATCGTATAACGTATTACATATTACGTATAACGTATAACATATAACGTATAACGTATAACGTATAACGTATAACGTATAACGTATAACGTATAACGTATAACGTATAACGTATTACGTATAACGTGTAACGTATAACGTATAACGTGTGACGTATAACGTGTAACGTATAACGTATGACGTATAACGTATAACGTATAACGTATTACGTATAACGTATAACCTATAACGTATAACGTATAACGAATAACGTATAACGTATAACGTATAACGTATAACGTATAACGTATAACGTATAACGTATAACGTATAACGTATAACGTGTAACGTATAACGTATAACGTGTGACGTATAACGTGTAACGTATAACGTATGACGTATAACGTGTATCGTGTAAGCTGTGACGTATAACGTGTAACGTATTACGTATAACGTATAACGTATAACGTATAACGTATAACGTATAACGTGTAACGTATAACGTATAACGTGTGACGTATAACGTGTGACGTATAACGTATAACGTGTAACGTATAACGTATAACGTATTATGTATAACGTATAACGTATAACGTATTACGTACAACGTATAACGTGTAACGTATAACGTGTGACGTATAACGTATAACGTGTAACGTATAACGTATAACGTATAACGTATAACGTATAACGTATAACGTATAACGTATAACTTATAACGTATAACGTATAACGTTTAACGTATAACGCATAACGTATAACGTACAACGTGTAACGAAGAACGTATAACGAATAACGTAAAACGAATAACGTATTACATATTACGTATAACGTTTAACATATAACGTATAACGTATAACGTGTAACGTATAACGTATAACGTATAACGTATAACGTATAACGTGTAACGTATAACGTATAACGTGTGACGTATAACGTATAACGTGTAACGTATAACGTATAACGTATAACGTATAACGTATAACGTATAACGTATAACGTATAACGAATAATGTATAACGTGTAACGTATAACGAATATCGTATAACGTACAACGTGTAACGAAGAACGTATAACGAATAACGTAAAACGTATAACGTATTACATATTACGTATAACGTATAACATATAACGTATAACGTATAACGTATAACGTATAACGTGTGACGTATAACGTATAACGTGTAACGTATAACGCACAACGTATAACGTACAACGCATAACGAAGAACGTATAACAAATAACGTAAATCGTATAACGTATTACATATTACGTATAACGTATAACATATAACGTATAACGTATAACGTATAACGTATAACGTATACCGTATAACGTATAACGTATAACGTATAACGTATAACGTATAACGTATAACGTATAACGTATAACGTATAACGTATAACGTATAACGTATAACGTATAACGTATAACGTGTAACGTATAACGTATAACGTGTGACGTATAACGTGTAACGTATAACGTATGACGTATAACGTGTATCGTGTAAGCTGTGACGTATAACGTGTAACGTATTACGTATAACGTATAACGTATAACGTATAACGTATAACGTATAACGTATAACGTATAACGTATAACGTATAACTTATAACGTATAACGTATAACGTTTAACGTATAACGCATAACGTATAACGTACAACGTGTAACGAAGAACGTATAACGAATAACGTAAAACGAATAACGTATTACATATTACGTATAACGTTTAACATATAACGTATAACGTATAACGTATAACGTATAACGTATAACGTATAACGTATAACGTGTAACGTATAACGTATAACGTGTGACGTATAACGTATAACGTGTAACGTATAACGTATAACGTATAACGTATAACGTATAACGTATAACGTATAACGTATAACGTATAACGTATAACGTATAAAGTATAACGTATAACGTATAACGTATAACGTATAACGTATAACGTATAACGTATAACGTATAACGTATAACGTATAACGTATAACGTATAACGTATAACGTATAACGTATAACGTGTAACGTATAACGTATAACGTGTGACGTATAACGTGTAACGTATAACGTATGACGTATAACGTGTATCGTGTAAGCTGTGACGTATAACGTGTAACGTATTACGTATAACGTATAACGTATAACGTATAACGTATAACGTATTACGTATAACGTATAACGTATAACGTATAACGTATAACGTATAACGTATAACGTATAACGTGTAACGTATAACGTATAACGTGTGACGTATAACGTGTGACGTATAACGTATAGCGTGTAACGTATAACGTATAACGTATTACGTATAACGTATAACGTATAACGTATTACGTACAACGTATAACGTGTAACGTATAACGTGTGACGTATAACGTATAACGTGTAACGTATAACGTATAACGTATAACGTATAACGTATAACGTATAACGTATAACGTATAACTTATAACGTATAACGTATAACGTTTAACGTATAACGCATAACGTATAACGTACAACGTGTAACGAAGAACGTATAACGAATAACGTAAAACGAATAACGTATTACATATTACGTATAACGTTTAACATATAACGTATAACGTATAACGTGTAACGTATAACGTATAACGTATAACGTATAACGTATAACGTATAACGTATAACGTGTAACGTATAACGTATAACGTGTGACGTATAACGTATAACGTGTAACGTATAACGTATAACGTATAACGTATAACGTATAACGTATAACGTATAACGTATAACGAATAACGTATAACGTGTAACGTATAACGAATATCGTATAACGTACAACGTGTAACGAAGAACGTATAACGAATAACGTAAAACGTATAACGTATTACATATTACGTATAACGTATAACATATAACGTATAACGTATAACGTATAACGTATAACGTGTGACGTATAACGTATAACGTGTAACGTATAACGCACAACGTATAACGTACAACGCATAACGAAGAACGTATAACGAATAACGTAAATCGTATAACGTATTACATATTACGTATAACGTATAACATATAACGTATAACGTATAACGTATAACGTATAACGTATAACGTATAACGTATAACGTATAACGTATAACGTATAACGTATAACGTATAATGTGTAACGTATAACGTATAACGTGTGACGTATAACGTGTAACGTATAACGTATGACGTATAACGTGTATCGTGTAAGCTGTGACGTATAACGTGTAACGTATTACGTATAACGTATAACGTATAACGTATAACGTATAATGTATTACGTATAACGTATAACGTATAACGTATAACGTATAACGTATATCGTATAACGTATAACGTATAACGTGTAACGTATAACGTATAACGTGTGACGTATAACGTGTGACGTATAACGTATAACGTGTAACGTATAACGTATAACGTATTACGTATAACGTATAACGTATAACGTATTACGTATTACGTACAACGTATAACGTGTAACGTATAACGTGTGACGTATAACGTATAACGTGTAACGTATAACGTATAACGTATAACGTATAACGTATAACGTATAACGTATAACGTATAACTTATAACGTATAACGTATAACGTTTAACGTATAACGCATAACGTATAACGTACAACGTGTAACGAAGAACGTATAACGAATAACGTAAAACGAATAACGTATTACATATTACGTATAACGTTTAACATATAACGTATAACGTATAACGTGTAACGTATAACGTATAACGTATAACGTATAACGTATAACGTACAACGTGTAACGTATAACGTATAACGTGTGACGTATAACGTATAATGTGTAACGTATAACGTATAACGTATAACGTATAACGTATAACGTATAACGTATAACGTATAACGTATAACGAATAACGTATAACGTGTAACGTATAACGAATATCGTATAACGTACAACGTGTAACGAAGAACGTATAACGAATAACGTAAAACGTATAACGTATTACATATTACGTATAAGGTATAACATATAACGTATAACGTATAACGTATAACGTACAACGTGTGACGTATAACGTATAACGTACAACGTGTAACGTATAACGTATAACGTGTGACGTATAACGTATAACGTGTAACGTATAACGAATAACGTAAAACGAATAACGTATTACATATTACGTATAACGTTTAACATATAACGTATAACGTATAACGTGTAACGTATAACGTATAACGTATAACGTATAACGTATAACGTACAACGTGTAACGTATAACGTATAACGAGTGACGTATAACGTATAACGTATAACGAATAACGTATAACGTGTAACGTATAACGAATATCGTATAACGTACAACGTGTAACGAAGAACGTATAACGACTAACGTAATACGTATAACGTATTACATATTACGTATAACGTATAACATATAACGTATAACGTATAACGTATAACGTATAACGTGTGACGTATAACGTATAACGTGTAACGTATAACGCACAACGTATAACGTACAACGCATAACGAAGAACGTATAACGAATAACGTAAATCGTATAACGTATTACATATTACGTATAACGTATAACATATAACGTATAACGTATAACGTATAACGTATAACGTATAACGTATAACGTATAACGTATAACGTATAACGTATAACGTATAACGTATTACGTATAACGTGTAACGTATAACGTATAACGTGTGACGTATAACGTGTAACGTATAACGTATGACGTATAACGTATAACGTATAACGTATTACGTATAACGTATAACCTATAACGTATAACGTATAACGAATAACGTATAACGTATAACGTATAACGTATAACGTATAACGTATAACGTATAACGTATAACGTATAACGTATAACGTGTAACGTATAACGTATAACGTGTGACGTATAACGTGTAACGTATAACGTATGACGTATAACGTGTATCGTGTAAGCTGTGATGTATAACGTGTAACGTATTACGTATAACGTATAACGTATAACGTATAACGTATAACGTATAACGTGTAACGTATAACGTATAACGTGTGACGTATAACGTGTGACGTATAACGTATAACGTGTAACGTATAACGTATAACGTATTATGTATAACGTATAACGTATAACGTATTACGTACAACGTATAACGTGTAACGTATAACGTGTGACGTATAACGTATAACGTGTAACGTATAACGTATAACGTATAACGTATAACGTATAACGTATAACGTATAACGTATAACTTATAACGTATAACGTATAACGTTTAACGTATAACGCATAACGTATAACGTACAACGTGTAACGAAGAACGTATAACGAATAACGTAAAACGAATAACGTATTACATATTACGTATAACGTTTAACATATAACGTATAACGTATAACGTGTAACGTATAACGTATAACGTATAACGTATAACGTATAACGTGTAACGTATAACGTATAACGTGTGACGTATAACGTATAACGTGTAACGTATAACGTATAACGTATAACGTATAACGTATAACGTATAACGTATAACGTATAACGAATAATGTATAACGTGTAACGTATAACGAATATCGTATAACGTACAACGTGTAACGAAGAACGTATAACGAATAACGTAAAACGTATAACGTATTACATATTACGTATAACGTATAACATATAACGTATAACGTATAACGTATAACGTATAACGTGTGACGTATAACGTATAACGTGTAACGTATAACGCACAACGTATAACGTACAACGCATAACGAAGAACGTATAACAAATAACGTAAATCGTATAACGTATTACATATTACGTATAACGTATAACATATAACGTATAACGTATAACGTATAACGTATAACGTATACCGTATAACGTATAACGTATAACGTATAACGTATAACGTATAACGTATAACGTATAACGTATAACGTATAACGTGTAACGTATAACGTATAACGTGTGACGTATAACGTATAACGTGTAACGTATAACGTATAACGTATAACGTATAACGTATAACGTATAACGTATAACGTATAACGTATAATGTATAACGTATAAAGTATAACGTATAACGTATAACGTATAACGTATAACGTATAACGTATAACGTATAACGTATAACGTATAACGTATAACGTATAACGTATAACGTATAACGTATAACGTATAACGTGTAACGTATAACGTATAACGTGTGACGTATAACGTGTAACGTATAACGTATGACGTATAACGTGTATCGTGTAAGCTGTGACGTATAACGTGTAACGTATTACGTATAACGTATAACGTATAACGTATAACGTATAACGTATTACGTATAACGTATAACGTATAACGTATAACGTATAACGTATAACGTATAACGTATAACGTGTAACGTATAACGTATAACGTGTGACGTATAACGTGTGACGTATAACGTATAGCGTGTAACGTATAACGTATAACGTATTACGTATAACGTATAACGTATAACGTATTACGTACAACGTATAACGTGTAACGTATAACGTGTGACGTATAACGTATAACGTGTAACGTATAACGTATAACGTATAACGTATAACGTATAACGTATAACGTATAACGTATAACTTATAACGTATAACGTATAACGTTTAACGTATAACGCATAACGTATAACGTACAACGTGTAACGAAGAACGTATAACGAATAACGTAAAACGAATAACGTATTACATATTACGTATAACGTTTAACATATAACGTATAACGTATAACGTGTAACGTATAACGTATAACGTATAACGTATAACGTATAACGTATAACGTATAACGTGTAACGTATAACGTATAACGTGTGACGTATAACGTATAACGTGTAACGTATAACGTATAACGTATAACGTATAACGTATAACGTATAACGTATAACGTATAACGAATAACGTATAACGTGTAACGTATAACGAATATCGTATAACGTACAACGTGTAACGAAGAACGTATAACGAATAACGTAAAACGTATAACGTATTACATATTACGTATAACGTATAACATATAACGTATAACGTATAACGTATAACGTATAACGTGTGACGTATAACGTATAACGTGTAACGTATAACGCACAACGTATAACGTACAACGCATAACGAAGAACGTATAACGAATAACGTAAATCGTATAACGTATTACATATTACGTATAACGTATAACATATAACGTATAACGTATAACGTATAACGTATAACGTATAACGTATAACGTATAACGTATAACGTATAACGTATAACGTATAATGTGTAACGTATAACGTATAACGTGTGACGTATAACGTGTAACGTATAACGTATGACGTATAACGTGTATCGTGTAAGCTGTGACGTATAACGTGTAACGTATTACGTATAACGTATAACGTATAACGTATAACGTATAATGTATTACGTATAACGTATAACGTATAACGTATAACGTATAACGTATATCGTATAACGTATAACGTATAACGTGTAACGTATAACGTATAACGTGTGACGTATAACGTGTGACGTATAACGTATAACGTGTAACGTATAACGTATAACGTATTACGTATAACGTATAACGTATAACGTATTACGTATTACGTACAACGTATAACGTGTAACGTATAACGTGTGACGTATAACGTATAACGTGTAACGTATAACGTATAACGTATAACGTATAACGTATAACGTATAACGTATAACGTATAACTTATAACGTATAACGTATAACGTTTAACGTATAACGCATAACGTATAACGTACAACGTGTAACGAAGAACGTATAACGAATAACGTAAAACGAATAACGTATTACATATTACGTATAACGTTTAACATATAACGTATAACGTATAACGTGTAACGTATAACGTATAACGTATAACGTATAACGTATAACGTACAACGTGTAACGTATAACGTATAACGTGTGACGTATAACGTATAACGTGTAACGTATAACGTATAACGTATAACGTATAACGTATAACGTATAACGTATAACGTATAACGTATAACGAATAACGTATAACGTGTAACGTATAACGAATATCGTATAACGTACAACGTGTAACGAAGAACGTATAACGAATAACGTAAAACGTATAACGTATTACATATTACGTATAAGGTATAACATATAACGTATAACGTATAACGTATAACGTACAACGTGTGACGTATAACGTATAACGTGTAACGTATAACGCACAACGTATAACGTACAACGCATAACGAAGAACGTATAACGAATAACGTAAATCGTATAACGTATTACATATTACGTATAACGTATAACATATAACGTATAACGTATAACGTATAACGTATAACGTATAACGTATAACGTATAACGTATAACGTATAACGTATAACGTATAACGTATAACGTATAACGTATAACGTACAACGTGTAACGTATAACGTATAACGTGTGACGTATAACGTATAACGTGTAACGTATAACGTATAACGTATAACGTATAACGTATAACGTATAACGTATAACGAATAACGAATAACGTATAACGTGTAACGTATAACGAATATCGTATAACGTACAACGTGTAACGAAGAACGTATAACGACTAACGTAAAACGTATAACGTATTACATATTACGTATAACGTATAACATATAACGTATAACGTATAACGTATAACGTATAACGTGTGACGTATAACGTATAACGTGTAACGTATAACGCACAACGTATAACGTACAACGCATAACGAAGAACGTATAACGAATAACGTAAATCGTATAACGTATTACATATTACGTATAACGTATAACATATAACGTATAACGTATAACGTATAACGTATAACGTATAACGTATAACGTATAACGTATAACGTATAACGTATAATGTGTAACGTATAACGTATAACGTGTGACGTATAACGTGTAACGTATAACGTATGACGTATAACGTGTATCGTGTAAGCTGTGACGTATAACGTGTAACGTATTACGTATAACGTATAACGTATAACGTATAACGTATAATGTATTACGTATAACGTATAACGTATAACGTGTAACGTATAACGTATAACGTGTGACGTATAACGTGTGACGTATAACGTATAACGTGTAACGTATAACGTATAACGTATTACGTATAACGTATAACGTATAACGTATTACGTACAACGTATAACGTGTAACGTATAACGTGTGACGTATAACGTATAACGTGTAACGTATAACGTATAACGTATAACGTATAACGTATAACGTATAACGTATAACGTGTAACGTATAACGTATAACGTGTGACGTATAACGTATAACGTGTAACGTATAACGTATAACGTATAACGTATAACGTATAACGTATAACGTATAACGTATAAAGTATAACGAATAACGTATAACGTATAACGTATAACGTATAACGTATAACGTATAACGTATAACGTATAACGTATAACGTATAACGTATAACGTATAACGTATAACGTTTAACGTATAACGTATAACGTATAACGTATAACGTATAACGTATTACGTATAACGTGTAACGTATAACGTATAACGTGTGACGTATAACGTGTAACGTATAACGTATAACGTATAACGTATAACGCACAACGTATAACGTACAACGCATAACGAAGAACGTATAACGAATAACGTAAATGGTATAACGTATTACATATTACGTATAACGTATAACATATAGTGTATAACGTATAACTTATAACGTATAACGTATAACGTTTAACGTATAACGTATAACGTATAACGTATAACGTATAACGTATTACGTATAACGTGTAACGTATAACGTATAACGTGTGACGTATAACGTGTAACGTATAACGTATGACGTATAACGTATAACGTATAACGTATTACGTATAACGTATAACCTATAACGTATAACGTATAACGAATAACGTATAACGTATAACGTATAACGTATAACGTATAACGTATAACGTATAACGTATAACGTATAACGTGTAACGTATAACGTATAACGTGTGACGTATAACGTGTAACGTATAACGTATGACGTATAACGTGTATCGTGTAAGCTGTGACGTATAACGTGTAACGTATTACGTATAACGTATAACGTATAACCTATAACGTATAACGTATTACGTATAACGTATAACGTATAACGTATAACGTATAACGTATAACGTATAACGTATAACGTATAACGTGTAACGTATAACGTATAACGTGTGACGTATAACGTGTGACGTATAACGTATAACGTGTAACGTATAACGTATAACGTATTACGTATAACGTATAACGTATAACGTATTACGTACAACGTATAACGTGTAACGTATAACGTGTGACGTATAACGTATAACGTGTAACGTATAACGTATAACGTGTAACGTATAACGTATAACGTATAACGTATAACGTGTAACGTATAACGTATAACGTATAACGTATAACGTATAACGTATAACGTGTAACGTATAACGTATAACGTGTGACGTATAACGTATAACGTGTAACGTATAACGTATAACGTATAACGTATAACGTATAACGTATAACGTATAACGTATAACGAATAACGTATAACGTGTAACGTATAACGAATATCGTATAACGTACAACGTGTAACGAAGAACGTATAACGAATAACGTAAAACGTATAACGTATTACATATTACGTATAACGTATAACATATAACGTATAACGTATAACGTATAACGTATAACGTGTGACGTATAACGTATAACGTGTAACGTATAACGCACAACGTATAACGTACAACGCATAACGAAGAACGTATAACAAATAACGTAAATCGTATAACGTATTACATATTACGTATAACGTATAACATATAACGTATAACGTATAACGTATAACGTATAACGTATAACGTATACCGTATAACGTATAACGTATAACGTATAACGTATAACGTATAACGTATAACGTATAACGTATAACGTATAACGTATAACGTGTAACGTATAACGTATAACGTTTGACGTATAACGTATAACGTGTAACGTATAACGTATAACGTATAACGTATAACGTATAACGTATAACGTATAACGTATAACGTATAACGTATAACGTATAACGTATAAAGTATAACGTATAACGTATAACGTATAACGTATAACGTATAACGTATAACGTATAACGTATAACGTATAACGTATAACGTATAACGTATAACGTATAACGTATAACGTATAACGTATAACGTATAACGTATAACGTCTAACGTATAACGTATAACGTGTGACGTACTACCTTGATCAAAAAGTTCTAGGACTGTCCCCCGTGTGTCGCTGTCAATCACCCGATTGTTTCTTTTTTTTTTTGTTAGGTTACCATATCTGTCATTAACACTTCCTTCCAATTTCAGCATCATAGCTTGATATTTGTAAAAGTTACGTTGTACTGAGCACATCTCCTTTGTTCGTGTCTTCGATTTTGAAAATGGCATCATTTGAGCATCAACGAGTTTGCATTCCAAAGCCGAATCCGACCTAACATTTATTAAACGTATCATCACTGGAGATGAGACGTGGATTTATGAGTATGACACACAATCCAGACATCAAGCGAGTGAATGGCGTGCACCGGAAGAGCCGAGACCGAAAAAACCACGTCGTTTTCAGTCAAGAAAGAAGGCGATGCTCACGGTTTTCATGGATTACAATGGTGTTGTGCATCAAGAATTCTTGCCAGAAAAACAGACAGTCAACAAAGAATATTATTTGGGCGTTTTGAGACGTTTGCGCGAAGCAATTCGTCAAAAAAGGCCAGATTTGTGGGCAAACATCTCGTGGATTTTGCACCACGATAACGCACCGGCGCACAATGCGATCCTTATCCGCAAGTTTTTGACGAAAAACAACACGAACACTATCCAGCAGCCTTCAAACTCACCAGATCTGGCTCCCTGCGACTTTTTTCTGTTCAACCGAATTAAAAAACCGCTTCGCGGAACGCGTTACAGTACCCGAGAGGAGGTCATGACAAAATCGAAGACGGCTCTGATGGACATACCGAAAATTGAGTACCAGCGGTGTTTCGAGGATTGGATCAAGCGCTGGCGCAAGTGCATTGCAGTCAATGGGGACTACTTTGAAGGGGACCATATCGATTTGGACGAATAAATTTATATTTTTGATTTTATGAATAAAGTCCTAAAACTTTTTGATCAAGGTAGTATAACGTATAACGTGTAACGTATAACGTATAACGTATAACGTATAACGTATAACGTATAACGTATAACGTATAACGTATAACGTATAACGTATAACGTATAACGTATAACGTATAACGTATAACGTATAACGTATAACGTATAACGTATAACGTATAACGTATAACGTATAACGTCTAACGTATAACGTGTAACGTATAACGTATAACGTATAACGTATAACGTATAACGTATAACGTATAACGTATAACGTGTAACGTATAACGTATAACGTATAACGTATAACGTATAACGTATAACGAATAACGTATAACGTATAACGTATAACGTACAACGTGTAACGAAGAACATATAACGAATAACGTAAAACGAATAACGTATTACATATTACGTATAACGTATAACGTATAACATATAACGTATAACGTGTAACGTATAACGTATAACGTGTGACGTATAACGTGTAACGTATAACGTATGACGTATAACGTATAACGTATAACGTATTCCGTATAACGTATAACGTATAACGTATAACGTATAACGAATAACGTATAACGTATAACGTATAACGTATAACGTATAACGTGTGACGTATAACGTGTGACGTATAACGTATAACGTGTAACGTATAACGTATAACGTATTACGTATAACGTATAACGTATAACGTATTACGTACAACGTATAACGTGTAACGTATAACGTGTGACGTATAACGTATAACGTATAACGTATAACGTATAACGTATAACGTATAACGTATAACGTATAACGTATAACGTGTAACGTATAACGTATAACGTGTGACGTATAACGTGTAACGTATAACGTATGACGTATAACGTGTATCGTGTAAGCTGTGACGTATAACGTGTAACGTATTACGTATAACGTATAACGTATAACGTATAACGTATAACGTATTACGTATAACGTATAACGTATAACGTATAACGTATAACGTATAACGTATAACGTATAACGTATAACGTGTAACGTATAACGTATAACGTGTGACGTATAACGTGTGACGTATAACGTATAGCGTGTAACGTATAACGTATAACGTATTACGTATAACGTATAACGTATAACGTATTACGTACAACGTATAACGTGTAACGTATAACGTGTGACGTATAACGTATAACGTGTAACGTATAACGTATAACGTATAACGTATAACGTATAACGTATAACGTATAACGTATAACGTATAACGTATAACGTATAACGTATAACGTATAACGTATAACGTATAACGTCTAACGTATAACGTGTAACGTATAACGTATAACGTATAACGTATAACGTATAACGTATAACGTATAACGTATAACGTGTAACGTATAACGTATAACGTATAACGTATAACGTATAACGTATAACGAATAACGTATAACGTATAACGTATAACGTACAACGTGTAACGAAGAACATATAACGAATAACGTAAAACGAATAACGTATTACATATTACGTATAACGTATAACGTATAACATATAACGTATAACGTGTAACGTATAACGTATAACGTGTGACGTATAACGTGTAACGTATAACGTATGACGTATAACGTATAACGTATAACGT
Organism: Ptiloglossa arizonensis; assembly: GCF_051014685.1. Classification (NCBI taxonomy): domain Eukaryota; kingdom Metazoa; phylum Arthropoda; class Insecta; order Hymenoptera; family Colletidae; genus Ptiloglossa; species Ptiloglossa arizonensis. The sequence continues at coordinate 1,994,702 of NW_027478391.1, forward strand.
ATTCCGTATAACGTATAACGTATAACGTATAACGTATAACGAATAACGTATAACGTATAACGTATAACGTATAACGTATAACGTGTGACGTATAACGTGTGACGTATAACGTATAACGTGTAACGTATAACGTATAACGTATTACGTATAACGTATAACGTATAACGTATTACGTACAACGTATAACGTGTAACGTATAACGTGTGACGTATAACGTATAACGTATAACGTATAACGTATAACGTATAACGTATAACGTATAACGTATAACGTATAACGTGTAACGTATAACGTATAACGTGTGACGTATAACGTGTAACGTATAACGTATGACGTATAACGTGTATCGTGTAAGCTGTGACGTATAACGTGTAACGTATTACGTATAACGTATAACGTATAACGTATAACGTATAACGTATTACGTATAACGTATAACGTATAACGTATAACGTATAACGTATAACGTATAACGTATAACGTATAACGTGTAACGTATAACGTATAACGTGTGACGTATAACGTGTGACGTATAACGTATAGCGTGTAACGTATAACGTATAACGTATTACGTATAACGTATAACGTATAACGTATTACGTACAACGTATAACGTGTAACGTATAACGTGTGACGTATAACGTATAACGTGTAACGTATAACGTATAACGTATAACGTATAACGTATAACGTATAACGTATAACGTATAACTTATAACGTATAACGTATAACGTTTAACGTATAACGCATAACGTATAACGTACAACGTGTAACGAAGAACGTATAACGAATAACGTAAAACGAATAACGTATTACATATTACGTATAACGTTTAACATATAACGTATAACGTATAACGTGTAACGTATAACGTATAACGTATAACGTATAACGTATAACGTATAACGTATAACGTGTAACGTATAACGTATAACGTGTGACGTATAACGTATAACGTGTAACGTATAACGTATAACGTATAACGTATAACGTATAACGTATAACGTATAACGTATAACGAATAACGTATAACGTGTAACGTATAACGAATATCGTATAACGTACAACGTGTAACGAAGAACGTATAACGAATAACGTAAAACGTATAACGTATTACATATTACGTATAACGTATAACATATAACGTATAACGTATAACGTATAACGTATAACGTGTGACGTATAACGTATAACGTGTAACGTATAACGCACAACGTATAACGTACAACGCATAACGAAGAACGTATAACGAATAACGTAAATCGTATAACGTATTACATATTACGTATAACGTATAACATATAACGTATAACGTATAACGTATAACGTATAACGTATAACGTATAACGTATAACGTATAACGTATAACGTATAACGTATAATGTGTAACGTATAACGTATAACGTGTGACGTATAACGTGTAACGTATAACGTATGACGTATAACGTGTATCGTGTAAGCTGTGACGTATAACGTGTAACGTATTACGTATAACGTATAACGTATAACGTATAACGTATAATGTATTACGTATAACGTATAACGTATAACGTATAACGTATAGCGTATATCGTATAACGTATAACGTATAACGTGTAACGTATAACGTATAACGTGTGACGTATAACGTGTGACGTATAACGTATAACGTGTAACGTATAACGTATAACGTATTACGTATAACGTATAACGTATAACGTATTACGTATTACGTACAACGTATAACGTGTAACGTATAACGTGTGACGTATAACGTATAACGTGTAACGTATAACGTATAACGTATAACGTATAACGTATAACGTATAACGTATAACGTATAACTTATAACGTATAACGTATAACGTTTAACGTATAACGCATAACGTATAACGTACAACGTGTAACGAAGAACGTATAACGAATAACGTAAAACGAATAACGTATTACATATTACGTATAACGTTTAACATATAACGTATAACGTATAACGTGTAACGTATAACGTATAACGTATAACGTATAACGTATAACGTACAACGTGTAACGTATAACGTATAACGTGTGACGTATAACGTATAACGTGTAACGTATAACGTATAACGTATAACGTATAACGTATAACGTATAACGTATAACGTATAACGTATAACGAATAACGTATAACGTGTAACGTATAACGAATATCGTATAACGTACAACGTGTAACGAAGAACGTATAACGAATAACGTAAAACGTATAACGTATTACATATTACGTATAAGGTATAACATATAACGTATAACGTATAACGTATAACGTACAACGTGTGACGTATAACGTATAACGTGTAACGTATAACGCACAACGTATAACGTACAACGCATAACGAAGAACGTATAACGAATAACGTAAATCGTATAACGTATTACATATTACGTATAACGTATAACATATAACGTATAACGTATAACGTATAACGTATAACGTATAACGTATAACGTATAACGTATAACGTATAACGTATAACGTATAACGTATAACGTATAACGTATAACGTACAACGTGTAACGTATAACGTATAACGTGTGACGTATAACGTATAACGTGTAACGTATAACGTATAACGTATAACGTATAACGTATAACGTATAACGTATAACGAATAACGTATAACGTGTAACGTATAACGAATATCGTATAACGTACAACGTGTAACGAAGAACGTATAACGACTAACGTAAAACGTATAACGTATTACATATTACGTATAACGTATAACATATAACGTATAACGTATAACGTATAACGTATAACGTGTGACGTATAACGTATAACGTGTAACGTATAACGCACAACGTATAACGTACAACGCATAACGAAGAACGTATAACGAATAACGTAAATCGTATAACGTATTACATATTACGTATAACGTATAACATATAACGTATAACGTATAACGTATAACGTATAACGTATAACGTATAACGTATAACGTATAACGTATAACGTATAATGTGTAACGTATAACGTATAACGTGTGACGTATAACGTGTAACGTATAACGTATAACGTGTGACGTATAACGTGTGACGTATAACGTATAACGTGTAACGTATAACGTATAACGTATTACGTATAACGTATAACGTATTACGTACAACGTATAACGTGTAACGTATAACGTGTGACGTATAACGTATAACGTGTAACGTATAACGTATAACGTATAACGTATAACGTATAACGTATAACGTATAACGTATAACGTGTAACGTATAACGTATAACGTGTGACGTATAACGTATAACGTGTAACGTATAACGTATAACGTATAACGTATAACGTATAACGTATAACGTATAACGTATAAAGTATAACGTATAACGTATAACGTATAACGTATAACGTATAACGTATAACGTATAACGTATAACGTATAACGTATAACGTATAACGTATAACGTATAACGTATAACGTTTAACGTATAACGTATAACGTATAACGTATAACGTATAACGTATTACGTATAACGTGTAACGTATAACGTATAACGTGTGACGTATAACGTGTAACGTATAACGTATAACGTATAACGTATAACGCACAACGTATAACGTACAACGCATAACGAAGAACGTATAACGAATAACGTAAATGGTATAACGTATTACATATTACGTATAACGTATAACATATAGTGTATAACGTATAACTTATAACGTATAACGTATAACGTTTAACGTATAACGTATAACGTATAACGTATAACGTATAACGTATAACGTATTACGTATAACGTGTAACGTATAACGTATAACGTGTGACGTATAACGTGTAACGTATAACGTATGACGTATAACGTATAACGTATAACGTATTACGTATAACGTATAACCTATAACGTATAACGTATAACGAATAACGTATAACGTATAACGTATAACGTATAACGTATAACGTATAACGTATAACGTATAACGTATAACGTGTAACGTATAACGTATAACGTGTGACGTATAACGTGTAACGTATAACGTATGACGTATAACGTGTATCGTGTAAGCTGTGACGTATAACGTGTAACGTATTACGTATAACGTATAACGTATAACCTATAACGTATAACGTATTACGTATAACGTATAACGTATAACGTATAACGTATAACGTATAACGTATAACGTATAACGTATAACGTGTAACGTATAACGTATAACGTGTGACGTATAACGTGTGACGTATAACGTATAACGTGTAACGTATAACGTATAACGTATTACGTATAACGTATAACGTATAACGTATTACGTACAACGTATAACGTGTAACGTATAACGTGTGACGTATAACGTATAACGTGTAACGTATAACGTATAACGTGTAACGTATAACGTATAACGTATAACGTATAACGTGTAACGTATAACGTATAACGTATAACGTATAACGTATAACGTATAACGTGTAACGTATAACGTATAACGTGTGACGTATAACGTATAACGTGTAACGTATAACGTATAACGTATAACGTATAACGTATAACGTATAACGTATAACGTATAACGAATAACGTATAACGTGTAACGTATAACGAATATCGTATAACGTACAACGTGTAACGAAGAACGTATAACGAATAACGTAAAACGTATAACGTATTACATATTACGTATAACGTATAACATATAACGTATAACGTATAACGTATAACGTATAACGTGTGACGTATAACGTATAACGTGTAACGTATAACGCACAACGTATAACGTACAACGCATAACGAAGAACGTATAACAAATAACGTAAATCGTATAACGTATTACATATTACGTATAACGTATAACATATAACGTATAACGTATAACGTATAACGTATAACGTATAACGTATACCGTATAACGTATAACGTATAACGTATAACGTATAACGTATAACGTATAACGTATAACGTATAACGTATAACGTATAACGTGTAACGTATAACGTATAACGTTTGACGTATAACGTATAACGTGTAACGTATAACGTATAACGTATAACGTATAACGTATAACGTATAACGTATAACGTATAACGTATAACGTATAACGTATAACGTATAAAGTATAACGTATAACGTATAACGTATAACGTATAACGTATAACGTATAACGTATAACGTATAACGTATAACGTATAACGTATAACGTATAACGTATAACGTATAACGTATAACGTATAACGTATAACGTATAACGTATAACGTCTAACGTATAACGTATAACGTGTGACGTACTACCTTGATCAAAAAGTTCTAGGACTGTCCCCCGTGTGTCGCTGTCAATCACCCGATTGTTTCTTTTTTTTTTTGTTAGGTTACCATATCTGTCATTAACACTTCCTTCCAATTTCAGCATCATAGCTTGATATTTGTAAAAGTTACGTTGTACTGAGCACATCTCCTTTGTTCGTGTCTTCGATTTTGAAAATGGCATCATTTGAGCATCAACGAGTTTGCATTCCAAAGCCGAATCCGACCTAACATTTATTAAACGTATCATCACTGGAGATGAGACGTGGATTTATGAGTATGACACACAATCCAGACATCAAGCGAGTGAATGGCGTGCACCGGAAGAGCCGAGACCGAAAAAACCACGTCGTTTTCAGTCAAGAAAGAAGGCGATGCTCACGGTTTTCATGGATTACAATGGTGTTGTGCATCAAGAATTCTTGCCAGAAAAACAGACAGTCAACAAAGAATATTATTTGGGCGTTTTGAGACGTTTGCGCGAAGCAATTCGTCAAAAAAGGCCAGATTTGTGGGCAAACATCTCGTGGATTTTGCACCACGATAACGCACCGGCGCACAATGCGATCCTTATCCGCAAGTTTTTGACGAAAAACAACACGAACACTATCCAGCAGCCTTCAAACTCACCAGATCTGGCTCCCTGCGACTTTTTTCTGTTCAACCGAATTAAAAAACCGCTTCGCGGAACGCGTTACAGTACCCGAGAGGAGGTCATGACAAAATCGAAGACGGCTCTGATGGACATACCGAAAATTGAGTACCAGCGGTGTTTCGAGGATTGGATCAAGCGCTGGCGCAAGTGCATTGCAGTCAATGGGGACTACTTTGAAGGGGACCATATCGATTTGGACGAATAAATTTATATTTTTGATTTTATGAATAAAGTCCTAAAACTTTTTGATCAAGGTAGTATAACGTATAACGTGTAACGTATAACGTATAACGTATAACGTATAACGTATAACGTATAACGTATAACGTATAACGTATAACGTATAACGTATAACGTATAACGTATAACGTATAACGTATAACGTATAACGTATAACGTATAACGTATAACGTATAACGTATAACGTATAACGTCTAACGTATAACGTGTAACGTATAACGTATAACGTATAACGTATAACGTATAACGTATAACGTATAACGTATAACGTGTAACGTATAACGTATAACGTATAACGTATAACGTATAACGTATAACGAATAACGTATAACGTATAACGTATAACGTACAACGTGTAACGAAGAACATATAACGAATAACGTAAAACGAATAACGTATTACATATTACGTATAACGTATAACGTATAACATATAACGTATAACGTGTAACGTATAACGTATAACGTGTGACGTATAACGTGTAACGTATAACGTATGACGTATAACGTATAACGTATAACGTATTCCGTATAACGTATAACGTATAACGTATAACGTATAACGAATAACGTATAACGTATAACGTATAACGTATAACGTATAACGTGTGACGTATAACGTGTGACGTATAACGTATAACGTGTAACGTATAACGTATAACGTATTACGTATAACGTATAACGTATAACGTATTACGTACAACGTATAACGTGTAACGTATAACGTGTGACGTATAACGTATAACGTATAACGTATAACGTATAACGTATAACGTATAACGTATAACGTATAACGTATAACGTGTAACGTATAACGTATAACGTGTGACGTATAACGTGTAACGTATAACGTATGACGTATAACGTGTATCGTGTAAGCTGTGACGTATAACGTGTAACGTATTACGTATAACGTATAACGTATAACGTATAACGTATAACGTATTACGTATAACGTATAACGTATAACGTATAACGTATAACGTATAACGTCTAACGTATAACGTATAACGTGTGACGTACTACCTTGATCAAAAAGTTCTAGGACTGTCCCCCGTGTGTCGCTGTCAATCACCCGATTGTTTCTTTTTTTTTTTGTTAGGTTACCATATCTGTCATTAACACTTCCTTCCAATTTCAGCATCATAGCTTGATATTTGTAAAAGTTACGTTGTACTGAGCACATCTCCTTTGTTCGTGTCTTCGATTTTGAAAATGGCATCATTTGAGCATCAACGAGTTTGCATTCCAAAGCCGAATCCGACCTAACATTTATTAAACGTATCATCACTGGAGATGAGACGTGGATTTATGAGTATGACACACAATCCAGACATCAAGCGAGTGAATGGCGTGCACCGGAAGAGCCGAGACCGAAAAAACCACGTCGTTTTCAGTCAAGAAAGAAGGCGATGCTCACGGTTTTCATGGATTACAATGGTGTTGTGCATCAAGAATTCTTGCCAGAAAAACAGACAGTCAACAAAGAATATTATTTGGGCGTTTTGAGACGTTTGCGCGAAGCAATTCGTCAAAAAAGGCCAGATTTGTGGGCAAACATCTCGTGGATTTTGCACCACGATAACGCACCGGCGCACAATGCGATCCTTATCCGCAAGTTTTTGACGAAAAACAACACGAACACTATCCAGCAGCCTTCAAACTCACCAGATCTGGCTCCCTGCGACTTTTTTCTGTTCAACCGAATTAAAAAACCGCTTCGCGGAACGCGTTACAGTACCCGAGAGGAGGTCATGACAAAATCGAAGACGGCTCTGATGGACATACCGAAAATTGAGTACCAGCGGTGTTTCGAGGATTGGATCAAGCGCTGGCGCAAGTGCATTGCAGTCAATGGGGACTACTTTGAAGGGGACCATATCGATTTGGACGAATAAATTTATATTTTTGATTTTATGAATAAAGTCCTAAAACTTTTTGATCAAGGTAGTATAACGTATAACGTGTAACGTATAACGTATAACGTATAACGTATAACGTATAACGTATAACGTATAACGTATAACGTATAACGTATAACGTATAACGTATAACGTATAACGTATAACGTATAACGTATAACGTATAACGTATAACGTATAACGTATAACGTATAACGTCTAACGTATAACGTGTAACGTATAACGTATAACGTATAACGTATAACGTATAACGTATAACGTATAACGTATAACGTGTAGCGTATAACGTATAACGTATAACGTATAACGTATAACGTATAACAAATATCGTATAACGTACAACGTGTAACGAAGAACGTATAACGAATAACGTAAAACGTATAACGTATTACATATTACGCATAACGTATAACATATAACGTATAACGTATAACGTATAACGTATAACGTGTGACGTATAACGTATAACGTGTAACGTATAACGCACAACGTATAACGTACAACGCATAACGAAGAACGTATAACGAATAACGTAAATCGTATAACGTATTACATATTACGTATAACGTATAACATATAACGTATAACGTATAACGTATAACGTATAACGTATAACGTATAACGTATAACGTATAACGTATAACGTATAACGTATAACGTATAACGTATAACGTATAACGTATAACGTGTAACGTATAACGTATAACGTGTGACGTATAACGTATAACGTGTAACGTATAACGTATAACGTATAACGTATAACGTATAACGTATAACGTATAACGTATAACGTATAAAGTATAACGTATAACGTATAACGTATAACGTATAACGTATAACGTATAACGTATAACGTATAACGTATAACGTATAACGTATAACGTATAACGTATAACGTATAACGTTTAACGTATAACGTATAACGTATAACGTATAACGTATAACGTATTACGTATAACGTGTAACGTATAACGTATAACGTGTGACGTATAACGTGTAACGTATAACGTATAACGTATAACGTATAACGCACAACGTATAACGTACAACGCATAACGAAGAACGTATAACGAATAACGTAAATGGTAAAACGTATTACATATTACGTATAACGTATAACATATAGTGTATAACGTATAACTTATAACGTATAACGTATAACGTTTAACGTATAACGTATAACGTATAACGTATAACGTATAACGTATTACGTATAACGTGTAACGTATAACGTATAACGTGTGACGTATAACGTGTAACGTATAACGTATGACGTATAACGTATAACGTATAACGTATTACGTATAACGTATAACCTATAACGTATAACGTATAACGAATAACGTATAACGTATAACGTATAACGTATAACGTATAACGTGTAACGTATAACGTATAACGTGTAACGTGTAACGTATAACGTATAACGTGTGACGTATAACGTGTAACGTATAACGTATGACGTATAACGTGTATCGTGTAAGCTGTGACGTATAACGTGTAACGTATTACGTATAACGTATAACGTATAACGTATAACGTATAACGTATTACGTATAACGTATAACGTATAACGTATAACGTATAACGTATAACGTATAACGTATAACGTGTAACGTATAACGTATAACGTGTGACGTATAACGTGTGACGTATAACGTATAGCGTGTAACGTATAACGTATAACGTATTACGTATAACGTATAACGTATAACGTATTACGTACAACGTATAACGTGTAACGTATAACGTGTGACGTATAACGTATAACGTGTAACGTATAACGTATAACGTATAACGTATAACGTATAACGTATAACGTATAACGTATAACTTATAACGTATAACGTATAACGTTTGACGTATAACGCATAACGTATAACGTACAACGTGTAACGAAGAACGTATAACGAATAACGTAAAACGAATAACGTACTACATATTACGTATAACGTTTAACATATAACGTATAACGTATAACGTGTAACGTATAACGTATAACGTATTACGTATAACGTATAACGTATAACGTGTAACGTATAACGTATAACGTGTGACGTATAACGTATAACGTGTAACGTATAACGTATAACGTATAACGTATAACGTATAACGTATAACGTATAACGTATAACGAATAACGTATAACGTGTAACGTATAACAAATATCGTATAACGTACAACGTGTAACGAAGAACGTATAACGAATAACGTAAAACGTATAACGTATTACATATTACGTATAACGTATAACATATAACGTATAACGTATAACGTATAACGTATAACGTGTGACGTATAACGTATAACGTGTAACGTATAACGCACAACGTATAACGTACAACGCATAACGAAGAACGTATAACGAATAACGTAAATCGTATAACGTATTACATATTACGTATAACGTATAACATATAACGTATAACGTATAACGTATAACGTATAACGTATAACGTATAACGTATAACGTATAACGTATAACGTATAATGTGTAACGTATAACGTATAACGTGTGACGTATAACGTGTAACGTATAACGTATGACGTATAACGTGTATCGTGTAAGCTGTGACGTATAACGTGTAACGTATTACGTATAACGTATAACGTATAACGTATAACGTATAATGTATTACGTATAACGTATAACGTATAACGTATAACGTATAACGTATAACGTATAACGTATAACGTATAACGTATAACGTGTAACGTATAACGTATAACGTGTGACGTATAACGTGTGACGTATAACGTATAACGTGTAACGTATAACGTATAACGTATTACGTATAACGTATAACGTATAACGTATTACGTACAACGTATAACGTGTAACGTATAACGTGTGACGTATAACGTATAACGTGTAACGTATAACGTATAACGTATAACGTATAACGTATAACGTATAACGTATAACGTATAACGTATAACTTATAACGTATAACGTATAACGTTTAACGTATAACGCATAACGTATAACGTACAACGTGTAACGAAGAACGTATAACGAATAACGTAAAACGAATAACGTATTACATATTACGTATAACGTTTAACATATAACGTATAACGTATAACGTGTAACGTATAACGTATAACGTATAACGTATAACGTATAACGTATAACGTATAACGTATAACGTATAACGTATAACGTATAACGTATAACGAATAACGTATAACGTGTAACGTATAACGAATATCGTATAACGTACAACGTGTAACGAAGAACGTATAACGTATAACGTAAAACGTATAACGTATTACATATTACGTATAACGTATAACATATAACGTATAACGTATAACTTATAACGTACAACGTGTGACGTATAACGTATAACGTGTAACGTATAACGCACAACGTATAACGTATAACGTATAACGAATAACGTATAACGTGTAACGTATAACGAATATCGTATAACGTACAACGTGTAACGAAGAACGTATAACGTATAACGTAAAACGTATAACGTATTACATATTACGTATAACGTATAACATATAACGTATAACGTATAACGTATAACGTACAACGTGTGACGTATAACGTATAACGTATAACGTATAACGTATAACGTATAACGTATAACTTATAACGTATAACGTATAACGTTTAACGTATAACGCATAACGTATAACGTACAACGTGTAACGAAGAACGTATAACGAATAACGTAAAACGAATAACGTATTACATATTACGTATAACGTATAACATATAACGTATAACGTATAACGTATAACGTATAACGTATAACGTATAACGTATAACGTATAACGTATAACGTATAATGTGTAACGTATAACGTATAACGTGTGACGTATAACGTGTAACGTATAACGTATGACGTATAACGTGTATCGTGTAAGCTGTGACGTATAACGTGTAACGTATTACGTATAACGTATAACGTATAACGTATAACGTATAATGTATTACGTATAACGTATAACGTGTAACGTATAACGTATAACGTATTACGTATAACGTATAACGTATAACGTATTACGTACAACGTATAACGTGTAACGTATAACGTGTGACGTATAACGTATAACGTGTAACGTATAACGTATAACGTATAACGTATAACGTATAACGTGTAACGTATAACGTATAACGTGTGACGTATAACGTATAACGTGTAACGTATAACGTATAACGTATAACGTATAACGTATAACGTATAACGTATAACGTATAAAGTATAACGTGTAACGTATAACGTATAACGTGTGACGTATAACGTGTAACGTATAACGTATAACGTATAACGTATAACGCACAACGTATAACGTACAACGCATAACGAAGAACGTATAACGAATTACGTAAATGGTATAACGTATTACATATTACGTATAACGTATAACATATAGTGTATAACGTATAACTTATAACGTATAACGTATAACGTTTAACGTATAACGTATAACGTATAACGTATAACGTATAACGTATTACGTATAACGTGTAACGTATAACGTATAACGTGTGACGTATAACGTGTAACGTATAACGTATGACGTATAACGTATAACGTATAACGTATTACGTATAACGTATAACCTATAACGTATAACGTATAACGAATAACGTATAACGTATAACGTATAACGTATAACGTATAACGTATAACGTATAACGTATAACGTATAACGTGTAACGTATAACGTATAACGTGTGACGTATAACGTGTAACGTATAACGTGTGACGTATAACGTATAACGTGTAACGTATAACGTATAACGTATAACGTATAACGTATAACGTATAACGTATAACGTATAACTTATAACGTATAACGTATAACGTTTAACGTATAACGTATAACGTATAACGTATAACGTATAACGTATTACGTATAACGTGTAACGTATAACGTATAACGTGTGACGTATAACGTGTAACGTATAACGAATAACGTAAATCGTATAACGTATTACATATTACGTATAACGTATAACATATAACGTATAACGTATAACGTATAACGTATAACGTATAACGTATAACGTATAACGTGTAACGTATAACGTATAACGTATAACGTATAACTTATAACGTATAACGTATAACGTATAACGTATAACGTATAACGTATAACGTATAACGTATAACGTATAACGTATAACGTCTAACGTATAACGTATAACGTGTGACGTATAACGTATAACGTGTAACGTATAACGTATAACGTGTGACGTATAACGTATAACGTGTAACGTATAACGTATAACGTATAACGTATAACGTATAACGTATAACGTATAACGTATATCGTATAACGTATAACGTATAACGTATCACGTATAACGTATCACGTATAACGTATAACGTATAACGTATAACGTATAACGTATAACGTATAACTTATAACGTATAACGTATAACGTTTAACGTATAACGTATAACGTATAACGTATAACATATAACGTATAATGTGTAACGTATAACGTATAACGTGTGACGTATAACGTGTAACGTATAACGTATGACGTATAACGTATAACGTATAACGTATTCCGTATAACGTATAACGTATAACGTATAAAGTATAACGAATAACGTATAACGTATAACGTGTAACGTGTAACGTATAACGTGTAACGTATAACGTGTAACGCCTAACGTGTAACGTATAACGTGTAACGTATCACGTATAACGTATAACGTATAACGCACAACGTATAACGAACAACGCATAACGAAGAACGTATAACGAATAACGTAAATGGTATAACGTATTACATATTACGTATAACGTATAACATATAGCGTATAACGTATAACTTATAACGTATAACGTATAACGTTTAACGTATAACGTATAACGTATAACGTATAACGTATAACGTATAACGTATAACGTATAACGTATAACGTGTAACGTATAACGTATAACGTGTGACGTATAACGTGTAACGTATAACGTATGACGTATAACGTATAACGTATAACGTATTACGTATAACGTATAACCTATAACGTATAACGTATAACGAATAACGTATAACGTATAACGTATAACGTGTGACGTATAACGTGTAACGTATAACGTATGACGTATAACGTATAACGTATAACGTATTACGTATAACGTATAACCTATAACGTATAACGTATAACGAATAACGTATAACGTATAACGTATAATGTATAACGTATAACGTATAACGTATAACGTATAACGTATAACGTGTAACGTATAACGTATAACGTGTGACGTATAACGTATAACGTGTAACGTATAACGTATAACGTATAACGTATAACGTATAACGTATAACGTATAACGTATAACGTATAAAGTATAAAGTATAACGTATAACGTATAACGTATAACGTATAACGTATAACGTATAACGTATAACGTATAACGTATAACGTATAACGTATAACGTATAACGTATAACGTATAACGTATAACGTATAACGTATAACGTTTAACGCATAACGTATAACGTATAACGTATAACGTATAACGTATTACGTACAACGTGTAACGTATAACGTATAACGTGTGACGTATAACGTGTAACGTATAACGTATGACGTATAACGTATAACGTATAACGTATTACGTATAACGTATAACCTATAACGTATAACGTATAACGAATAACGTATAACGTATAACGTGTAACGTATAACGTATAACGTATAACGTATAACGTATAACGTATAACGTGTAACGTATAACGTATAACGTGTGACGTATAACGTGTAACGTATAACGTATGACGTATAACGTGTATCGTGTAAGCTGTGACGTATAACGTGTAACGTATTACGTATAACGTATAACGTATAACGTATAACGTATAACGTATTACGTATAACGTATAACGTATAACGTATAACGTATAACGTATAACGTATAACGTATAACGTGTAACGTATAACGTATAACGTGTGACGTATAACGTGTGACGTATAACGTATAACGTGTAACGTATAACGTATAACGTATTACGTATAACGTATAACGTACAACGTATTACGTACAACGTATAACGTGTAACGTATAACGTGTGACGTACAACGTGTAACGAAGAACGTATAACGAATAACGTAAAACGAATAACGTATTACATATTACGTATAACGTTTAACATATAACGTATATCGTATAACGTGTAACGTATAACGTATGACGTATAACGTATAACGTATAACGTATTACGTATAACGTATAACCTATAACGTATAACGTATAACGAATAACGTATAACGTATAACGTGTAACGTATAACGTATAACGTATAACGTATAACGTATAACGTATAACGTGTAACGTATAACGTATAACGTGTGACGTATAACGTGTAACGTATAACGTATGACGTATAACGTGTATCGTGTAAGCTGTGACGTATAACGTGTAACGTATTACGTATAACGTATAACGTATAACGTATAACGTATAACGTATTACGTATAACGTATAACGTATAACGTATAACGTATAACGTATAACGTATAACGTATAACGTGTAACGTATAACGTATAACGTGTGACGTATAACGTATAACGTGTAACGTATAACGTATAACGTATAACGTATAACGTGTAACGTATAACGTATAACGTGTGACGTATAACGTGTAACGTATAACGTATGACGTATAACGTATAACGTATAACGTATTACGTATAACGTATAACCTATAACGTATAACGTATAACGAATAACGTATAACGTATAACGTGTAACGTATAACGTATAACGTATAACGTATAACGTATAACGTATAACGTGTAACGTATAACGTATAACGTGTGACGTATAACGTGTAACGTATAACGTATGACGTATAACGTGTATCGTGTAAGCTGTGACGTATAACGTGTAACGTATTACGTATAACGTATAACGTATAACGTATAACGTATAACGTATTACGTATAACGTATAACGTATAACGTATAACGAATAACGTAAAACGTATAACGTATTACATATTACGTATAACGTATAACATATAACGTATAACGTATAACGTATAACGTATAACGTGTGACGTATAACGTATAACGTGTAACGTATAACGCACAACGTATAACGTACAACGCATAACGAAGAGCGTATAACGAATAACGTAAATCGTATAACGTATTACATATTACGTATAACGTATAACATATAACGTATAACGTATAACGTATAACGTATAACGTATAACGTATAACGTATAACGTATAACGTATAACGTATAACGTATAACGTATATCGTATAACGTATAACGTATAACGTATAACGTGTAACGTATAACGTATAACGTGTGACGTATAACGTATAACGTGTAACGTATAACGTATAACGTATAACGTATAACGTATAACGTATAACGTATAACGTATAAAGTATAACGTATAACGTATAACGTATAACGTATAACGTATAACGTATAACGTATAACGTATAACGTATAACGTATAACGTATAACGTATAACGTATAACGTATAACGTATAACGTATAACGTATAACGTATAACGTATAACGTATAACGTATAACGTATAACGTATAACGTATAACGTATAACGTATAACGTATAACGTATAACGTATAACCTATAACGTATAACGTATAACGTATAACGTATAACGTATAACGTATAACGTGTAACGTATAACGTATAACGTGTGACGTACTACCTTGATCAAAAAGTTCTAGGACTGCCCCCGTGTGTCGTTGTCAATCACCCGATTGTTTCTTTTTTTTTTTGTTAGGTTACCATATCTGTCATTAACACTTCCTTCCAATTTCAGCATCATAGCTTGATATTTGTAAAAGTTACGTTGTACTGAGCACATCTCCTTTGTTCGTGTCTTCGATTTTGAAAATGGCATCATTTGAGCATCAACGAGCTTGCATTCCAAAGCCGAATCCGACCTAACATTTATTAAACGTATCATCACTGGAGATGAGACGTGGATTTATGAGTATGACACACAATCCAGACATCAAGCGAGTGAATGGCGTGCACCGGAAGAGCCGAGACCGAAAAAACCACGTCGTTTTCAGTCAAGAAAGAAGGCGATGCTCACGGTTTTCATGGATTACAATGGTGTTGTGCATCAAGAATTCTTGCCAGAAAAGCAGACAGTCAACAAAGAATATTATTTGGGCGTTTTGAGACGTTTGCGCGAAGCAATTCGTCAAAAAAGGCCAGATTTGTGGGCAAACATCTCGTGGATTTTGCACCACGATAACGCACCGGCGCACAATGCGATCCTTATCCGCAAGTTTTTGACGAAAAACAACACGAACACTATCCAGCAGCCTTCAAACTCACCAGATCTGGCTCCCTGCGACTTTTTTCTGTTCAACCGAATTAAAAAACCGCTTCGCGGAACGCGTTACAGTACCCGAGAGGAGGTCATGACAAAATCGAAGACGGCTCTGATGGACATACCGAAAATTGAGTACCAGCGGTGTTTCGAGGATTGGATCAAGCGCTGGCGCAAGTGCATTGCAGTCAATGGGGACTACTTTGAAGGGGACCGTATCGATTTGGACGAATAAATTTATATTTTTGATTTTATGAATAAAGTCCTAAAACTTTTTGATCAAGGTAGTATAACGTATAACGTGTAACGTATAACGTATAACGTATAACGTATAACGTATAACGTATAACGTATAACGTATAACGTATAACGTATAACGTATAACGTATAACGTATAACGTATAACGTATAACGTATAACGTATAACGTATAACGTATAACGTATAACGTATAACGTATAACGTATAACGTATAACGTATAACGTATAACGTATAACGTATAACGTATAACGTATAACGTATAACGTATAACGTATAACGTATAACGTCTAACGTATAACGTGTAACGTATAACGTGTAACGTATAACGTATAACGTATAACGTATAACGTATAACGTATAACGTATAACGTATAACGTATAACGTATAACGTATAACGTATAACGTATAACGTATAACGTATAACGTATAACGTATAACGTATAACGTATAACGTATAACGTATAACGTATAACGTCTAACGTATAACGTGTAACGTATAACGTATAACGTATAACGTATAACGTATAACGTATAACGTATAACGTATAACGTGTAACGTATAACGTATAACGTATAACGTATAACGTATAACGAATAACGTATAACGTATAACGTATAACGTACAACGTGTAACGAAGAACGTATAACGAATAACGTAAAACGAATAACGTATTACATATTACGTATAACGTATAACATATAACGTATAACGTATAACGTGTAACGTATAACGTATAACGTATAACGTATAACGTATAACGTATAACGTATAACGTATAACGTATAACGTATAACGTATAACGTATAACGTATAACGTGTAACGCATAACGTATAACGTATAACGTATAACGTATTACGTATAACGTATAACGTATAACGAATAACATATAACGTGTAACGTATAACGCACAACGTATAACGTACAACGCATAACGAGGAACGTATAACGTGTAACGTATAACGTATGACGTATAACGTATAACGTATAACGTATAACATATAACGTATAACGTATAAAGTATAACGTATAACGTATAACGTATAACGTATAACGTATAACGTATAACGTATAACGTATAACGTATAACGTATAACGTATAACGTATAACGTATAACGTATAACGTATAACGTATAACGTATAACGTGTGACGTATAACGTATAACGTGTGACGTATGACGTATAACGTGTAACGTATAACGTATAACGTATAACGTATAACGTATAACGTATAACGTATAACGTATAACGTATAACGTATAACGTATAACGTATAACGTATAACGTATAACGTATAACGTATAACGTATAACGTATAACGTATAACGTATAACGTATAACGTATAACGTATAACGTATAACGTGTAACGTGTAACGTATAACGTATAACGTCTAACGTATAACGTATAACGTGTGACGTATATCGTATAACGTATAAAGTATAACGTATAACGTATAACGTATAACGTATAACGTATAACGTATAACGTATAACGTATAACGTATAACGTATAACGTATGACGTATAACGTATAACGTCTAACGTATAACGTATAACGTGTGACGTATAACGTATAACGTGTAACGTATAACGTATCACGTGTGACGTATAACGTATAACGTGTAACGTATAACGTATAACGTATAACGTATAACGTATAACGTATAACGTATAACGTATATCGTATAACGTATAACGTGTAACGTATAACGTATAACGTATAACGTATAACGAATAACGTAAATCGTATAACGTATTACATATTACGTATAACGTATAACATATAACGTATAACGTATAACGTATAACGTATAACGTATAACGTATAACGTATAACGTATAACGTATAACGTGTAACGTATAACGTATAACGTATAACGTATAACTTATAACGTATAACGTATAACGTTTAACGTATAACGTATAACGTATAACGTATAACATATAACGTATAACGTGTAACGTATAACGTATAACGTGTGACGTATAACGTGTAACGTATAACGTATGACGTATAACGTATAACGTATAACGTATTCCGTATAACGTATAACGTATAACGTATAACGTATAACGAATAACGTATAACGTATAACGTATAACGTATAACGTGTATCGTGTAAGCTGTGACGTATAACGTATAACGTGTAACGTATAACGTGTAACGCCTAACGTGTAACGTATAACGTGTAACGTATCACGTATAACGTATAACGTATAACGCACAACGTATAACGTATAACGTATAACGTATAACGTGTAACGTATAACGTATAACGTGTGACGTATAACGTGTAACGTATAACGTATGACGTATAACGTATAACGTATAACGTATTACGTATAACGTATAACCTATAACGTATAACGTATAACGAATAACGTATAACGTATAACGTATAACGTATAACGTATAACGTATAACGTATAACGTATAACGTATAACGTGTAACGTATAACGTATAACGTGTGACGTATAACGTGTAACGTATAACGTATGACGTATAACGTGTATCGTGTAAGCTGTGACGTATAACGTGTAACGTATTACGTATAACGTATAACGTATAACGTATAACGTATAATGTATTACGTATAACGTATAACGTATAACGTATAACGTATAACGTATAACGTATAACGTATAACGTATAACGTGTAACGTATAACGTATATCGTGTGACGTATAACGTGTGACGTATAACGTATAACGTGTAACGTATAACGTATAACGTATTACGTATAACGTATAACGTATAACGTATTACGTACAACGTATAACGTGTAACGTATAACGTGTGACGTATAACGTATAACGTGTAACGTATAACGTATAACGTATAACGTATAACGTATAACGTATAACGTATAACGTATAACTTATAACGTATAACGTATAACGTTTAACGTGTAACGCATAACGTATAACGTACAACGTGTAACGAAGAACGTATAACGAATAACGTAAAACGAATAACGTATTACACATTACGTATAACGTTTAACGTATAACGTGTGACGTATAACGTGTGACGTATAACGTATAACGTGTAACGTATAACGTATAACGTATTACGTATAACGTATAACGTATAACGTATTACGTACAACGTATAACGTGTAACGTATAACGTGTGACGTATAACGTATAACGTATAACGTATAACGTATAACGTATAACGTATAACGTATAACTTATAACGTATAACGTATAACGTTTAACGTGTAACGCATAACGTATAACGTACAACGTGTAACGAAGAACGTATAACGAATAACGTAAAACGAATAACGTATTACACATTACGTATAACGTTTAACGTATAACGTGTGACGTATAACGTGTGACGTATAACGTATAACGTGTAACGTATAACGTATAACGTATAACGTATAACGTATAACGTATAACGTATAACGTATAACGTATAACGTATAACGTATAACGTATAACGTCTAACGTATAACGTGTAACGTATAACGTGTAACGTATAACGTATAACGTATAACGTATAACGTATAACGTATAACGTATAACGTATAACGTATAACGTATAACGTATAACGTATAACGTATAACGTATAACGTATAACGTATAACGTATAACGTATAACGTATAACGTATAACGTATAACGTATAACGTATAACGTCTAACGTATAACGTGTAACGTATAACGTATAACGTATAACGTATAACGTATAACGTATAACGTATAACGTATAACGTGTAACGTATAACGTATAACGTATAACGTATAACGTATAACGAATAACGTATAACGTATAACGTATAACGTACAACGTGTAACGAAGAACGTATAACGAATAACGTAAAACGAATAACGTATTACATATTACGTATAACGTATAACATATAACGTATAACGTATAACGTGTAACGTATAACGTATAACGTATAACGTATAACGTATAACGTATAACGTATAACGTATAACGTATAACGTATAACGTATAACGTATAACGTATAACGTATAACGTGTAACGCATAACGTATAACGTATAACGTATAACGTATTACGTATAACGTATAACGTATAACGAATAACATATAACGTGTAACGTATAACGCACAACGTATAACGTACAACGCATAACGAGGAACGTATAACGTGTAACGTATAACGTATGACGTATAACGTATAACGTATAACGTATAACATATAACGTATAACGTATAAAGTATAACGTATAACGTATAACGTATAACGTATAACGTATAACGTATAACGTATAACGTATAACGTATAACGTATAACGTATAACGTATAACGTATAACGTGTGACGTATAACGTATAACGTGTGACGTATGACGTATAACGTGTAACGTATAACGTATAACGTATAACGTATAACGTATAACGTATAACGTATAACGTATAACGTATAACGTATAACGTATAACGTATAACGTATAACGTATAACGTATAACGTATAACGTATAACGTATAACGTATAACGTATAACGTATAACGTATAACGTATAACGTATAACGTATAACGTGTAACGTGTAACGTATAACGTATAACGTCTAACGTATAACGTATAACGTGTGACGTATATCGTATAACGTATAAAGTATAACGTATAACGTAGAACGTATAACGTATAACGTATAACGTATAACGTATAACGTATAACGTATAACGTATAACGTATGACGTATAACGTATAACGTCTAACGTATAACGTATAACGTGTGACGTATAACGTATAACGTGTAACGTATAACGTATCACGTGTGACGTATAACGTATAACGTGTAACGTATAACGTATAACGTATAACGTATAACGTATAACGTATAACGTATAACGTATATCGTATAACGTATAACGTGTAACGTATAACGTATAACGTATAACGTATAACGAATAACGTAAATCGTATAACGTATTACATATTACGTATAACGTATAACATATAACGTATAACGTATAACGTATAACGTATAACGTATAACGTATAACGTATAACGTATAACGTATAACGTGTAACGTATAACGTATAACGTATAACGTATAACTTATAACGTATAACGTATAACGTTTAACGTATAACGTATAACGTATAACGTATAACATATAACGTATAACGTGTAACGTATAACGTATAACGTGTGACGTATAACGTGTAACGTATAACGTATGACGTATAACGTATAACGTATAACGTATTCCGTATAACGTATAACGTATAACGTATAACGTATAACGAATAACGTATAACGTATAACGTATAACGTATAACGTGTATCGTGTAAGCTGTGACGTATAACGTATAACGTGTAACGTATAACGTGTAACGCCTAACGTGTAACGTATAACGTGTAACGTATCACGTATAACGTATAACGTATAACGCACAACGTATAACGTATAACGTATAACGTATAACGTGTAACGTATAACGTATAACGTGTGACGTATAACGTGTAACGTATAACGTATGACGTATAACGTATAACGTATAACGTATTACGTATAACGTATAACCTATAACGTATAACGTATAACGAATAACGTATAACGTATAACGTATAACGTATAACGTATAACGTATAACGTATAACGTATAACGTATAACGTGTAACGTATAACGTATAACGTGTGACGTATAACGTGTAACGTATAACGTATGACGTATAACGTGTATCGTGTAAGCTGTGACGTATAACGTGTAACGTATTACGTATAACGTATAACGTATAACGTATAACGTATAATGTATTACGTATAACGTATAACGTATAACGTATAACGTATAACGTATAACGAATAACGTATAACGTATAACGTGTAACGTATAACGTATATCGTGTGACGTATAACGTGTGACGTATAACGTATAACGTGTAACGTATAACGTATAACGTATTACGTATAACGTATAACGTATAACGTATTACGTACAACGTATAACGTGTAACGTATAACGTGTGACGTATAACGTATAACGTGTAACGTATAACGTATAACGTATAACGTATAACGTATAACGTATAACGTATAACGTATAACGTATAACTTATAACGTATAACGTATAACGTTTAACGTGTAACGCATAACGTATAACGTACAACGTGTAACGAAGAACGTATAACGAATAACGTAAAACGAATAACGTATTACACATTACGTATAACGTTTAACGTATAACGTGTGACGTATAACGTGTGACGTATAACGTATAACGTGTAACGTATAACGTATAACGTATTACGTATAACGTATAACGTATAACGTATTACGTACAACGTATAACGTGTAACGTATAACTTTTGACGTATAACGTATAACGTGTAACGTATAACGTATAACGTATAACGTATAACGTATAACGTATAACGTATAACGTATAACTTATAACGAAGAACGTATAACGAATAACGTATTACGTATAACGTATAACGTATAACGTATAACGTATAACGTATAACGTATAACGTATAACGTATAACGTATAACGTGTGACGTATAACGTATAACGTGTGACGTATGACGTATAACGTGTAACGACTAACGTATAACGTATAACGTATAACGTATAACGTATAACGTATAACGTATAACGTATAACGTATAACGTATAACGTATAACGTATAACGTATAACGTTTAACGTATAACGTATAACGTATAACGTATAACGTATAACGTATAACGTGTAACGTATAACGTATAACGTGTGACGTATAACGTGTAACGTATAACGTATGACGTATAACGTGTATCGTGTAAGCTGTGACGTATAACGTGTAACGTATTACGTATAACGTATAACGTATAACGTATAACGTATAACGTATTACGTATAACGTATAACGTATAACGTATAACGTATAACGTATAACGTATAACGTATAACGTGTAACGTATAACGTATAACGTGTGACGTATAACGTGTGACGTATAACGTATAGCGTGTAACGTATAACGTATAACGTATTACGTATAACGTATAACGTATAACGTATTACGTACAACGTATAACGTGTAACGTATAACGTGTGACGTATAACGTATAACGTGTAACGTATAACGTATAACGTATAACGTATAACGTATAACGTATAACGTATAACGTATAACTTATAACGTATAACGTATAACGTTTAACGTATAACGCATAACGTATAACGTACAACGTGTAACGAAGAACGTATAACGAATAACGTAAAACGAATAACGTATTACATGTTACGTATAACGTTTAACATATAACGTATAACGTATAACGTGTAACGTATAACGTATAACGTATAACGTATAACGTATAACGTATAACGTATAACGTATAACGTGTAACGTATAACGTATAACGTGTGACGTATAACGTATAACGTGTAACGTATAACGTATAACGTATAACGTATAACGTATAACGTATAACGTATAACGTATAACGAATAACGTATAACGTGTAACGTATAACGAATATCGTATAACGTACAACGTGTAACGAAGAACGTATAACGAATAACGTAAAACGTATAACGTATTACATATTACGTATAACGTATAACATATAACGTATAACGTATAACGTATAACGTATAACGTGTGACGTATAACGTATAACGTGTAACGTATAACGCACAACGTATAACGTACAACGCATAACGAAGAACGTATAACGAATAACGTAAATCGTATAACGTATTACATATTACGTATAACGTATAACATATAACGTATAACGTATAACGTATAACGTATAACGTATAACGTATAACGTATAACGTATAACGTATAACGTATAACGTATAACGTATAACGTATAACGTGTAACGTATAACGTATAACGTGTGACGTATAACGTGTAACGTATAACGTATGACGTATAACGTGTATCGTGTAAGCTGTGACGTATAACGTGTAACGTATTACGTATAACGTATAACGTATAACGTATAACGTATAATGTATTACGTATAACGTATAACGTATAACGTATAACGTATAACGTATAACGTATAACGTATAACGTATAACGTATAACGTGTAACGTATAACGTATAACGTGTGACGTATAACGTGTGACGTATAACGTATAACGTGTAACGTATAACGTATAACGTATTACGTATAACGTATAACGTATAACGTATTACGTACAACGTATAACGTGTAACGTATAACGTGTGACGTATAACGTATAACGTGTAACGTATAACGTATAACGTATAACGTATAACGTATAACGTATAACGTATAACGTATAACGTATAACTTATAACGTATAACGTATAACGTTTAACGTATAACGCATAACGTATAACGTACAACGTGTAACGAAGAACGTATAACGAATAACGTAAAACGAATAACGTATTACATATTACGTATAGCGTTTAACATATAACGTATAACGTATAACGTATAACGTATAACGTATAACGTATAACGTATAACGTATAACGTATAACGTACAACGTGTAACGTATAACGTATAACGTGTGACGTATAACGTATAACGTGTAACGTATAACGTATAACGTATAACGTATAACGTATAACGTATAACGTATAACGTATAACGTATAACGAATAACGTATAACGTGTAACGTATAACGAATATCGTATAACGTACAACGTGTAACGAAGAACGTATAACGTATAACGTAAAACGTAAAACGTATAACGTATTACATATTACGTATAACGTATAACATATAACGTATAACGTATAACGTATAACGTACAACGTGTGACGTATAACGTATAACGTGTAACGTATAACGCACAACGTATAACGTACAACGCATAACGAAGAACGTATAACGAATAACGTAAATCGTATAACGTATTACATATTACGTATAACGTATAACATATAACGTATAACGTATAACGTATAACGTATAACGTATAACGTATAACGTATAACGTATAACGTATAACGTATAACGTATAACGTATAACGTATAACGTATAACGTATAACGTACAACGTGTAACGTATAACGTATAACGTGTGACGTATAACGTATAACGTGTATCGTATAACGTATAACGTATAACGTATAACGTATAACGTATAACGTATAACGAATAACGTATAACGTGTAACGTATAACGAATATCGTATAACGTACAACGTGTAACGAAGAACGTATAACGACTAACGTAAAACGTATAACGTATTACATATTACGTATAACGTATAACATATAACGTATAACGTATAACGTATAACGTATAACGTGTGACGTATAACGTATAACGTGTAACGTATAACGCACAACGTATAACGTACAACGCATAACGAAGAACGTATAACGAATAACGTAAATCGTATAACGTATTACATATTACGTATAACGTATAACATATAACGTATAACGTATAACGTATAACGTATAACGTATAACGTATAACGTATAACGTATAACGTATAACGTATAATGTGTAACGTATAACGTATAACGTGTGACGTATAACGTGTAACGTATAACGTATGACGTATAACGTGTATCGTGTAAGCTGTGACGTATAACGTGTAACGTATTACGTATAACGTATAACGTATAACGTATAACGTATAATGTATTACGTATAACGTATAACGTATAACGTATAACGTATAACGTATAACGTATAACGTATAACGTATAACGTATAACGTGTAACGTATAACGTATAACGTGTGACGTATAACGTGTGACGTATAACGTATAACGTGTAACGTATAACGTATAACGTATTACGTATAACGTATAACGTATAACGTATTACGTACAACGTATAACGTGTAACGTATAACGTGTGACGTATAACGTATAACGTGTAACGTATAACGTATAACGTATAACGTATAACGTATAACGTATAACGTATAACGTGTAACGTATAACGTATAACGTGTGACGTATAACGTATAACGTGTAACGTATAACGTATAACGTATAACGTATAACGTATAACGTATAACGTATAACGTATAAAGTATAACGTATAACGTATAACGTATAACGTATAACGTATAACGTATAACGTATAACGTATAACGTATAACGTATAACGTATAACGTATAACGTATAACGTATAACGTTTAACGTATAACGTATAACGTATAACGTATAACGTATAACGTATTACGTATAACGTGTAACGTATAACGTATAACGTGTGACGTATAACGTGTAACGTATAACGTATAACGTATAACGTATAACGCACAACGTATAACGTACAACGCATAACGAAGAACGTATAACGAATAACGTAAATGGTATAACGTATTACATATTACGTATAACGTATAACATATAGTGTATAACGTATAACTTATAACGTATAACGTATAACGTTTAACGTATAACGTATAACGTATAACGTATAACGTATAACGTATTACGTATAACGTGTAACGTATAACGTATAACGTGTGACGTATAACGTGTAACGTATAACGTATGACGTATAACGTATAACGTATAACGTATTACGTATAACGTATAACCTATAACGTATAACGTATAACGAATAACGTATAACGTATAACGTATAACGTATAACGTATAACGTTTAACGTATAACGTATAACGTATAACGTATAACGTGTAACGTATAACGTATAACGTGTGACGTATAACGTGTAACGTATAACGTATGACGTATAACGTGTATCGTGTAAGCTGTGACGTATAACGTGTAACGTATTACGTATAACGTATAACGTATAACGTATAACGTATAACGTATTACGTATAACGTATAACGTATAACGTATAACGTATAACGTATAACGTATAACGTATAACGTATAACGTGTAACGTATAACGTATAACGTGTGACGTATAACGTGTGACGTATAACGTATAACGTGTAACGTATAACGTATAACGTATTACGTATAACGTATAACGTATAACGTATTACGTACAACGTATAACGTGTAACGTATAACGTGTGACGTATAACGTATAACGTGTAACGTATAACGTATAACGTATAACGTATAACGTATAACGTATAACGTATAACGTATAACTTATAACGTATAACGTATAACGTTTAACGTATAACGCATAACGTATAACGTACAACGTGTAACGAAGAACGTATAACGAATAACGTAAAACGAATAACGTATTACATATTACGCATAACGTTTAACATATAACGTATAACGTATAACGTGTAACGTATAACGTATAACGTATAACGTATAACGTATAACGTATAACGTATAACGTATAACGTATAACGTATAACGTATAACGTATAACGTATAACGTATAACGTGTAACGTATAACGTATAACGTGTGACGTATAACGTGTGACGTATAACGTATAACGTATAACGTATAACGTATAACGTATAACGAATAACGTATAACGTGTAACGTATAACGAATATCGTATAACGTACAACGTGTAACGAAGAACGTATAACGTATAACGTAAAACGTAAAACGTATAACGTATTACATATTACGTATAACGTATAACATATAACGTATAACGTATAACGTATAACGTACAACGTGTGACGTATAACGTATAACGTGTAACGTATAACGCACAACGTATAACGTACAACGCATAACGAAGAACGTATAACGAATAACGTATAACGAATAACGTATAACGTGTAACGTATAACGAATATCGTATAACGTACAACGTGTAACGAAGAACGTATAACGTATAACGTATAACGTATAACGTATAACGTACAACGTGTAACGTATAACGTATAACGTGTGACGTATAACGTATAACGTGTAACGTATAACGTATAACGTATAACGTATAACGTATAACGTATAACGTATAACGTATAACGTATAACGAATAACGTATAACGTGTAACGTATAACGAATATCGTATAACGTACAACGTGTAACGAAGAACGTATAACGTATAACGTAAAACGTAAAACGTATAACGTATTACATATTACGTATAACGTATAACATATAACGTATAACGTATAACGTATAACGTACAACGTGTGACGTATAACGTATAACGTGTAACGTATAACGCACAACGTATAACGTACAACGCATAACGAAGAACGTATAACGAATAACGTAAATCGTATAACGTATTACATATTACGTATAACGTATAACATATAACGTATAACGTATAACGTATAACGTATAACGTATAACGTATAACGTATAACGTATAACGTATAACGTATAACGTATAACTGTATAACGTATAACGTATAACGTATAACGTATAACGTACAACGTGTAACGTATAACGTATAACGTGTGACGTATAACGTATAACGTGTAACGTATAACGTATAACGTATAACGTATAACGTATAACGTATAACGTATAACGAATAACGTATAACGTGTAACGTATAACGAATATCGTATAACGTACAACGTGTAACGAAGAACGTATAACGACTAACGTAAAACGTATAACGTATTACATATTACGTATAACGTATAACATATAACGTATAACGTATAACGTATAACGTATAACGTGTGACGTATAACGTATAACGTGTAACGTATAACGCACAACGTATAACGTACAACGCATAACGAAGAACGTATAACGAATAACGTAAATCGTATAACGTATTACATATTACGTATAACGTATAACATATAACGTATAACGTATAACGTATAACGTATAACGTATAACGTATAACGTATAACGTATAACGTATAACGTATAATGTGTAACGTATAACGTATAACGTGTGACGTATAACGTGTAACGTATAACGTATGACGTATAACGTGTATCGTGTAAGCTGTGACGTATAACGTGTAACGTATTACGTATAACGTATAACGTATAACGTATAACGTATAATGTATTACGTATAACGTATAACGTATAACGTATAACGTATAACGTATAACGTATAACGTATAACGTATAACGTATAACGTGTAACGTATAACGTATAACGTGTGACGTATAACGTGTGACGTATAACGTATAACGTGTAACGTATAACGTATAACGTATTACGTATAACGTATAACGTATAACGTATTACGTACAACGTATAACGTGTAACGTATAACGTGTGACGTATAACGTATAACGTGTAACGTATAACGTATAACGTATAACGTATAACGTATAACGTATAACGTATAACGTGTAACGTATAACGTATAACGTGTGACGTATAACGTATAACGTGTAACGTATAACGTATAACGTATAACGTATAACGTATAACGTATAACGTATAACGTATAACGTATAACGTATAACGTATAAAGTATAACGTATAACGTATAACGTATAACGTATAACGTATAACGTATAACGTATAACGTATAACGTATAACGTATAACGTATAACGTATAACGTATAACGTATAACGTTTAACGTATAACGTATAACGTATAACGTATAACGTATAACGTATTACGTATAACGTGTAACGTATAACGTATAACGTGTGACGTATAACGTGTAACGTATAACGTATAACGTATAACGTATAACGCACAACGTATAACGTACAACGCATAACGAAGAACGTATAACGAATAACGTAAATGGTATAACGTATTACATATTACGTATAACGTATAACATATAGTGTATAACGTATAACTTATAACGTATAACGTATAACGTTTAACGTATAACGTATAACGTATAACGTATAACGTATAACGTATAACGTATTACGTATAACGTGTAACGTATAACGTATAACGTGTGACGTATAACGTGTAACGTATAACGTATGACGTATAACGTATAACGTATAACGTATTACGTATAACGTATAACCTATAACGTATAACGTATAACGAATAACGTATAACGTATAACGTATAACGTATAACGTATAACGTTTAACGTATAACGTATAACGTATAACGTATAACGTGTAACGTATAACGTATAACGTGTGACGTATAACGTGTAACGTATAACGTATGACGTATAACGTGTATCGTGTAAGCTGTGACGTATAACGTGTAACGTATTACGTATAACGTATAACGTATAACGTATAACGTATAACGTATTACGTATAACGTATAACGTATAACGTATAACGTATAACGTATAACGTATAACGTATAACGTATAACGTGTAACGTATAACGTATAACGTGTGACGTATAACGTGTGACGTATAACGTATAACGTGTAACGTATAACGTATAACGTATTACGTATAACGTATAACGTATAACGTATTACGTACAACGTATAACGTGTAACGTATAACGTGTGACGTATAACGTATAACGTGTAACGTATAACGTATAACGTATAACGTATAACGTATAACGTATAACGTATAACGTATAACTTATAACGTATAACGTATAACGTTTAACGTATAACGCATAACGTATAACGTACAACGTGTAACGAAGAACGTATAACGAATAACGTAAAACGAATAACGTATTACATATTACGCATAACGTTTAACATATAACGTATAACGTATAACGTGTAACGTATAACGTATAACGTATAACGTATAACGTATAACGTATAACGTATAACGTATAACGTATAACGTATAACGTATAACGTATAACGTATAACGTGTAACGTATAACGTATAACGTGTGACGTATAACGTGTGACGTATAACGTATAACGTGTAACGTATAACGTATAACGTATTACGTATAACGTATAACGTATAACGTATTACGTACAACGTATAACGTGTAACGTATAACGTGTGACGTATAACGTATAACGTGTAACGTATAACGAATAACGTATAACGTGTAACGTATAACGAATATCGTATAACGTACAACGTGTAACGAAGGACGTATAACGAATAACGTAAAACGTATAACGTATTACATATTACGTATAACGTATAACATATAACGTATAACGTATAACGTATAACGTATAACGTGTGACGTATAACGTATAACGTGTAACGTATAACGCACAACGTATAACGTACAACGCATAACGAAGAACGTATAACAAATAACGTAAATCGTATAACGTATTACATATTACGTATAACGTATAACATATAACGTATAACGTATAACGTATAACGTATAACGTATACCGTATAACGTATAACGTATAACGTATAACGTATAACGTATAACGTATAACGTATAACGTATAACGTATAACGTATAACGTGTCACGTATAACGTATAACGTGTGACGTATAACGTATAACGTGTAACGTATAACGTGTAACGTATAACGTATAACGTATAACGTATAACGTATAACGTATAACGTATAACGTATAACGTATAAAGTATAACGTATAACGTATAACGTATAACGTATAACGTATAACGTATAACGTATAACGTATAACGTATAACGTATAACGTGTAACGTATAACGTATAATGTATAACGTATAACGTATAACGTATAACGTATAACGTATAACGTATAACGTATAACGTATAACGTATAACGTATAACGTATAACGTATAACGTATAACGTGTAACGTATAACGTATAACGTATAACGTATAACGTATAACGTATAACGTATTACGTATAACGTGTAACGTATAACGTATAACGTGTGACGTATAACGTGTAACGTATAACGTATAACGTATAACGTATAACGCACAACGTATAACGTACAACGCATAACGAAGAACGTATAACGAATAACGTAAATGGTATAACGTATTACATATTACGTATAACGTATATCATATAGTGTATAACGTATAACTTATAACGTATAACGTATAACGTTTAACGTATAACGTATAACGTATAACGTAATACGTATTACGTACAACGTGTAACGTATAACGTATAACGTGTGACGTATAACGTGTAACGTATAACGTATGACGTATAACGTATAACGTATAACGTATAACGTATTACGTATAACGTATAACCTATAACGTATAACGTATAACGAATAACGTATAACGTATAACGTGTAACGTATAACGTATAACGTATAACGTATAACGTATAACGTATAACGTGTAACGTATAACGTATAACGTGTGACGTATAACGTGTAACGTATAACGTATGACGTATAACGTGTATCGTGTAAGCTGTGACGTATAACGTGTAACGTATTACGTATAACGTATAACGTATAACGTATAACGTATAACGTATTACGTATAACGTATAACGTATAACGTATAACGTATAACGTATAACGTATAACGTATAACGTGTAACGTATAACGTATAACGTGTGACGTATAACGTGTGACGTATAACGTATAACGTGTAACGTATAACGTATAACGTATTACGTATAACGTATAACGTACAACGTATTACGTACAACGTATAACGTGTAACGTATAACGTGTGACGTATAACGTATAACGTGTAACGTATAACGTATAACGTATAACGTATAACGTATAACGTATAACGTATAACGTATAACATATAACTTATAACGTATAACGTATAACGTTTAACGTATAACGCATAACGTATAACGTACAACGTGTAACGAAGAACGTATAACGAATAACGTAAAACGAATAACGTATTACATATTACGTATAACGTTTAACATATAACGTATAACGTATAACGTGTAACGTATAACGTATAACGTATAACGTATAACGTATAACGTATAAAGTGTAACGTATAACGTATAACGTGTGACGTATAACGTATAACGTGTAACGTATAACGTATAACGTATAACGTATAACGTATAACGTATAACGTATAACGTATAACGTATAACGAATAACGTATAACGTGTAACGTATAACGAATATCGTATAACGTACAACGTGTAACGAAGAACGTATAACGAATAACGTAAAACGTATAACGTATTACATATTACGTATAACGTATAACATATAACGTATAACGTATAACGTATAACGTATAACGTATAACGTGTGACGTATAACGTATAACGTGTAACGTATAACGCACAACGTATAACGTACAACGCATAACGAAGAACGTATAACGAATAACGTAAATCGTATAACGTATTACATATTACGTATAACGTATAACATATAACATATAACGTATAACGTATAACGTATAACGTATAACGTATAACGTATAACGTATAACGTATAACGTATAACGTATAACGTATAACGTATAACGTATAACGTATAACGTATAACGTATAACGTATAACGTATAACGTATAACGTATAACGTGTAACGTATAACGTATAACGTGTGACGTATAACGTATAACGTGTAACGTATAACGTATAACGTATAACGTATAACGTATAACGTATAACGTATAACGTATAAAGTATAACGTATAACGTATAACGTATAACGTATAACGTATAACGTATAACGTATAACGTATAACGTATAACGTATAACGTATAACGTATAACGTATAACGTATAACGTATAACGTATAACGTATAACGTATAACGTATAACGTGTAACGTATAACGTATAACGTGTAACGTATAACGTATAACGTATAACGTATAACGTATAACGTATAACGTATAACGTATAACGTATAACGTATAACGTGTAACGTATAACGTATAACGTGTGACGTATAACGTATAACGTATAACGTATAACGTATAACGTATAACGTATAACGTATAACGTATAACGTATAACGTCTAACGTATAACGTGTAACGTATAACGTATAACGTATAACGTATAACGTATAACGTATAACGTATAACGTATAACGTATAACGTATAACGTATAACGTATAACGTATAACGTATAACGTATAACGTATAACGTATAACGTATAACGTATAACGTATAACGTATAACGTATAACGTATAACGTATAACGTCTAACGTATAACGTGTAACGTATAGCGTATAACGTATAACGTATAACGTATAACGTATAACGTATAACGTATAACGTGTAACGTATAACGTATAACGTATAACGTATAACGTATAACGAATAACGTATAACGTATAACGTATAACGTACAACGTGTAACGAAGAACGTATAACGAATAACGTAAAACGAATAACGTATTACATATTACGTATAACGTATAACATATAACGTATAACGTATAACGTGTAACGTATAACGTATAACGTATAACGTATAACGTATAACGTATAACGTATAACGTATAACGTATAACGTATAACGTATAACGTATAACGTATAACGTGTAACGCATAACGTATAACGTATAACGTATAACGTATTACGTATAACGTATAACGTATAACGAATAACATGTAACGTGTAACGTATAACGCACAACGTATAACGTACAACGCATAACGAGGAACGTATAACGTGTAACGTATAACGTATGACGTATAACGTATAACGTATAACGTATAACATATAACGTATAACGTATAA
This sequence comes from Ptiloglossa arizonensis, assembly GCF_051014685.1. Taxonomy (NCBI): domain Eukaryota; kingdom Metazoa; phylum Arthropoda; class Insecta; order Hymenoptera; family Colletidae; genus Ptiloglossa; species Ptiloglossa arizonensis. The sequence continues at coordinate 2,030,679 of NW_027478391.1, forward strand.
AGTATAACGTATAACGTATAACGTATAACGTATAACGTATAACGTATAACGTATAACGTATAACGTATAACGTATAACGTATAACGTATAACGTATAACGTATAACGTATAACGTGTGACGTATAACGTATAACGTGTGACGTATGACGTATAACGTGTAACGTATAACGTATAACGTATAACGTATAACGTATAACGTATAACGTATAACGTATAACGTATAACGTATAACGTATAACGTATAACGTATAACGTATAACGTATAACGTATAACGTATAACGTATAACGTATAACGTATAACGTATAACGTATAACGTATAACGTATAACGTATAACGTATAACGTGTAACGTGTAACGTATAACGTATAACGTCTAACGTATAACGTATAACGTGTGACGTATATCGTATAACGTATAACGTATAACGTATAACGTATAACGTATAACGTATAACGTATAACGTATAACGTATAACGTATAACGTATAACGTATAACGTATAACGTATAACGTATGACGTATAACGTATAACGTCTAACGTATAACGTATAACGTGTGACGTATAACGTATAACGTGTAACGTATAACGTATCACGTGTGACGTATAACGTATAACGTGTGACGTACAACGTATAACGTGTATCGTATAACGTATAACGTGTAACGTATAACGTATATCGTATAACGTATAACGTGTAACGTATAACGTATAACGTATAACGTATAACGAATAACGTAAATCGTATAACGTATTCCATATTACGTATAACGTATAACATATAACGTATAACGTATAACGTATAACGTATAACGTATAACGTATAACGTATAACGTATAACGTATAACGTGTAACGTATAACGTATAACGTATAACGTATAACTTATAACGTATAACGTATAACGTTTAACGTATAACGTATAACGTATAACGTATAACATATAACGTATAACCTGTAACGTATAACGTATAACGTGTGACGTATAACGTGTAACGTATAACGTATGACGTATAACGTATAACGTATAACGTATTCCGTATAACGTATAACGTATAACGTATAACGTATAACGAATAACGTATAACGTATAACGTATAACGTATAACGTATAACGTATAACGTGTAACGTATAACGTGTAACGTATAACGTGTAACGTATAACGTGTAACGCCTAACGTGTAACGTATAACGTGTAACGTATCACGCATAACGTATAACGTATAACGCACAACGTATAACGTACAACGCATAACGAAGAACGTATAACGAATAACGTAAATGGTATGACGTATTACATATTACGTATAACGTATAACATATAGCGTATAACGTATAACTTATAACGTATAACGTATAACGTTTAACGTATAACGTATAACGTATAACGTATAACGTATAACGTATAACGTATAACGTATAACGTGTAACGTATAACGTATAACGTGTGACGTATAACGTGTAACGTATAACGTATGACGTATAACGTATAACGTATAACGTATTACGTATAACGTATAACCTATAACGTATAACGTATAACGAATAACGTATAACGTATAACGTATAACGTATAACGTATAACGTATAACGTATAACGTATAACGTATAACGTGTAACGTATAACGTATAACGTGTGACGTATAACGTGTAACGTATAACGTATGACGTATAACGTGTATCGTGTAAGCTGTGACGTATAACGTGTAACGTATTACGTATAACGTATAACGTATAACGTATAACGTATAATGTATTACGTATAACGTATAACGTATAACGTATAACGTATAACGTATAACGTATAACGTATAACGTATAACGTGTAACGTATAACGTATATCGTGTGACGTATAACGTGTGACGTATAACGTATAACGTGTAACGTATAACGTATAACGTATTACGTATAACGTATAACGTATAACGTATTACGTACAACGTATAACGTGTAACGTATAACGTGTGACGTATAACGTATAACGTGTAACGTATAACGTATAACGTATAACGTATAACGTATAACGTATAACGTATAACGTATAACTTATAACGTATAACGTATAACGTTTAACGTATAACGCATAACGTATAACGTACAACGTGTAACGAAGAACGTATAACGAATAACGTAAAACGAATAACGTATTACACATTACGTATAACGTTTAACGTATAACGTGTGACGTATAACGTGTGACGTATAACGTATAACGTGTAACGTATAACGTATAACGTATTACGTATAACGTATAACGTATAACGTATTACGTACAACGTATAACGTGTAACGTATAACGTGTGACGTATAACGTATAACGTGTAACGTATAACGTATAACGTATAACGTATAACGTATAACGTATAACGTATAACGTATAACGTATAACTTATAACGAAGAACGTATAACGAATAACGTAAAACGTATAACGTATTACATATTACGTATAACGTATAACATATAACGTATAAGGTATAACGTATAACGTATAACGTGTGACGTATAACGTATAACGTGTAACGTATAACGCACAACGTATAACGTACAACGCATAACGAAGAACGTATAACGAATAACGTAAATCGTATAACGTATTACATATTACGTATAACGTATATCATATAACGTATAACGTATAACGTATAACGTATAACGTATAACGTATAACGTATAACGTATAACGTATAACGTATAACGTATAACGTATAACGTATAACGTGTGACGTATAACGTATAACGTCTAACGTATAACGTATAACGTGTGACGTATAACGTATAACGTGTATCGTATAACGTATAACGTGTGACGTATAACGTATAACGTGTAACTTATAACGTATAACGTATAACGTATAACGTATAACGTACAGCGTATAACGTATAACGTATAACATATATCGTATAACGTATAACGTATAACGTATAACGTATAACGTATCACGTATAACGTATAACGTATAACGCACAACGTATAACGTACAACGCATAACGAAGAACGTATAACGAATAACGTAAATCGTAAACGTATTACATATTACGTATAACGTATAACATATAACGTATAACGTATAACGTATAACGTATAGCATATAACGTATAACGTATAACGTATAACGTATAACGTATAACGTATAACGTATAACGTATAACGTGTAACCTATAACGTATAACGTATAACGTATAACGTATAACTTATAACGTGAAACGTATAACGTTTAACGTATAAGGTATAACGTATAACGTATAACGTATAACGTGTGACGTATAACGTGTAACGTATGACGTATAACGTGTATCGTGTAAGCTATGACGTATAACGTATAACGTATAACGTATAACGTATAACGTATAACGTGTAACGTATAACGTATAACGTATAACGTGTGACGTATAACGTATAACATGTAAGGTGTAACGTATAACGTATAACGTATTACGTATAACGTATAACGTATAACGTATTACGTACAACGTATAACGTATAACGTATAACGTGTGACGTATAACGTATAACGTGTAACGTATAACGTATAACGTGTGACGTATAACGTGTGACGTATAACGTGTGACGTATAACGTATAACGTGTAACGTATAACGTATAACGTATTACGTATAACGTACAACGTATAACGTATTACGTACAACGTATAACGTATAACGTATAACGTGTGACGTACAACGTATAACGTGTAACGTATAACGTATAACGTGTAACGTATAACGTATAACGTGTGACGTATAACGTGTAACGTATAACGTATGACGTATAACGTATAACGTATAACGTATTCCGTATAACGTATAACGTATAACGTATAACGTATAACGAATAGCGTATAACGTATAACGTATAACGTATAACGTATAACGTATAACGTGTAACGTATAAAGTGTAACGTATAACGTGTAACGTATAACGTGTAACGCCTAACCTGTAACGTATAACGTGTAACGTATCACGTATAACGTATAACGTATAACGCACAACGTATAACGTACAACGCATAACGAAGAACGTATAACGAATAACGTAAATGGTATAGCGTATTACATATTACGTATAACGTATAACATATAACGTATAACGTGTAACGTATAACGTATAACGTGTGACGTATAACGTATAACGTGTAACGTATAACGTATAACGTATAACGTATAACGTATAACGTATAACGTATAACGTATATCGTATAACGTATAACGTATAACGTATAACGTATAACGTATCACGTATAACGTATAACGTATAACGTATAACGAATAACGTAAATCGTATAACGTATTACATATTACGTATAACGTATAACATATAACGTATAACGTATAACGAATAACGTATAACGTATAACGTATAACGTATAACGTATAACGTATAACGTATAACGTATAACGTATAACGTGTAACGTATAACGTATAACGTATAACGTATAACTTATAACGTATAACGTATAACGTATAACGTATAACGTATAACGTATAACGTATAACGTATAACGTATAACGTATAACGTATAACGTATAACGTGTGACGTATAACGTGTAACGTACAACGTATGACGTATAACGTATAACGTATAACGTTTAACGTATAACGTATAACGTATAACGTATAACGTATAACGTGTGACGTATAACGTATAACGTGTAACGTATAACGTATAACGTGTAACGTATAACGTATAACGTATAACGTATAACTTATAACGTGAAACGTATAACGTTTAACGTATAAGGTATAACGTATAACGTATAACGTATAACGTATAACGTATAACGTATAACGTATAACGTATAACGTATAACGTATAACGTGTGACGTATAACGTATAACGTCTAACGTATAACGTATAACGTGTGACGTATAACGTATAACGTGTAACGTATAACGTATAACGTGTGACGTATAACGTATAACGTGTAACTTATAACGTATAACGTATAACGTATAACGTATAACGTATAACGTATAGCGTATAACGTATAACGTATAACATATATCGTATAACGTATAACGTATAACGTATAACGTATAACGTATCACGTATAACGTATAACGTATAACGCACAACGTATAACGTACAACGCATAACGAAGAACGTATAACGAATAACGTAAATCGTAAACGTATTACATATTACGTATAACGTATAACATATAACGTATAACGTATAACGTATAACGTATAGCATATAACGTAAAACGTATAACGTATAACGTATAACGTATAACGTATAACGTATAACGTATAACGTGTAACCTATAACGTATAACGTATAACGTATAACGTATAACTTATAACGTGAAACGTATAACGTTTAACGTATAAGGTATAACGTATAACGTATAACGTATAACGTGTGACGTATAACGTGTAACGTATGACGTATAACGTGTATCGTGTAAGCTATGACGTATAACGTATAACGTATAACGTATAACGTATAACGTATAACGTGTAACGTATAACGTATAACGTATAACGTGTGACGTATAACGTATAACATGTAAGGTGTAACGTATAACGTATAACGTATTACGTATAACGTATAACGTATAACGTATTACGTACAACGTATAACGTATAACGTATAACGTGTGACGTATAACGTATAACGTGTAACGTATAACGTATAACGTGTGACGTATAACGTGTGACGTATAACGTGTGACGTATAACGTATAACGTGTAACGTATAACGTATAACGTATTACGTATAACGTACAACGTATAACGTATTACGTACAACGTATAACGTATAACGTATAACGTGTGACGTACAACGTATAACGTGTAACGTATAACGTATAACGTGTAACGTATAACGTATAACGTGTGACGTATAACGTGTAACGTATAACGTATGACGTATAACGTATAACGTATAACGTATTCCGTACAACGTATAACGTATAACGTATAACGTATAACGAATAGCATATAACGTATAACGTATAACGTATAACGTATAACGTATAACGTGTAACGTATAAAGTGTAACGTATAACGTGTAACGTATAACGTGTAACGCCTAACCTGTAACGTATAACGTGTAACGTATCACGTATAACGTATAACGTATAACGCACAACGTATAACGTACAACGCATAACGAAGAACGTATAACGAATAACGTAAATGGTATAGCGTATTACATATTACGTATAACGTATAACATATAACGTATAACGTGTAACGTATAACGTATAACGTGTGACGTATAACGTATAACGTGTAACGTATAACGTATAACGTATAACGTATAACGTATAACGTATAACGTATAACGTATATCGTATAACGTATAACGTATAACGTATAACGTATAACGTATCACGTATAACGTATAACGTATAACGTATAACGAATAACGTAAATCGTATAACGTATTACATATTACGTATAACGTATAACATATAACGTATAACGTATAACGAATAACGTATAACGTATAACGTATAACGTATAACGTATAACGTATAACGTATAACGTATAACGTATAACGTGTAACGTATAACGTATAACGTATAACGTATAACTTATAACGTATAACGTATAACGTATAACGTATAACGTATAACGTATAACGTATAACGTATAACGTATAACGTATAACGTATAACGTATAACGTGTGACGTATAACGTGTAACGTACAACGTATGACGTATAACGTATAACGTATAACGTTTAACGTATAACGTATAACGTATAACGTATAACGTATAACGTGTGACGTATAACGTATAACGTGTAACGTATAACGTATAACGTGTAACGTATAACGTATAACGTATAACGTATAACGTGTGACGTATAACGTATAACGTGTAACTTATAACGTATAACGTATAACGTATAACGTATAACGTATAGCGTATAACGTATAACGTATAACATATATCGTATAACGTATAACGTATAACGTATAACGTATAACGTATCACGTATAACGTATAACGTATAACGCACAACGTATAACGTACAACGCATAACGAAGAACGTATAACGAATAACGTAAATCGTAAACGTATTACATATTACGTATAACGTATAACATATAACGTATAACGTATAACGTATAACGTATAGCATATAACGTATAACGTATAACGTATAACGTATAACGTATAACGTATAACGTATAACGTATAACGTGTAACCTATAACGTATAACGTATAACGTATAACGTATAACTTATAACGTGAAACGTATAACGTTTAACGTATAAGGTATAACGTATAACGTATAACGTATAACGTGTGACGTATAACGTGTAACGTATGACGTATAACGTGTATCGTGTAAGCTATGACGTATAACGTATAACGTATAACGTATAACGTATAACGTATAACGTGTAACGTATAACGTATAACGTATAACGTGTGACGTATAACGTATAACATGTAAGGTGTAACGTATAACGTATAACGTATTACGTATAACGTATAACGTATAACGTATTACGTACAACGTATAACGTATAACGTATAACGTGTGACGTATAACGTATAACGTGTAACGTATAACGTATAACGTGTGACGTATAACGTGTGACGTATAACGTGTGACGTATAACGTATAACGTGTAACGTATAACGTATAACGTATTACGTATAACGTACAACGTATAACGTATTACGTACAACGTATAACGTATAACGTATAACGTGTGACGTACAACGTATAACGTGTAACGTATAACGTATAACGTGTAACGTATAACGTATAACGTGTGACGTATAACGTGTAACGTATAACGTATGACGTATAACGTATAACGTATAACGTATTCCGTATAACGTATAACGTATAACGTATAACGTATAACGAATAGCGTATAACGTATAACGTATAACGTATAACGTATAACGTATAACGTGTAACGTATAAAGTGTAACGTATAACGTGTAACGTATAACGTGTAACGCCTAACCTGTAACGTATAACGTGTAACGTATCACGTATAACGTATAACGTATAACGCACAACGTATAACGTACAACGCATAACGAAGAGCGTATAACGAATAACGTAAATGGTATAGCGTATTACATATTACGTATAACGTATAACATATAACGTATAACGTGTAACGTATAACGTATAACGTGTGACGTATAACGTATAACGTGTAACGTATAACGTATAACGTATAACGTATAACGTATAACGTATAACGTATAACGTATATCGTATAACGTATAACGTATAACGTATAACGTATAACGTATCACGTATAACGTATAACGTATAACGTATAACGAATAACGTAAATCGTATAACGTATTACATATTACGTATAACGTATAACATATGACGTATAACGTATAACGAATAACGTATAACGTATAACGTATAACGTATAACGTATAACGTATAACGTATAACGTATAACGTATAACGTATAACGTGTAACGTATAACGTATAACGTATAACGTATAACTTATAACGTATAACGTATAACGTATAACGTATAACGTATAACGTATAACGTATAACGTATAACGTATAACGTATAACGTATAACGTATAACGTATAACGTGTGACGTATAACGTGTAACGTACAACGTATGACGTATAACGTATAACGTATAACGTTTAACGTATAACGTATAACGTATAACGTATAACGTATAACGTGTGACGTATAACGTATAACGTGTAACGTATAACGTATAACGTGTAACGTATAACGTATAACGTATAACGTATAACGTATAACGTATAACGTATAACGTCTAACGTATAACGTATAACGTGTGACGTATAACGTATAACGTGTAACGTATAACGTATAACGTATAACGTATAACGTATAACGTATAACGTGTGACGTATAACGTATAACGTCTAACGTATAACGTATAACGTGTGACGTATAACGTATAACGTGTAACGTATAACGTATAACGTGTGACGTATAACGTATAACGTGTAACTTATAACGTATAACGTATAACGTATAACGTATAACGTATAGCGTATAACGTATAACGTATAACATATATCGTATAACGTATAACGTATAACGTATAACGTATAACGTATCACGTATAACGTATAACGTATAACGCACAACGTATAACGTACAACGCATAACGAAGAACGTATAACGAATAACGTAAATCGTAAACGTATTACATATTACGTATAACGTATAACATATAACGTATAACGTATAACGTATAACGTATAGCATATAACGTATAACGTATAACGTATAACGTATAACGTATAACGTATAACGTATAACGTATAACGTGTAACCTATAACGTATAACGTATAACGTATAACGTATAACTTATAACGTGAAACGTATAACGTTTAACGTATAACGTATAACGTATAACGTATAACGTATAACGTGTGACGTATAACGTGTAACGTATGACGTATAACTTATAACGTGAAACGTATAACGTTTAACGTATAACGTATAACGTATAACGTATAACGTATAACGTGTAACGTATAACGTATAACGTATAACGTGTGACGTATAACGTATAACATGTAAGGTGTAACGTATAACGTATAACGTATTACGTATAACGTATAACGTATAACGTATTACGTACAACGTATAACGTATAACGTATAACGTGTGACGTATAACGTATAACGTGTAACGTATAACGTATAACGTGTGACGTATAACGTGTGACGTATAACGTGTGACGTATAACGTATAACGTGTAACGTATAACGTATAACGTATTACGTATAACGTACAACGTATAACGTATTACGTACAACGTATAACGTATAACGTATAACGTGTGACGTGCAACGTATAACGTGTAACGTATAACGTGTAACGTATAACGTGTAACGTATAACGTATAAGGTGTGACGTATAACGTGTAACGTATAACGTATGACGTATAACGTATAACGTATAACGTATTCCGTATAACGTATAACGTATAACGTATAACGTATAACGAATAGCGTATAACGTATAACGTATAACGTATAACGTATAACGTATAACGTGTAACGTATAAAGTGTAACGTATAACGTGTAACGTATAACGTGTAACGCCTAACCTGTAACGTATAACGTGTAACGTATCACGTATAACGTATAACGTATAACGCACAACGTATAACGTACAACGCATAACGAAGAACGTATAACGAATAACGTAAATGGTATAGCGTATTACATATTACGTATAACGTATAACATATAACGTATAACGTGTAACGTATAACGTATAACGTTTGACGTATAACGTATAACGTGTAACGTATAACGTATAACGTATAACGTATAACGTATAACGTATAACGTATAACGTATATCGTATAACGTATAACGTATAACGTATAACGTATAACGTATCACGTATAACGTATAACGTATAACGTATAACGAATAACGTAAATCGTATAACGTATTACATATTACGTATAACGTATAACATATAACGTATAACGTATAACGTATAACGTATAACGTATAACGTATAACGTATAACGTATAACGTATAACGTATAACGTATAACGTATAACGTGTAACGTATAACGTATAACGTATAACGTATAACTTATAACGTATATCGTATAACGTATAACGTATAACGTATAACGTATAACGTATAACGTATAACGTATAACGTATAACGTATAACGTATAACGTATAACGTGTGACGTATAACGTGTAACGTACAACGTGTGACGTATAACGTATAACGTATAACGTTTAACGTATAACGTATAACGTATAACGTATAACGTATAACGTATTACGTATAACGTGTAACGTATAACGTATAACGTGTGACGTATAACGTGTAACGTATAACGTATGACGTATAACGTATAACGTATAACGTATTACGTATAACGTATAACCTATAACGTATAACGTATAACGAATAACGTATAACGTATAACGTATAACGTGTAACGTATGACGTATAACGTGTATCGTGTAAGCTATGACGTATAACGTATAACGTATAACGTATAACGTATAACGTATAACGTGTAACGTATAACGTATAACGTATAACGTGTGACGTATAACGTATAACATGTAAGGTGTAACGTATAACGTATAACGTATTACGTATAACGTATAACGTATAACGTATTACGTACAACGTATAACGTATAACGTATAACGTGTGACGTATAACGTATAACGTGTAACGTATAACGTATAACGTGTGACGTATAACGTGTGACGTATAACGTGTGACGTATAACGTATAACGTGTAACGTATAACGTATAACGTATTACGTATAACGTACAACGTATAACGTATTACGTACAACGTATAACGTATAACGTATAACGTGTGACGTACAACGTATAACGTGTAACGTATAACGTATAACGTGTAACGTATAACGTATAACGTGTGACGTATAACGTGTAACGTATAACGTATGACGTATAACGTATAACGTATAACGTATTCCGTATAACGTATAACGTATAACGTATAACGTATAACGAATAGCGTATAACGTATAACGTATAACGTATAACGTATAACGTATAACGTGTAACGTATAAAGTGTAACGTATAACGTGTAACGTATAACGTGTAACGCCTAACCTGTAACGTATAACGTGTAACGTATCACGTATAACGTATAACGTATAACGCACAACGTATAACGTACAACGCATAACGAAGAACGTATAACGAATAACGTAAATGGTATAGCGTATTACATATTACGTATAACGTATAACATATAACGTATAACGTGTAACGTATAACGTATAACGTGTGACGTATAACGTATAACGTGTAACGTATAACGTATAACGTATAACGTATAACGTATAACGTATAACGTATAACGTATATCGTATAACGTATAACGTATAACGTATAACGTATAACGTATCACGTATAACGTATAACGTATAACGTATAACGAATAACGTAAATCGTATAACGTATTACATATTACGTATAACGTATAACATATAACGTATAACGTATAACGAATAACGTATAACGTATAACGTATAACGTATAACGTATAACGTATAACGTATAACGTATAACGTATAACGTGTAACGTATAACGTATAACGTATAACGTATAACTTATAACGTATAACGTATAACGTATAACGTATAACGTATAACGTATAACGTATAACGTATAACGTATAACGTATAACGTATAACGTATAACGTGTGACGTATAACGTGTAACGTACAACGTATGACGTATAACGTATAACGTATAACGTTTAACGTATAACGTATAACGTATAACGTATAACGTATAACGTGTGACGTATAACGTATAACGTGTAACGTATAACGTATAACGTGTAACGTATAACGTATAACGTATAACGTATAACGTGTGACGTATAACGTATAACGTGTAACTTATAACGTATAACGTATAACGTATAACGTATAACGTATAGCGTATAACGTATAACGTATAACATATATCGTATAACGTATAACGTATAACGTATAACGTATAACGTATCACGTATAACGTATAACGTATAACGCACAACGTATAACGTACAACGCATAACGAAGAACGTATAACGAATAACGTAAATCGTAAACGTATTACATATTACGTATAACGTATAACATATAACGTATAACGTATAACGTATAACGTATAGCATATAACGTATAACGTATAACGTATAACGTATAACGTATAACGTATAACGTATAACGTATAACGTGTAACCTATAACGTATAACGTATAACGTATAACGTATAACTTATAACGTGAAACGTATAACGTTTAACGTATAAGGAATAACGTATAACGTATAACGTATAACGTGTGACGTATAACGTGTAACGTATGACGTATAACGTGTATCGTGTAAGCTATGACGTATAACGTATAACGTATAACGTATAACGTATAACGTATAACGTGTAACGTATAACGTATAACGTATAACGTGTGACGTATAACGTATAACATGTAAGGTGTAACGTATAACGTATAACGTATTACGTATAACGTATAACGTATAACGTATTACGTACAACGTATAACGTATAACGTATAACGTGTGACGTATAACGTATAACGTGTAACGTATAACGTATAACGTGTGACGTATAACGTGTGACGTATAACGTGTGACGTATAACGTATAACGTGTAACGTATAACGTATAACGTATTACGTATAACGTACAACGTATAACGTATTACGTACAACGTATAACGTATAACGTATAACGTGTGACGTACAACGTATAACGTGTAACGTATAACGTATAACGTGTAACGTATAACGTATAACGTGTGACGTATAACGTGTAACGTATAACGTATGACGTATAACGTATAACGTATAACGTATTCCGTATAACGTATAACGTATAACGTATAACGTATAACGAATAGCGTATAACGTATAACGTATAACGTATAACGTATAACGTATAACGTGTAACGTATAAAGTGTAACGTATAACGTGTAACGTATAACGTGTAACGCCTAACCTGTAACGTATAACGTGTAACGTATCACGTATAACGTATAACGTATAACGCACAACGTATAACGTACAACGCATAACGAAGAACGTATAACGAATAACGTAAATGGTATAGCGTATTACATATTACGTATAACGTATAACATATAACGTATAACGTGTAACGTATAACGTATAACGTGTGACGTATAACGTATAACGTGTAACGTATAACGTATAACGTATAACGTATAACGTATAACGTATAACGTATAACGTATATCGTATAACGTATAACGTATAACGTATAACGTATAACGTATCACGTATAACGTATAACGTATAACGTATAACGAATAACGTAAATCGTATAACGTATTACATATTACGTATAACGTATAACATATGACGTATAACGTATAACGAATAACGTATAACGTATAACGTATAACGTATAACGTATAACGTATAACGTATAACGTATAACGTATAACGTGTAACGTATAACGTATAACGTATAACGTATAACTTATAACGTATAACGTATAACGTATAACGTATAACGTATAACGTATAACGTATAACGTATAACGTATAACGTATAACGTATAACGTATAACGTGTGACGTATAACGTGTAACGTACAACGTATGACGTATAACGTATAACGTATAACGTTTAACGTATAACGTATAACGTATAACGTATAACGTATAACGTGTGACGTATAACGTATAACGTGTAACGTATAACGTATAACGTGTAACGTATAACGTATAACGTATAACGTATAACGTATAACGTATAACGTATAACGTCTAACGTATAACGTATAACGTGTGACGTATAACGTATAACGTGTAACGTATAACGTATAACGTATAACGTATAACGTATAACGTATAACGTGTGACGTATAACGTATAACGTCTAACGTATAACGTATAACGTGTGACGTATAACGTATAACGTGTAACGTATAACGTATAACGTGTGACGTATAACGTATAACGTGTAACTTATAACGTATAACGTATAACGTATAACGTATAACGTATAGCGTATAACGTATAACGTATAACATATATCGTATAACGTATAACGTATAACGTATAACGTATAACGTATCACGTATAACGTATAACGTATAACGCACAACGTATAACGTACAACGCATAACGAAGAACGTATAACGAATAACGTAAATCGTAAACGTATTACATATTACGTATAACGTATAACATATAACGTATAACGTATAACGTATAACGTATAGCATATAACGTATAACGTATAACGTATAACGTATAACGTATAACGTATAACGTATAACGTATAACGTGTAACCTATAACGTATAACGTATAACGTATAACGTATAACTTATAACGTGAAACGTATAACGTTTAACGTATAACGTATAACGTATAACGTATAACGTATAACGTGTGACGTATAACGTGTAACGTATGACGTATAACTTATAACGTGAAACGTATAACGTTTAACGTATAACGTATAACGTATAACGTATAACGTATAACGTGTAACGTATAACGTATAACGTATAACGTGTGACGTATAACGTATAACATGTAAGGTGTAACGTATAACGTATAACGTATTACGTATAACGTATAACGTATAACGTATTACGTACAACGTATAACGTATAACGTATAACGTGTGACGTATAACGTATAACGTGTAACGTATAACGTATAACGTGTGACGTATAACGTGTGACGTATAACGTGTGACGTATAACGTATAACGTGTAACGTATAACGTATAACGTATTACGTATAACGTACAACGTATAACGTATTACGTACAACGTATAACGTATAACGTATAACGTATAACGTATAACGTATAACGTATAACGTATAACGTATAACGTGTAACCTATAACGTATAACGTATAACGTATAACGTATAACTTATAACGTGAAACGTATAACGTTTAACGTATAACGTATAACGTATAACGTATAACGTATAACGTGTGACGTATAACGTGTAACGTATGACGTATAACTTATAACGTGAAACGTATAACGTTTAACGTATAACGTATAACGTATAACGTATAACGTATAACGTGTAACGTATAACGTATAACGCATAACGTGTGACGTATAACGTATAACATGTAAGGTGTAACGTATAACGTATAACGTATTACGTATAACGTATAACGTATAACGTATTACGTACAACGTATAACGTATAACGTATAACGTGTGACGTATAACGTATAACGTGTAACGTATAACGTATAACGTGTGACGTATAACGTGTGACGTATAACGTGTGACGTATAACGTATAACGTGTAACGTATAACGTATAACGTATTACGTATAACGTACAACGTATAACGTATTACGTACAACGTATAACGTATAACGTATAACGTGTGACGTACAACGTATAACGTGTAACGTATAACGTGTAACGTATAACGTGTAACGTATAACGTATAAGGTGTGACGTATAACGTGTAACGTATAACGTATGACGTATAACGTATAACGTATAACGTATTCCGTATAACGTATAACGTATAACGTATAACGTATAACGAATAGCGTATAACGTATAACGTATAACGTATAACGTATAACGTATAACGTGTAACGTATAAAGTGTAACGTATAACGTGTAACGTATAACGTGTAACGCCTAACCTGTAACGTATAACGTGTAACGTATCACGTATAACGTATAACGTATAACGCACAACGTATAACGTACAACGCATAACGAAGAACGTATAACGAATAACGTAAATGGTATAGCGTATTACATATTACGTATAACGTATAACATATAACGTATAACGTGTAACGTATAACGTATAACGTTTGACGTATAACGTATAACGTGTAACGTATAACGTATAACGTATAACGTATAACGTATAACGTATAACGTATAACGTATATCGTATAACGTATAACGTATAACGTATAACGTATAACGTATCACGTATAACGTATAACGTATAACGTATAACGAATAACGTAAATCGTATAACGTATTACATATTACGTATAACGTATAACATATAACGTATAACGTATAACGTATAACGTATAACGTATAACGTATAACGTATAACGTATAACGTATAACGTATAACGTATAACGTATAACGTATAACGTGTAACGTATAACGTATAACGTATAACGTATAACTTATAACGTATAACGTGTAACGTATAACGTATAACGTATAACGTATAACGTATAACGTATAACGTATAACGTATAACGTATAACGTATAACGTATAACGTGTGACGTATAACGTGTAACGTACAACGTGTGACGTATAACGTATAACGTATAACGTTTAACGTATAACGTATAACGTATAACGTATAACGTATAACGTATAACGTATTACGTATAACGTGTAACGTATAACGTATAACGTGTGACGTATAACGTGTAACGTATAACGTATGACGTATAACGTATAACGTATAACGTATTACGTATAACGTATAACCTATAACGTATAACGTATAACGAATAACGTATAACGTATAACGTATAACGTATAACGTATAACGTATAACGTATAACGTATAACGTATAACGTGTAACGTATAACGTATAACGTGTGACGTATAACGTGTAACGTATAACGTATGACGTATAACGTGTATCGTGTAAGCTGTGACGTATAACGTGTAACGTATTACGTATAACGTATAACGTATAACGTATAACGTATAACGTATTACGTATAACGTATAACGTATAACGTATAACGTATAACGTATAACGTATAACGTATAACGTGTAACGTATAACGTATAACGTGTGACGTATAACGTGTGGCGTATAACGTATAACGTGTAACGTATAACGTATAACGTATTACGTATAACGTATAACGTATAACGTATTACGTACAACGTATAACGTGTAACGTATAACGTGTGACGTATAACGTATATCGTGTAACGTATAACGTATAACGTATAACGTATAACGTATAACGTATAACGTATAACGTATAACTTATAACGTATAACGTATAACGTTTAACGTATAACGCATAACGTATAACGTACAACGTGTAACGAAGAACGTATAACGAATAACGTAAAACGAATAACGTATTACATATTACGTATAACGTTTAACATATAACGTATAACGTATAACGTGTAACGTATAACGTATAACGTATAACGTATAACGTATAACGTATAACGTATAACGTGTAACGTATAACGTATAACGTGTGACGTATAACGTATAACGTGTAACGTATAACGTATAACGTATAACGTATAACGTATAACGTATAACGTATAACGTATAACGAATAACGTATAACGTGTAACGTATAACGAATATCGTATAACGTACAACGTGTAACGAAGAACGTATAACGAATAACGTAAAACGTATAACGTATTACATATTACGTATAACGTATAACATATAACGTATAACGTATAACGTATAACGTATAACGTGTGACGTATAACGTATAACGTGTAACGTATAACGCACAACGTATAACGTACAACGCATAACGAAGAACGTATAACGAATAACGTAAATCGTATAACGTATTACATATTACGTATAACGTATAACATATAACGTATAACGTATAACGTATAACGTATAACGTATAACGTATAACGTATAACGTATAACGTATAACGTATAACGTATAACGTATAACGTACAACGTATAACGTATAACGTATAACGTTTAACGTATAACGTATAACGTATAACGTATAACGTATAACGTATAACGTATAACGTCTAACGTATAACGTATAACGTGTGACGTACTATATAACGTATAACGTGTAACGTATAACGTATAACGTATAACGTATAACGTATAACGTATAACGTATAACGTCTAACGTATAACGTATAACGTGTGACGTATAACGTATAACGTGTAACGTATAACGTATAACGTATAACGTATAACGTATAACGTATAACGTGTGACGTATAACGTATAACGTGTAACGTATAACGTATAACGTGTAACGTATAACGTATAACGTTTAACGTATAACGTATAACGTATAACGTATAACGTATAACGTATAACGTATAACGTATAACGTATAACGTATAACGTATAACGTATAACGTATAATGTATAACGTATAACGTATAACGTATAACGTCTAACGTATAACGTATAACGTGTGACGTACTATATAACGTATAACGTGTAACGTATAACGTATAACGTATAACGTATAACGTATAACGTATAACGTATAACGTCTAACGTATAACGTATAACGTGTGACGTATAACGTATAACGTGTAACGTATAACGTATAACGTATAACGTATAACGTATAACGTATATCGTGTAACGTATAACGTATAACGTGTGACGTATAACGTATAACGTGTAACGTATAACGTATAACGTATAACGTATAACGTATAACGTATAACGTATAACGTATAACGAATAACGTATAACGTGTAACGTATAACGAATATCGTATAACGTACAACGTGTAACGAAGAACGTATAACGAATAACGTAAAACGTATAACGTATTACATATTACGTATAACGTATAACATATAACGTATAACGTATAACGTATAACGTATAACGTGTGACGTATAACGTATAACGTGTAACGTATAACGCACAACGTATAACGTACAACGTATAACGTATAACGTATTACGTATAACGTACAACGTATAACGTATTACGTACAACGTATAACGTATAACGTATAACGTGTGACGTACAACGTATAACGTGTAACGTATAACGTGTAACGTATAACGTGTAACGTATAACGTATAAGGTGTGACGTATAACGTGTAACGTATAACGTATGACGTATAACGTATAACGTATAACGTATTCCGTATAACGTATAACGTATAACGTATAACGTATAACGAATAGCGTATAACGTATAACGTATAACGTATAACGTATAACGTATAACGTGTAACGTATAAAGTGTAACGTATAACGTGTAACGTATAACGTGTAACGCCTAACCTGTAACGTATAACGTGTAACGTATCACGTATAACGTATAACGTATAACGCACAACGTATAACGTACAACGCATAACGAAGAACGTATAACGAATAACGTAAATGGTATAGCGTATTACATATTACGTATAACGTATAACATATAACGTATAACGTGTAACGTATAACGTATAACGTTTGACGTATAACGTATAACGTGTAACGTATAACGTATAACGTATAACGTATAACGTATAACGTATAACGTATAACGTATATCGTATAACGTATAACGTATAACGTATAACGTATAACGTATCACGTATAACGTATAACGTATAACGTATAACGAATAACGTAAATCGTATAACGTATTACATATTACGTATAACGTATAACATATAACGTATAACGTATAACGTATAACGTATAACGTATAACGTATAACGTATAACGTATAACGTATAACGTATAACGTATAACGTATAACGTATAACGTGTAACGTATAACGTATAACGTATAACGTATAACTTATAACGTATAACGTGTAACGTATAACGTATAACGTATAACGTATAACGTATAACGTATAACGTATAACGTATAACGTATAACGTATAACGTATAACGTGTGACGTATAACGTGTAACGTACAACGTGTGACGTATAACGTATAACGTATAACGTTTAACGTATAACGTATAACGTATAACGTATAACGTATAACGTATAACGTATTACGTATAACGTGTAACGTATAACGTATAACGTGTGACGTATAACGTGTAACGTATAACGTATGACGTATAACGTATAACGTATAACGTATTACGTATAACGTATAACCTATAACGTATAACGTATAACGAATAACGTATAACGTATAACGTATAACGTATAACGTATAACGTATAACGTATAACGTATAACGTATAACGTGTAACGTATAACGTATAACGTGTGACGTATAACGTGTAACGTATAACGTATGACGTATAACGTGTATCGTGTAAGCTGTGACGTATAACGTGTAACGTATTACGTATAACGTATAACGTATAACGTATAACGTATAACGTATTACGTATAACGTATAACGTATAACGTATAACGTATAACGTATAACGTATAACGTATAACGTGTAACGTATAACGTATAACGTGTGACGTATAACGTGTGGCGTATAACGTATAACGTGTAACGTATAACGTATAACGTATTACGTATAACGTATAACGTATAACGTATTACGTACAACGTATAACGTGTAACGTATAACGTGTGACGTATAACGTATATCGTGTAACGTATAACGTATAACGTATAACGTATAACGTATAACGTATAACGTATAACGTATAACTTATAACGTATAACGTATAACGTTTAACGTATAACGCATAACGTATAACGTACAACGTGTAACGAAGAACGTATAACGAATAACGTAAAACGAATAACGTATTACATATTACGTATAACGTTTAACATATAACGTATAACGTATAACGTGTAACGTATAACGTATAACGTATAACGTATAACGTATAACGTATAACGTATAACGTGTAACGTATAACGTATAACGTGTGACGTATAACGTATAACGTGTAACGTATAACGTATAACGTATAACGTATAACGTATAACGTATAACGTATAACGTATAACGAATAACGTATAACGTGTAACGTATAACGAATATCGTATAACGTACAACGTGTAACGAAGAACGTATAACGAATAACGTAAAACGTATAACGTATTACATATTACGTATAACGTATAACATATAACGTATAACGTATAACGTATAACGTATAACGTGTGACGTATAACGTATAACGTGTAACGTATAACGCACAACGTATAACGTACAACGCATAACGAAGAACGTATAACGAATAACGTAAATCGTATAACGTATTACATATTACGTATAACGTATAACATATAACGTATAACGTATAACGTATAACGTATAACGTATAACGTATAACGTATAACGTATAACGTATAACGTATAACGTATAACGTATAACGTACAACGTATAACGTATAACGTATAACGTTTAACGTATAACGTATAACGTATAACGTATAACGTATAACGTATAACGTATAACGTCTAACGTATAACGTATAACGTGTGACGTACTATATAACGTATAACGTGTAACGTATAACGTATAACGTATAACGTATAACGTATAACGTATAACGTATAACGTCTAACGTATAACGTATAACGTGTGACGTATAACGTATAACGTGTAACGTATAACGTATAACGTATAACGTATAACGTATAACGTATAACGTGTGACGTATAACGTATAACGTGTAACGTATAACGTATAACGTGTAACGTATAACGTATAACGTTTAACGTATAACGTATAACGTATAACGTATAACGTATAACGTATAACGTATAACGTATAACGTATAACGTATAACGTATAACGTATAACGTATAATGTATAACGTATAACGTATAACGTATAACGTCTAACGTATAACGTATAACGTGTGACGTACTATATAACGTATAACGTGTAACGTATAACGTATAACGTATAACGTATAACGTATAACGTATAACGTATAACGTCTAACGTATAACGTATAACGTGTGACGTATAACGTATAACGTGTAACGTATAACGTATAACGTATAACGTATAACGTATAACGTATATCGTGTAACGTATAACGTATAACGTGTGACGTATAACGTATAACGTGTAACGTATAACGTATAACGTATAACGTATAACGTATAACGTATAACGTATAACGTATAACGAATAACGTATAACGTGTAACGTATAACGAATATCGTATAACGTACAACGTGTAACGAAGAACGTATAACGAATAACGTAAAACGTATAACGTATTACATATTACGTATAACGTATAACATATAACGTATAACGTATAACGTATAACGTATAACGTGTGACGTATAACGTATAACGTGTAACGTATAACGCACAACGTATAACGTACAACGCATAACGAAGAACGTATAACGAATAACGTAAATCGTATAACGTATTACATATTACGTATAACGTATAACATATAACGTATAACGTATAACGTATAACGTATAACGTATAACGTATAACGTATAACGTATAACGTATAACGTATAACGTATAACGTATAACGTATAACGTATAACGTATAACGTATAACGTATAACGTATAACGTATAACGTATAATGTATAACGTATAACGTATAACGTATAACGTATAACGTCTAACGTATAACGTATAACGTGTGACGTACTATATAACGTATAACGTGTAACGTATAACGTATAACGTATAACGTATAACGTATAACGTATAACGTATAACGTCTAACGTATAACGTATAACGTGTGACGTATAACGTATAACGTGTAACGTATAACGTATAACGTATAACGTATAACGTATAACGTATAACGTGTGACGTATAACGTATAACGTGTAACGTATAACGTATAACGTGTAACGTATTTCGTATAACGTATAACGTATAACGTATAACGTATAACGTATAACGTCTAACGTATAACGTATAACGTGTGACGTATAACGTATAACGTGTAACGTATAACGTATAACGTATAACGTATAACGTATAACGTATAACGTATAACGTGTGACGTATAACGTATAACGTCTAACGTATAACGTATAACGTGTGACGTATAACGTATAACGTGTAACGTATAACGTATAACGTGTGACGTATAACGTATAACGTGTAACTTATAACGTATAACGTATAACGTATAACGTATAACGTATAGCGTATAACGTATAACGTATAACGTATATCGTATAACGTATAACGTATAACGTATAACGTATAACGTATCACGTATAACGTATAACGTATAACGCACAACGTATAACGTACAACGCATAACGAAGAACGTATAACGAATAACGTAAATCGTAAACGTATTACATATTACGTATAACGTATAACATATAACGTATAACGTATAACGTATAACGTATAACGTATAACGTATAACGTATAACGTATAACGTATAACGCACAACGTATAACGTACAACGCATAACGAAGAACGTATAACGAATAACGTAAATGGTATAGCGTATTACATATTACGTATAACGTATAACATATAACGTATAACGTGTAACGTATAACGTATAACGTGTGACGTATAACGTATAACGTGTAACGTATAACGTATAACGTATAACGTATAACGTATAACGTATAACGTATAACGTATATCGTATAACGTATAACGTATAACGTATAACGTATAACGTATCACGTATAACGTATAACGTATAACGTATAACGAATAACGTAAATCGTATAACGTATTACATATTACGTATAACGTATAACATATAACGTATAACGTATAACGTATAACGTATAACGTATAACGTATAACGTATAACGTATAACGTATAACGTATAACGTATAACGTATAACGTGTAACGTATAACGTATAACGTATAACGTATAACTTATAACGTATAACGTATAACGTATAACGTATAACGTATAACGTATAACGTATAACGTATAACGTATAACGTATAACGTATAACGTATAACGTGTAACGTATGACGTATAACGTGTATCGTGTAAGCTATGACGTATAACGTTTAACGTATAACGTATAACGTATAACGTATAACGTATAACATATAACGTATAACGTGTAACGTATAACGTATAACGTGTGACGTATAACGTGTAACGTACAACGTATGACGTATAACGTATAACGTATAACGTATTACGTATAACGTATAACCTATAACGTATAACGTATAACGAATAACGTATAACGTATAACGTATAACGTATAACGTATAACGTATAACGTATAACGTGTAACGTATAACGTATAACGTATAACGTATAACTTATAACGTATAACGTATAACGTATAACGTATAACGTATAACGTATAACGTATAACGTATAACGTATAACGTATAACGTATAACGTGTAACATATAACGTATAACGTATAACGTATAACTTATAACGTATAACGTATAACGTTTAACGTATAACGTATAACGTATAACGTATAACGTATAACGTATAACGTATAACGTATAACGTGTAACGTATAACGTATTACGTGTGACGTATAACGTATAACGTGTTACGTGTAACGTATAACGTATAAAGTATTATATAACGTATAACGTATAACGTATAACGTATAACGTCTAACGTATAACGTATAACGTATAACGTTTAACGTATAACGTATAACGTATAACGTGTAACGTATAACGTATAACGTATAACGTTTAACGTATAACGTATAACGTATAACGTATAACGTATAACGTATAACGTATAACGTATAACGTATAACGTATAACGTATAACGTATAACGTATAACGTATAACGTATAACGTATAACGTATAACGTATAACGTATAACGTATAACGTATAACGTCTAACGTATAACGTGTAACGTATAACGTATAACGTATAACGTATAACGTATAACGTATAACGTATAACGTATAACGTATAACGTATAACGTATAACGTATAACGTATAACGTATAACGTATAACGTATAACGTATAACGTATAACGTATAACGTATAACGTATAACGTCTAACGTATAACGTGTAACGTATAACGTATAACGTATAACGTATAACGTATAACGTATAACGTATAACGTATAACGTGTAACGTATAACGTATAACGTATAACGTATAACGTATAACGAATAAGTATAACGTATAACGTATAACGTACAACGTGTAACGAAGAACGTATAACGAATAACGTAAAACGAATAACGTATTACATATTACGTATAACGTATAACATATAACGTATAACGTATAACGTGTAACGTATAACGTATAACGTATAACGTATAACGTATAACGTATAACGTATAACGTATAACGTATAACGTATAACGTATAAGGTATAACGTATAACGTATAACGTGTAACGCATAACGTATAACGTATAACGTATAACGTATTACGTATAACGTATAACGTATAACGAATAACATATAACGTGTAACGTTTAACGCACAACGTATAACGTACAACGCATAACGAGGAACGTATAACGTGTAACGTATAACGTATGACGTATAACGTATAACGTATAACGAATAACATATAACGTATAACGTATAAAGTATAACGTATAACGTATAACGTATAACGTATAACGTATAACGTATAACGTATAACGTATAACGTATAACGTATAACGTATAACGTATAACGTATAACGTATAACGTATAACGTATAACGTATAACGTATAACGTGTGACGTATAACGTATAACGTGTGACGTATGACGTATAACGTGTAACGTATAACGTATAACGTATAACGTATAACGTATAACGTATAACGTATAACGTATAACGTATAACGTATAACGTATAACGTATAACGTATAACGTATAACGTATAACGTATAACGTATAACGTATAACGTATAACATATAACGTATAACGTATAACGTGTAACGTGTAACGTATAACGTATAACGTCTAACGTATAACGTATAACGTGTGACGTATATCGTATAACGTATAACGTATAACGTATAACGTATAACGTATAACGTATAACGTATAACGTATAACGTATAACGTATAACGTATAACGTATAACGTATGACGTATAACGTATAACGTCTAACGTATAACGTATAACGTGTGACGTATAACGTATAACGTATAACGTATAACGTACAACGTGTAACGAAGAACGTATAACGAATAACGTAAAACGAATAACGTATTACACATTACGTATAACGTTTAACGTATAACGTGTGACGTATAACGTGTGACGTATAACGTATAACGTGTAACGTATAACGTATAACGTATTACGTATAACGTATAACGTATAACGTATTACGTACAACGTATAACGTGTAACGTATAACGTGTGACGTATAACGTATAACGTGTAACGTATAACGTATAACGTATAACGTATAACGTATAACGTATAACGTATAACGTATAACTTATAACGAAGAACG
This sequence comes from Ptiloglossa arizonensis, assembly GCF_051014685.1. NCBI lineage: Eukaryota > Metazoa > Arthropoda > Insecta > Hymenoptera > Colletidae > Ptiloglossa > Ptiloglossa arizonensis. The sequence continues at coordinate 2,057,233 of NW_027478391.1, forward strand.
TATAACGAATAACGTAAAACGTATAACGTATTACATATTACGTATAACGTATAACATATAACGTATAAGGTATAACGTATAACGTATAACGTGTGACGTATAACGTATAACGTGTAACGTATAACGCACAACGTGTAACGTATAACGTATAACGTATAACGTATAACGTATAACGTGTAACGTATAACGTATAACGTGTGACGTATAACGTGTAACGTATAACGTATGACGTATAACGTGTATCGTGTAAGCTGTGACGTATAACGTGTAACGTATTACGTATAACGTATAACGTATAACGTATAACGTATAACGTATAACGTATTACGTATAACGTATAACGTATAACGTATAACGTATAACGTATAACGTATAACGTATAACGTGTAACGTATAACGTATAACGTGTGACGTATAACGTGTGACGTATAACGTATAGCGTGTAACGTATAACGTATAACGTATTACGTATAACGTATAACGTATAACGTATTACGTACAACGTATAACGTGTAACGTATAACGTGTGACGTATAACGTATAACGTGTAACGTATAACGTATAACGTATAACGTATAACGTATAACGTATAACGTATAACGTATAACTTATAACGTATAACGTATAACGTTTAACGTATAACGCATAACGTATAACGTACAACGTGTAACGAAGAACGTATAACGAATAACGTAAAACGAATAACGTATTACATATTACGTATAACGTTTAACATATAACGTATAACGTATAACGTGTAACGTATAACGTATAACGTATAACGTATAACGTATAACGTATAACGTATAACGTGTAACGTATAACGTATAACGTGTGACGTATAACTTATAACGTGTAACGTATAACGTATAACGTATAACGTATAACGTATAACGTATAACGTATAACGTATAACGAATAACGTATAACGTGTAACGTATAACGAATATCGTATAACGTACAACGTGTAACGAAGAACGTATAACGAATAACGTAAAACGTATAACGTATTACATATTACGTATAACGTATAACATATAACGTATAACGTATAACGTATAACGTATAACGTGTGACGTATAACGTATAACGTGTAACGTATAACGCACAACGTATAACGTACAACGCATAACGAAGAACGTATAACGAATAACGTAAATCGTATAACGTATTACATATTACGTATAACGTATAACATATAACGTATAACGTATAACGTATAACGTATAACGTATAACGTATAACGTATAACGTATAACGTATAACGTATAATGTGTAACGTATAACGTATAACGTGTGACGTATAACGTGTAACGTATAACGTATGACGTATAACGTGTATCGTGTAAGCTGTGACGTATAACGTGTAACGTATTACGTATAACGTATAACGTATAACGTATAACGTATAATGTATTACGTATAACGTATAACGTATAACGTATAACGTATAACGTATAACGTATAACGTATAACGTAAAACGTATAACGTGTAACGTATAACGTATAACGTGTGACTTATAACGTGTGACGTATAACGTATAACGTGTAACGTATAACGTATAACGTATTACGTATAACGTATAACGTATAACGTATTACGTACAACGTATAACGTGTAACGTATGACGTGTGACGTATAACGTATAACGTGTAACGTATAACGTATAACGTATAACGTATAACGTATAACGTATAACGTATAACGTATAACTTATAACGTATAACGTATAACGTTTAACGTATAACGCATAACGTATAACGTACAACGTGTAACGAAGAACGTATAACGAATAACGTAAAACGAATAACGTATTACATATTACGTATAACGTTTAACATATAACGTATAACGTATAACGTGTAACGTATAACGTATAACGTATAACGTATAACGTATAACGTATAACGTACAACGTGTAACGTATAACGTATAACGTGTGACGTATAACGTATAACGTGTAACGTATAACGTATAACGTATAACGTATAACGTATAACGTATAACGTATAACGTATAACGTATAACGAATAACGTATAACGTGTAACGTATAACGAATATCGTATAACGTACAACGTGTAACGAAGAACGTATAACGTATAACGTAAAACGTATAACGTATTACATATTACGTATAACGTATAACATATAACGTATAACGTATAACGTATAACGTACAACGTGTGACGTATAACGTATAACGTGTAACGTATAACGCACAACGTATAACGTACAACGCATAACGAAGAACGTATAACGAATAACGTAAATCGTATAACGTATTACATATTACGTATAACGTATAACATATAACGTATAACGTATAACGTATAACGTATAACGTATAACGTATAACGTATAACGTATAACGTATAACGTATAACGTATAACGTATAACGTATAACGTATAACGTATAACGTATAACGTATAACGTATAACGTACAACGTGTAACGTATAACGTATAACGTGTGACGTATAACGTATAACGTGTAACGTATAACGTATAACGTATAACGTATAACGTATAACGTATAACGTATAACGAATAACGTATAACGTGTAACGTATAACGAATATCGTATAACGTACAACGTGTAACGAAGGACGTATAACGACTAACGTAAAACGTATAACGTATTACATATTACGTATAACGTATAACATATAACATATAACGTATAACGTATAACGTATAACGTGTGACGTATAACGTATAACGTGTAACGTATAACGTATAACGTATAACGTATAACGTATAACGTATAACGTATAACGTATAACGTGTAACGTATAACGTATAACGTGTGACGTATAACGTATAACGTATAACGTATAACGTATAACGTATAACGTATAACGTATAACGTATAACGTATAACGTATAACGTATAACGTATAACGTATAACGTATAACGTATAACGTATAACGTACAACGTGTAACGTATAACGTATAACGTGTGACGTATAACGTATAACGTGTAACGTATAACGTATAACGTATAACGTATAACGTATAACGTATAACGTATAACGAATAACGTATAACGTGTAACGTATAACGAATATCGTATAACGTACAACGTGTAACGAAGAACGTATAACGACTAACGTAAAACGTATAACGTATTACATATTACGTATAACGTATAACATATAACGTATAACGTATAACGTATAACGTATAACGTGTGACGTATAACGTATAACGTGTAACGTATAACGTATAACGTATAACGTATAACGTATAACGTATAACGTATAACGTATAACGTGTAACGTATAACGTATAACGTGTGACGTATAACGTATAACGTGTAACGTATAACGTATAACGTATAACGTATAACGTATAACGTATAACGTATAACGTATAAAGTATAACGTATAACGTATAACGTATAACGTATAACGTATAACGTATAACGTATAACGTATAACGTATAACGTATAACGTGTAACGTATAACGTGTAACGTATAACGTATAACGTGTGACGTATAACGTGTGACGTATAACGTATAACGTGTAACGTATAACGTATAACGTATTACGTATAACGTATAACGTATAACGTATTACGTACAACGTATAACGTGTAACGTATAACGTGTGACGTATAACGTATAACGTGTAACGTATAACGTATAACGTATAACGTATAACGTATAACGTATAACGTATAACGTGTAACGTATAACGTATAACGTGTGACGTATAACGTATAACGTGTAACGTATAACGTATAACGTATAACGTATAACGTATAACGTATAACGTATAACGTATAACGTATAACGTATAACGTATAACGTATAACGTGTAACGTATAACGTATAACGTGTGACGTATAACGTATAACGTGTAACGTATAACGTATGACGTATAACGTGTATCGTGTAAGCTGTGACGTATAACGTGTAACGTATTACGTATAACGTATAACGTATAACGTATAACGTATAATGTATTACGTATAACGTATAACGTATAACGTATAACGTATAACGTATAACGTATAACGTATAACGTATAACGTATAACGTGTAACGTATAACGTATAACGTGTGACGTATAACGTGTGACGTATAACGTATAACGTGTAACGTGTAACGTATAACGTATAACGTATTACGTATAACGTATAACGTATAACGTATTACGTACAACGTATAACGTGTAACGTATAACGTGTGACGTATAACGTATAACGTGTAACGTATAACGTATAACGTATAACGTATAACGTATAACGTATAACGTATAACGTGTAACGTATAACGTATAACGTGTGACGTATAACGTATAGCGTGTAACGTATAACGTATAACGTATAACGTATAACGTATAACGTATAACGTATAACGTATAAAGTATAACGTATAACGTATAACGTATAACGTATAACGTATAACGTATAACGTATAACGTATAACGTATAACGTATAACGTATAACGTATAACGTATAACGTATAACGTATAACGTGTAACGTATGACGTATAACGTGTATCGTGTAAGCTATGACGTATAACGTTTAACGTATAACGTATAACGTATAACGTATAACGTATAACGTATAACGTATAACGTGTAACGTATAACGTATAACGTGTGACGTATAACGTGTAACGTACAACGTATGACGTATAACGTATAACGTATAACGTATTACGTATAACGTATAACCTATAACGTATAACGTATAACGAATAACGTATAACGTATAACGTATAACGTATAACGTATAACGTATAACGTATAACGTGTAACGTATAACGTATAACGTATAACGTATAACGTATAACGTATAACGTGTAACGTATAACGTATAACGTGTGACGTATAACGTGTGACGTATAACGTATAACGTGTAACGTATAACGTATAACGTATTACGTATAACGTATAACGTATAACGTATTACGTACAACGTATAACGTGTAACGTATAACGTGTGACGTATAACGTATAACGTGTAACGTATAACGTATAACGTATAACGTATAACGTATAACGTATAACGTATAACGTATAACGTGTAACGTATAACGTATAACGTGTGACGTATAACGTATAACGTGTAACGTATAACGTATAACGTATAACGTATAACGTATAACGTATAACGTATAACGTATAAAGTATAACGTATAACGTATAACGTATAACGTATAACGTATAACGTATAACGTATAACGTATAACGTATAACGTATAACGTATAACGTATAACGTATAACGTATAACGTTTAACGTATAACGTATAACGTATAACGTATAACGTATATGGTATTACGTATAACGTGTAACGTATAACGTATAACGTGTGACGTATAACGTGTAACGTATAACGTATAACGTATAACGTATAACGTATAACGTATAACGTATAACGTATAACGCACAACGTATAACGTACAACGCATAACGAAGAACGTATAACGAATAACGTAAAACGAATAACGTATTACATATTACGTATAACGTTTAACATATAACGTATAACGTATAACGTGTAACGTATAACGTATAACGTATAACGTATAACGTATAACGTATAACGTGTAACGTATAACGTATAACGTGTGACGTATAACGTATAACGTGTAACGTATAACGTATAACGTATAACGTATAACGTATAACGTATAACGTATAACGTATAACGTATAACGAATAACGTATAACGTGTAACGTATAACGAATATCGTATAACGTACAACGTGTAACGAAGAACGTATAACGAATAACGTAAAACGTATAACGTATTACATATTACGTATAACGTATAACATATAACGTATAACGTATAACGTATAACGTATAACGTGTGACGTATAACGTATAACGTGTAACGTATAACGCACAACGTATAACGTACAACGCATAACGAAGAACGTATAACAAATAACGTAAATCGTATAACGTATTACATATTACGTATAACGTATAACATATAACGTATAACGTATAACGTATAACGTATAACGTATAACGTATAACGTATAACGTATAACGTATAACGTATAACGTATAACGTATAACGTATAACGTATAACGTATAACGTATAACGTCTAACGTATAACGTGTAACGTATAACGTATAACGTATAACGTATAACGTATAACGTATAACGTATAACGTATAACGTGTAACGTATAACGTATAACGTATAACGTATAACGTATAACGAATAAGTATAACGTATAACGTATAACGTACAACGTGTAACGAAGAACGTATAACGAATAACGTAAAACGAATAACGTATTACATATTACGTATAACGTATAACATATAACGTATAACGTATAACGTGTAACGTATAACGTATAACGTATAACGTATAACGTATAACGTATAACGTATAACGTATAACGTATAACGTATAACGTATAACGTATAACGTATAACGTATAACGTGTAACGCATAACGTATAACGTATAACGTATAACGTATTACGTATAACGTATAACGTATAACGAATAACATATAACGTGTAACGTTTAACGCACAACGTATAACGTACAACGCATAACGAGGAACGTATAACGTGTAACGTATAACGTATGACGTATAACGTATAACGTATAACGTATAACATATAACGTATAACGTATAAAGTATAACGTATAACGTATAACGTATAACGTATAACGTATAACGTATAACGTATAACGTATAACGTATAACGTATAACGTATAACGTATAACGTATAACGTATAACGTATAACGTATAACGTATAACGTATAACGTGTGACGTATAACGTATAACGTGTGACGTATGACGTATAACGTGTAACGTATAACGTATAACGTATAACGTATAACGTATAACGTATAACGTATAACGTATAACGTATAACGTATAACGTATAACGTATAACGTATAACGTATAACGTATAACGTATAACGTATAACGTATAACGTATAACATATAACGTATAACGTATAACGTGTAACGTGTAACGTATAACGTATAACGTCTAACGTATAACGTATAACGTGTGACGTATATCGTATAACGTATAACGTATAACGTATAACGTATAACGTATAACGTATAACGTATAACGTATAACGTATAACGTATAACGTATAACGTATAACGTATGACGTATAACGTATAACGTCTAACGTATAACGTATAACGTGTGACGTATAACGTATAACGTATAACGTATAACGTACAACGTGTAACGAAGAACGTATAACGAATAACGTAAAACGAATAACGTATTACACATTACGTATAACGTTTAACGTATAACGTGTGACGTATAACGTGTGACGTATAACGTATAACGTGTAACGTATAACGTATAACGTATTACGTATAACGTATAACGTATAACGTATTACGTACAACGTATAACGTGTAACGTATAACGTGTGACGTATAACGTATAACGTGTAACGTATAACGTATAACGTATAACGTATAACGTATAACGTATAACGTATAACGTATAACTTATAACGAAGAACGTATAACGAATAACGTAAAACGTATAACGTATTACATATTACGTATAACGTATAACATATAACGTATAAGGTATAACGTATAACGTATAACGTGTGACGTATAACGTATAACGTGTAACGTATAACGCACAACGTGTAACGTATAACGTATAACGTATAACGTATAACGTATAACGTGTAACGTATAACGTATAACGTGTGACGTATAACGTGTAACGTATAACGTATGACGTATAACGTGTATCGTGTAAGCTGTGACGTATAACGTGTAACGTATTACGTATAACGTATAACGTATAACGTATAACGTATAACGTATAACGTATTACGTATAACGTATAACGTATAACGTATAACGTATAACGTATAACGTATAACGTATAACGTGTAACGTATAACGTATAACGTGTGACGTATAACGTGTGACGTATAACGTATAGCGTGTAACGTATAACGTATAACGTATTACGTATAACGTATAACGTATAACGTATTACGTACAACGTATAACGTGTAACGTATAACGTGTGACGTATAACGTATAACGTGTAACGTATAACGTATAACGTATAACGTATAACGTATAACGTATAACGTATAACGTATAACTTATAACGTATAACGTATAACGTTTAACGTATAACGCATAACGTATAACGTACAACGTGTAACGAAGAACGTATAACGAATAACGTAAAACGAATAACGTATTACATATTACGTATAACGTTTAACATATAACGTATAACGTATAACGTGTAACGTATAACGTATAACGTATAACGTATAACGTATAACGTATAACGTATAACGTGTAACGTATAACGTATAACGTGTGACGTATAACTTATAACGTGTAACGTATAACGTATAACGTATAACGTATAACGTATAACGTATAACGTATAACGTATAACGAATAACGTATAACGTGTAACGTATAACGAATATCGTATAACGTACAACGTGTAACGAAGAACGTATAACGAATAACGTAAAACGTATAACGTATTACATATTACGTATAACGTATAACATATAACGTATAACGTATAACGTATAACGTATAACGTGTGACGTATAACGTATAACGTGTAACGTATAACGCACAACGTATAACGTACAACGCATAACGAAGAACGTATAACGAATAACGTAAATCGTATAACGTATTACATATTACGTATAACGTATAACATATAACGTATAACGTATAACGTATAACGTATAACGTATAACGTATAACGTATAACGTATAACGTATAACGTATAATGTGTAACGTATAACGTATAACGTGTGACGTATAACGTGTAACGTATAACGTATGACGTATAACGTGTATCGTGTAAGCTGTGACGTATAACGTGTAACGTATTACGTATAACGTATAACGTATAACGTATAACGTATAACGTATAATGTATTACGTATAACGTATAACGTATAACGTATAACGTATAACGTATAACGTATAACGTATAACGTAAAACGTATAACGTGTAACGTATAACGTATAACGTGTGACTTATAACGTGTGACGTATAACGTATAACGTGTAACGTATAACGTATAACGTATTACGTATAACGTATAACGTATAACGTATTACGTACAACGTATAACGTGTAACGTATAACGTGTGACGTATAACGTATAACGTGTAACGTATAACGTATAACGTATAACGTATAACGTATAACGTATAACGTATAACGTATAACTTATAACGTATAACGTATAACGTTTAACGTATAACGCATAACGTATAACGTACAACGTGTAACGAAGAACGTATAACGAATAACGTAAAACGAATAACGTATTACATATTACGTATAACGTTTAACATATAACGTATAACGTATAACGTGTAACGTATAACGTATAACGTATAACGTATAACGTATAACGTATAACGTACAACGTGTAACGTATAACGTATAACGTGTGACGTATAACGTATAACGTGTAACGTATAACGTATAACGTATAACGTATAACGTATAACGTATAACGTATAACGTATAACGTATAACGAATAACGTATAACGTGTAACGTATAACGAATATCGTATAACGTACAACGTGTAACGAAGAACGTATAACGTATAACGTAAAACGTATAACGTATTACATATTACGTATAACGTATAACATATAACGTATAACGTATAACGTATAACGTACAACGTGTGACGTATAACGTATAACGTGTAACGTATAACGCACAACGTATAACGTACAACGCATAACGAAGAACGTATAACGAATAACGTAAATCGTATAACGTATTACATATTACGTATAACGTATAACATATAACGTATAACGTATAACGTATAACGTATAACGTATAACGTATAACGTATAACGTATAACGTATAACGTATAACGTATAACGTATAACGTATAACGTATAACGTATAACGTATAACGTATAACGTATAACGTATAACGTACAACGTGTAACGTATAACGTATAACGTGTGACGTATAACGTATAACGTGTAACGTATAACGTATAACGTATAACGTATAACGTATAACGTATAACGTATAACGAATAACGTATAACGTGTAACGTATAACGAATATCGTATAACGTACAACGTGTAACGAAGGACGTATAACGACTAACGTAAAACGTATAACGTATTACATATTACGTATAACGTATAACATATAACATATAACGTATAACGTATAACGTATAACGTGTGACGTATAACGTATAACGTGTAACGTATAACGTATAACGTATAACGTATAACGTATAACGTATAACGTATAACGTATAACGTGTAACGTATAACGTATAACGTGTGACGTATAACGTATAACGTATAACGTATAACGTATAACGTATAACGTATAACGTATAACGTATAACGTATAACGTATAACGTATAACGTATAACGTATAACGTATAACGTATAACGTATAACGTACAACGTGTAACGTATAACGTATAACGTGTGACGTATAACGTATAACGTGTAACGTATAACGTATAACGTATAACGTATAACGTATAACGTATAACGTATAACGAATAACGTATAACGTGTAACGTATAACGAATATCGTATAACGTACAACGTGTAACGAAGAACGTATAACGACTAACGTAAAACGTATAACGTATTACATATTACGTATAACGTATAACATATAACGTATAACGTATAACGTATAACGTATAACGTATAACGTGTGACGTATAACGTATAACGTGTAACGTATAACGTATAACGTATAACGTATAACGTATAACGTATAACGTATAACGTATAACGTGTAACGTATAACGTATAACGTGTGACGTATAACGTATAACGTGTAACGTATAACGTATAACGTATAACGTATAACGTATAACGTATAACGTATAACGTATAAAGTATAACGTATAACGTATAACGTATAACGTATAACGTATAACGTATAACGTATAACGTATAACGTATAACGTATAACGTGTAACGTATAACGTGTAACGTATAACGTATAACGTGTGACGTATAACGTGTGACGTATAACGTATAACGTGTAACGTATAACGTATAACGTATTACGTATAACGTATAACGTATAACGTATTACGTACAACGTATAACGTGTAACGTATAACGTGTGACGTATAACGTATAACGTGTAACGTATAACGTATAACGTATAACGTATAACGTATAACGTATAACGTATAACGTGTAACGTATAACGTATAACGTGTGACGTATAACGTATAACGTGTAACGTATAACGTATAACGTATAACGTATAACGTATAACGTATAACGTATAACGTATAACGTATAACGTATAACGTATAACGTATAACGTGTAACGTATAACGTATAACGTGTGACGTATAACGTATAACGTGTAACGTATAACGTATGACGTATAACGTGTATCGTGTAAGCTGTGACGTATAACGTGTAACGTATTACGTATAACGTATAACGTATAACGTATAACGTATAATGTATTACGTATAACGTATAACGTATAACGTATAACGTATAACGTATAACGTATAACGTATAACGTATAACGTATAACGTGTAACGTATAACGTATAACGTGTGACGTATAACGTGTGACGTATAACGTATAACGTGTAACGTGTAACGTATAACGTATAACGTATTACGTATAACGTATAACGTATAACGTATTACGTACAACGTATAACGTGTAACGTATAACGTGTGACGTATAACGTATAACGTGTAACGTATAACGTATAACGTATAACGTATAACGTATAACGTATAACGTATAACGTGTAACGTATAACGTATAACGTGTGACGTATAACGTATAACGTGTAACGTATAACGTATAACGTATAACGTATAACGTATAACGTATAACGTATAACGTATAAAGTATAACGTATAACGTATAACGTATAACGTATAACGTATAACGTATAACGTATAACGTATAACGTATAACGTATAACGTATAACGTATAACGTATAACGTATAACGTATAACGTGTAACGTATGACGTATAACGTGTATCGTGTAAGCTATGACGTATAACGTTTAACGTATAACGTATAACGTATAACGTATAACGTATAACGTATAACGTATAACGTGTAACGTATAACGTATAACGTGTGACGTATAACGTGTAACGTACAACGTATGACGTATAACGTATAACGTATAACGTATTACGTATAACGTATAACCTATAACGTATAACGTATAACGAATAACGTATAACGTATAACGTATAACGTATAACGTATAACGTATAACGTATAACGTGTAACGTATAACGTATAACGTATAACGTATAACGTATAACGTATAACGTATAACGTATAACGTGTAACGTATAACGTATAACGTGTGACGTATAACGTGTGACGTATAACGTATAACGTGTAACGTATAACGTATAACGTATTACGTATAACGTATAACGTATAACGTATTACGTACAACGTATAACGTGTAACGTATAACGTGTGACGTATAACGTATAACGTGTAACGTATAACGTATAACGTATAACGTATAACGTATAACGTATAACGTATAACGTATAACGTGTAACGTATAACGTATAACGTGTGACGTATAACGTATAACGTGTAACGTATAACGTATAACGTATAACGTATAACGTATAACGTATAACGTATAACGTATAAAGTATAACGTATAACGTATAACGTATAACGTATAACGTATAACGTATAACGTATAACGTATAACGTATAACGTATAACGTATAACGTATAACGTATAACGTATAACGTTTAACGTATAACGTATAACGTATAACGTATAACGTATAACGTATAACGTATAACGTATAACGTATAACGTATAACGTATAACGTGTAACGTATAACGTATAACGTATAACGTATAACGTATAACGTATAACGTATTACGTATAACGTGTAACGTATAACGTATAACGTGTGACGTATAACGTGTAACGTATAACGTATAACGTATAACGTATAACGCACAACGTATAACGTACAACGCATAACGAAGAACGTATAACGAATAACGTAAATGGTATAACGTATTACATATTACGTATAACGTATAACATATAGTGTATAACGTATAACTTATAACGTATAACGTATAACGTTTAACGTATAACGTATAACGTATAACGTATAACGTATTACGTACAACGTGTAACGTATAACGTATAACGTGTGACGTATAACGTGTAACGTATAACGTATGACGTATAACGTATAACGTATAACGTATAACGTATAACGTATAACCTATAACGTATAACGTATAACGAATAACGTATAACGTATAACGTGTAACGTATAACGTATAACGTATAACGTATAACGTATAACGTATAACGTGTAACGTATAACGTATAACGTGTGACGTATAACGTGTAACGTATAACGTATGACGTATAACGTGTATCGTGTAAGCTGTGACGTATAACGTGTAACGTATTACGTATAACGTATAACGTATAACGTATAACGTATAACGTATTACGTATAACGTATAACGTATAACGTATAACGTATAACGTATAACGTATAACGTATAACGTATAACGTGTAACGTATAACGTATAACGTGTGACGTATAACGTATAACGTATAACGTATAACGTATAACGTATAACGTATAATGTGTAACGTATAACGTATAACGTATAACGTATAACGTATAACGTATAACGTATAACGTATAACGTATAACGAATAACGTATAACGTGTAACGTATAACGAATATCGTATAACGTACAACGTGTAACGAAGAACGTATAACGAATAACGTAAAACGTATAACGTATTACATATTACGTATAACGTATAACATATAACGTATAACGTATAACGTATAACGTATAACGTGTGACGTATAACGTATAACGTGTAACGTATAACGCACAACGTATAACGTACAACGCATAACGAAGAACGTATAACGAATAACGTAAATCGTATAACGTATTACATATTACGTATAACGTATAACATATAACGTATAACGTATAACGTATAACGTATAACGTATAACGTATAACGTATAACGTATAACGTATAACGTATAACGTATAACGTATAACGTATAACGTATAACGTGTAACGTATAACGTGTAACGTATAACGTATAACGTGTGACGTATAACGTATAACGTGTAACGTATAACGTATAACGTATAACGTATAACGTATAACGTATAACGTATAACGTATAAAGTATAACGTATAACGTATAACGTATAACGTATAACGTATAACGTATAACGTATAACGTATAACGTATAACGTATAACGTATAACGTATAACGTATAACGTATAACGTATAACGTATAATGTGTAACGTATAACGTGTAACGTATAACGTGTAACGTATAACGTGTAACGTATAACGTGTAACGTATAACGTATAACGTATAACGTATAACGTATAACGTATAACGTATAACGTATAACGTATAACGTATAACGTATAACGTATAACGTATAACGTATAACGTATAACTTATAACGTATAACGTATAACGTATAACGTCTAACGTATAACGTGTAACGTATAACGTGTAACGTATAACGTATAACGTATAACGTATAACGTATAACGTATAACGTATAACGTATAACGTATAACGTATAACGTATAACGTATAACGTATAACGTATAACGTATAACGTATAACGTATAACGTATAACGTATAACGTCTAACGTATAACGTGTAACGTATAACGTATAACGTATAACGTATAACGTATAACGTATAACGTATAACGTATAACGTGTAACGTATAACGTATAACGTATAACGTATAACGTATAACGAATAACGTATAACGTATAACGTATAACGTACAACGTGTAACGAAGAACGTATAACGAATAACGTAAAACGAATAACGTATTACATATTACGTATAACGTATAACATATAACGTATAACGTATAACGTGTAACGTATAACGTATAACGTATAACGTATAACGTATAACGTATAACGTATAACGTATAACGTATAACGTATAACGTATAACGTATAACGTATAACGTGTAACGCATAACGTATAACGTATAACGTATAACGTATTACGTATAACGTATAACGTATAACGATAAACATATAACGTGTAACGTATAACGCACAACGTATAACGTACAACGCATAACGAGGAACGTATAACGTGTAACGTATAACGTATGACGTATAACGTATAACGTATAACGTATAACATATAACGTATAACGTATAAAGTATAACGTATAACGTATAACGTATAACGTATAACGTATAACGTATAACGTATAACGTATAACGTATAACGTATAACGTATAACGTATAACGTATAACGTATAACGTATAACGTGTGACGTATAACGTATAACGTGTGACGTATGACGTATAACGTGTAACGTATAACGTATAACGTATAACGTATAACGTATAACGTATAACGTATAACGTATAACGTATAACGTATAACGTATAACGTATAACGTATAACGTATAACGTATAACGTATAACGTATAACGTATAACGTATAACGTATAACGTATAACGTATAACGTATAACGTATAACGTATAACGTATAACGTGTAACGTGTAACGTATAACGTATAACGTCTAACGTATAACGTATAACGTGTGACGTATATCGTATAACGTATAACGTATAACGTATAACGTATAACGTATAACGTATAACGTATAACGTATAACGTATAACGTATAACGTATAACGTATAACGTATAACGTATAACGTATGACGTATAACGTATAACGTCTAACGTATAACGTATAACGTGTGACGTATAACGTATAACGTGTAACGTATAACGTATCACGTGTGACGTATAACGTATAACGTGTAACGTATAACGTATAACGTATAACGTATAAGGTATAACGTATAACGTATAACGTATATCGTATAACGTATAACGTGTAACGTATAACGTATAACGTATAACGTTTAACGAATAACGTAAATCGTATAACGTATTACATATTACGTATAACGTATAACATATAACGTATAACGTATAACGTATTACGTATAACGTATAACGTATAACGTATAACGTATAACGTATAACGTGTAACGTATAACGTATAACGTATAACGTATAACGTATAACGTATAAAGTATAACGTATAACGTATAACGTATAACGTATAACGTATAACGTATAACGTATAACATATAACGTATAACGTATAAAGTATAACGTATAACGTATAACGTATAACGTATAACGTATAACGTGTAACGTATAACGTATAACGTGTGACGTATAACGTGTGACGTATAACGTATAGCGTGTAACGTATAACGTATAACGTATTACGTATAACGTATAACGTATAACGTATTACGTACAACGTATAACGTGTAACGTATAACGTGTGACGTATAACGTATAACGTGTAACGTATAACGTATAACGTATAACGTATAACGTATAACGTATAACGTATAACGTATAACTTATAACGTATAACGTATAACGTTTAACGTATAACGCATAACGTATAACGTACAACGTGTAACGAAGAACGTATAACGAATAACGTAAAACGAATAACGTATTACATATTACGTATAACGTTTAACATATAACGTATAACGTATAACGTGTAACGTATAACGTATAACGTATAACGTATAACGTATAACGTATAACGTATAACGTGTAACGTATAACGTATAACGTGTGACGTATAACTTATAACGTGTAACGTATAACGTATAACGTATAACGTATAACGTATAACGTATAACGTATAACGTATAACGAATAACGTATAACGTGTAACGTATAACGAATATCGTATAACGTACAACGTGTAACGAAGAACGTATAACGAATAACGTAAAACGTATAACGTATTACATATTACGTATAACGTATAACATATAACGTATAACGTATAACGTATAACGTATAACGTGTGACGTATAACGTATAACGTGTAACGTATAACGCACAACGTATAACGTACAACGCATAACGAAGAACGTATAACGAATAACGTAAATCGTATAACGTATTACATATTACGTATAACGTATAACATATAACGTATAACGTATAACGTATAACGTATAACGTATAACGTATAACGTATAACGTATAACGTATAACGTATAATGTGTAACGTATAACGTATAACGTGTGACGTATAACGTGTAACGTATAACGTATGACGTATAACGTGTATCGTGTAAGCTGTGACGTATAACGTGTAACGTATTACGTATAACGTATAACGTATAACGTATAACGTATAACGTATAATGTATTACGTATAACGTATAACGTATAACGTATAACGTATAACGTATAACGTATAACGTATAACGTAAAACGTATAACGTGTAACGTATAACGTATAACGTGTGACTTATAACGTGTGACGTATAACGTATAACGTGTAACGTATAACGTATAACGTATTACGTATAACGTATAACGTATAACGTATTACGTACAACGTATAACGTGTAACGTATAACGTGTGACGTATAACGTATAACGTGTAACGTATAACGTATAACGTATAACGTATAACGTATAACGTATAACGTATAACGTATAACTTATAACGTATAACGTATAACGTTTAACGTATAACGCATAACGTATAACGTACAACGTGTAACGAAGAACGTATAACGAATAACGTAAAACGAATAACGTATTACATATTACGTATAACGTTTAACATATAACGTATAACGTATAACGTGTAACGTATAACGTATAACGTATAACGTATAACGTATAACGTATAACGTACAACGTGTAACGTATAACGTATAACGTGTGACGTATAACGTATAACGTGTAACGTATAACGTATAACGTATAACGTATAACGTATAACGTATAACGTATAACGTATAACGTATAACGAATAACGTATAACGTGTAACGTATAACGAATATCGTATAACGTACAACGTGTAACGAAGAACGTATAACGTATAACGTAAAACGTATAACGTATTACATATTACGTATAACGTATAACATATAACGTATAACGTATAACGTATAACGTACAACGTGTGACGTATAACGTATAACGTGTAACGTATAACGCACAACGTATAACGTACAACGCATAACGAAGAACGTATAACGAATAACGTAAATCGTATAACGTATTACATATTACGTATAACGTATAACATATAACGTATAACGTATAACGTATAACGTATAACGTATAACGTATAACGTATAACGTATAACGTATAACGTATAACGTATAACGTATAACGTATAACGTATAACGTATAACGTATAACGTATAACGTATAACGTATAACGTACAACGTGTAACGTATAACGTATAACGTGTGACGTATAACGTATAACGTGTAACGTATAACGTATAACGTATAACGTATAACGTATAACGTATAACGTATAACGAATAACGTATAACGTGTAACGTATAACGAATATCGTATAACGTACAACGTGTAACGAAGGACGTATAACGACTAACGTAAAACGTATAACGTATTACATATTACGTATAACGTATAACATATAACATATAACGTATAACGTATAACGTATAACGTGTGACGTATAACGTATAACGTGTAACGTATAACGTATAACGTATAACGTATAACGTATAACGTATAACGTATAACGTATAACGTGTAACGTATAACGTATAACGTGTGACGTATAACGTATAACGTATAACGTATAACGTATAACGTATAACGTATAACGTATAACGTATAACGTATAACGTATAACGTATAACGTATAACGTATAACGTATAACGTATAACGTATAACGTACAACGTGTAACGTATAACGTATAACGTGTGACGTATAACGTATAACGTGTAACGTATAACGTATAACGTATAACGTATAACGTATAACGTATAACGTATAACGAATAACGTATAACGTGTAACGTATAACGAATATCGTATAACGTACAACGTGTAACGAAGAACGTATAACGACTAACGTAAAACGTATAACGTATTACATATTACGTATAACGTATAACATATAACGTATAACGTATAACGTATAACGTATAACGTATAACGTGTGACGTATAACGTATAACGTGTAACGTATAACGTATAACGTATAACGTATAACGTATAACGTATAACGTATAACGTATAACGTGTAACGTATAACGTATAACGTGTGACGTATAACGTATAACGTGTAACGTATAACGTATAACGTATAACGTATAACGTATAACGTATAACGTATAACGTATAAAGTATAACGTATAACGTATAACGTATAACGTATAACGTATAACGTATAACGTATAACGTATAACGTATAACGTATAACGTGTAACGTATAACGTGTAACGTATAACGTATAACGTGTGACGTATAACGTGTGACGTATAACGTATAACGTGTAACGTATAACGTATAACGTATTACGTATAACGTATAACGTATAACGTATTACGTACAACGTATAACGTGTAACGTATAACGTGTGACGTATAACGTATAACGTGTAACGTATAACGTATAACGTATAACGTATAACGTATAACGTATAACGTATAACGTGTAACGTATAACGTATAACGTGTGACGTATAACGTATAACGTGTAACGTATAACGTATAACGTATAACGTATAACGTATAACGTATAACGTATAACGTATAACGTATAACGTATAACGTATAACGTATAACGTGTAACGTATAACGTATAACGTGTGACGTATAACGTATAACGTGTAACGTATAACGTATGACGTATAACGTGTATCGTGTAAGCTGTGACGTATAACGTGTAACGTATTACGTATAACGTATAACGTATAACGTATAACGTATAATGTATTACGTATAACGTATAACGTATAACGTATAACGTATAACGTATAACGTATAACGTATAACGTATAACGTATAACGTGTAACGTATAACGTATAACGTGTGACGTATAACGTGTGACGTATAACGTATAACGTGTAACGTGTAACGTATAACGTATAACGTATTACGTATAACGTATAACGTATAACGTATTACGTACAACGTATAACGTGTAACGTATAACGTGTGACGTATAACGTATAACGTGTAACGTATAACGTATAACGTATAACGTATAACGTATAACGTATAACGTATAACGTGTAACGTATAACGTATAACGTGTGACGTATAACGTATAACGTGTAACGTATAACGTATAACGTATAACGTATAACGTATAACGTATAACGTATAACGTATAAAGTATAACGTATAACGTATAACGTATAACGTATAACGTATAACGTATAACGTATAACGTATAACGTATAACGTATAACGTATAACGTATAACGTATAACGTATAACGTATAACGTGTAACGTATGACGTATAACGTGTATCGTGTAAGCTATGACGTATAACGTTTAACGTATAACGTATAACGTATAACGTATAACGTATAACGTATAACGTATAACGTGTAACGTATAACGTATAACGTGTGACGTATAACGTGTAACGTACAACGTATGACGTATAACGTATAACGTATAACGTATTACGTATAACGTATAACCTATAACGTATAACGTATAACGAATAACGTATAACGTATAACGTATAACGTATAACGTATAACGTATAACGTATAACGTGTAACGTATAACGTATAACGTATAACGTATAACGTATAACGTATAACGTATAACGTATAACGTGTAACGTATAACGTATAACGTGTGACGTATAACGTGTGACGTATAACGTATAACGTGTAACGTATAACGTATAACGTATTACGTATAACGTATAACGTATAACGTATTACGTACAACGTATAACGTGTAACGTATAACGTGTGACGTATAACGTATAACGTGTAACGTATAACGTATAACGTATAACGTATAACGTATAACGTATAACGTATAACGTATAACGTGTAACGTATAACGTATAACGTGTGACGTATAACGTATAACGTGTAACGTATAACGTATAACGTATAACGTATAACGTATAACGTATAACGTATAACGTATAAAGTATAACGTATAACGTATAACGTATAACGTATAACGTATAACGTATAACGTATAACGTATAACGTATAACGTATAACGTATAACGTATAACGTATAACGTATAACGTTTAACGTATAACGTATAACGTATAACGTATAACGTATAACGTATAACGTATAACGTATAACGTATAACGTATAACGTATAACGTGTAACGTATAACGTATAACGTATAACGTATAACGTATAACGTATAACGTATTACGTATAACGTGTAACGTATAACGTATAACGTGTGACGTATAACGTGTAACGTATAACGTATAACGTATAACGTATAACGCACAACGTATAACGTACAACGCATAACGAAGAACGTATAACGAATAACGTAAATGGTATAACGTATTACATATTACGTATAACGTATAACATATAGTGTATAACGTATAACTTATAACGTATAACGTATAACGTTTAACGTATAACGTATAACGTATAACGTATAACGTATTACGTACAACGTGTAACGTATAACGTATAACGTGTGACGTATAACGTGTAACGTATAACGTATGACGTATAACGTATAACGTATAACGTATAACGTATAACGTATAACCTATAACGTATAACGTATAACGAATAACGTATAACGTATAACGTGTAACGTATAACGTATAACGTATAACGTATAACGTATAACGTATAACGTGTAACGTATAACGTATAACGTGTGACGTATAACGTGTAACGTATAACGTATGACGTATAACGTGTATCGTGTAAGCTGTGACGTATAACGTGTAACGTATTACGTATAACGTATAACGTATAACGTATAACGTATAACGTATTACGTATAACGTATAACGTATAACGTATAACGTATAACGTATAACGTATAACGTATAACGTATAACGTGTAACGTATAACGTATAACGTGTGACGTATAACGTATAACGTATAACGTATAACGTATAACGTATAACGTATAATGTGTAACGTATAACGTATAACGTATAACGTATAACGTATAACGTATAACGTATAACGTATAACGTATAACGAATAACGTATAACGTGTAACGTATAACGAATATCGTATAACGTACAACGTGTAACGAAGAACGTATAACGAATAACGTAAAACGTATAACGTATTACATATTACGTATAACGTATAACATATAACGTATAACGTATAACGTATAACGTATAACGTGTGACGTATAACGTATAACGTGTAACGTATAACGCACAACGTATAACGTACAACGCATAACGAAGAACGTATAACGAATAACGTAAATCGTATAACGTATTACATATTACGTATAACGTATAACATATAACGTATAACGTATAACGTATAACGTATAACGTATAACGTATAACGTATAACGTATAACGTATAACGTATAACGTATAACGTATAACGTATAACGTGTAACGTATAACGTGTAACGTATAACGTATAACGTGTGACGTATAACGTATAACGTGTAACGTATAACGTATAACGTATAACGTATAACGTATAACGTATAACGTATAACGTATAAAGTATAACGTATAACGTATAACGTATAACGTATAACGTATAACGTATAACGTATAACGTATAACGTATAACGTATAACGTATAACGTATAACGTATAACGTATAACGTATAACGTATAATGTGTAACGTATAACGTGTAACGTATAACGTGTAACGTATAACGTGTAACGTATAACGTGTAACGTATAACGTATAACGTATAACGTATAACGTATAACGTATAACGTATAACGTATAACGTATAACGTATAACGTATAACGTATAACGTATAACGTATAACGTATAACTTATAACGTATAACGTATAACGTATAACGTCTAACGTATAACGTGTAACGTATAACGTGTAACGTATAACGTATAACGTATAACGTATAACGTATAACGTATAACGTATAACGTATAACGTATAACGTATAACGTATAACGTATAACGTATAACGTATAACGTATAACGTATAACGTATAACGTATAACGTATAACGTCTAACGTATAACGTGTAACGTATAACGTATAACGTATAACGTATAACGTATAACGTATAACGTATAACGTATAACGTGTAACGTATAACGTATAACGTATAACGTATAACGTATAACGAATAACGTATAACGTATAACGTATAACGTACAACGTGTAACGAAGAACGTATAACGAATAACGTAAAACGAATAACGTATTACATATTACGTATAACGTATAACATATAACGTATAACGTATAACGTGTAACGTATAACGTATAACGTATAACGTATAACGTATAACGTATAACGTATAACGTATAACGTATAACGTATAACGTATAACGTATAACGTATAACGTGTAACGCATAACGTATAACGTATAACGTATAACGTATTACGTATAACGTATAACGTATAACGATAAACATATAACGTGTAACGTATAACGCACAACGTATAACGTACAACGCATAACGAGGAACGTATAACGTGTAACGTATAACGTATGACGTATAACGTATAACGTATAACGTATAACATATAACGTATAACGTATAAAGTATAACGTATAACGTATAACGTATAACGTATAACGTATAACGTATAACGTATAACGTATAACGTATAACGTATAACGTATAACGTATAACGTATAACGTATAACGTATAACGTGTGACGTATAACGTATAACGTGTGACGTATGACGTATAACGTGTAACGTATAACGTATAACGTATAACGTATAACGTATAACGTATAACGTATAACGTATAACGTATAACGTATAACGTATAACGTATAACGTATAACGTATAACGTATAACGTATAACGTATAACGTATAACGTATAACGTATAACGTATAACGTATAACGTATAACGTATAACGTATAACGTATAACGTGTAACGTGTAACGTATAACGTATAACGTCTAACGTATAACGTATAACGTGTGACGTATATCGTATAACGTATAACGTATAACGTATAACGTATAACGTATAACGTATAACGTATAACGTATAACGTATAACGTATAACGTATAACGTATAACGTATAACGTATAACGTATGACGTATAACGTATAACGTCTAACGTATAACGTATAACGTGTGACGTATAACGTATAACGTGTAACGTATAACGTATCACGTGTGACGTATAACGTATAACGTGTAACGTATAACGTATAACGTATAACGTATAAGGTATAACGTATAACGTATAACGTATATCGTATAACGTATAACGTGTAACGTATAACGTATAACGTATAACGTTTAACGAATAACGTAAATCGTATAACGTATTACATATTACGTATAACGTATAACATATAACGTATAACGTATAACGTATTACGTATAACGTATAACGTATAACGTATAACGTATAACGTATAACGTGTAACGTATAACGTATAACGTATAACGTATAACTTATAACGTATAACGTATAACGTTTAACGTATAACGTATAACGTATAACGTATAACATATAACGTATAACGTGTAACGTATAACGTATAACGTATAACGTATAACGTATAACGTATAACGTATAACGTATAACGTATAACGTATAACGTATAACGTATAACGTATAACGTATAACGTCTAACGTATAACGTGTAACGTATAACGTATAACGTATAACGTATAACGTATAACGTATAACGTATAACGTATAACGTGTAACGTATAACGTATAACGTATAACGTATAACGTATAACGAATAACGTATAACGTATAACGTATAACGTACAACGTGTAACGAAGAACGTATAACGAATAACGTAAAACGAATAACGTATTACATATTACGTATAACGTATAACATATAACGTATAACGTATAACGTGTAACGTATAACGTATAACGTATAACGTATAACGTATAACGTATAACGTATAACGTATAACGTATAACGTATAACGTATAACGTACAACGTATAACGTATAACGTGTAACGCATAACGTATAACGTATAACGTATAACGTATTACGTATAACGTATAACGTATAACGAATAACATATAACGTGTAACGTATAACGCACAACGTATAACGTACAACGCATAACGAGGAACGTATAACGTGTAACGTATAACGTATGACGTATAACGTATAACGTATAACGTATAACATATAACGTATAACGTATAAAGTATAACGTATAACGTATAACGTATAACGTATAACGTATAACGTATAACGTATAACGTATAACGTATAACGTATAACGTATAACGTATAACGTATAACGTATAACGTATAACGTGTGACGTATAACGTATAACGTGTGACGTATGACGTATAACGTGTAACGTATAACGTATAACGTATAACGTATAACGTATAACGTATAACGTATAACGTATAACGTATAACGTATAACGTATAACGTATAACGTATAACGTATAACGTATAACGTATAACGTATAACGTATAACGTATAACGTATAACGTATAACGTATAACGTATAACGTATAACGTATAACGTATAACGTATAACGTATAACGTGTAACGTGTAACGTATAACGTATAACGTCTAACGTATAACGTATAACGTGTGACGTATATCGTATAACGTATAACGTATAACGTATAACGTATAACGTATAACGTATAACGTATAACGTATAACGTATAACGTATAACGTATAACGTATAACGTATAACGTATAACGTATGACGTATAACGTATAACGTCTAACGTATAACGTGTGACGTATAACGTATAACGTGTAACGTATAACGTATCACGTGTGACGTATAACGTATAACGTGTAACGTATAACGTATAACGTATAACGTATAAGGTATAACGTATAACGTATAACGTATATCGTATAACGTATAACGTGTAACGTATAACGTATAACGTATAACGTATAACGAATAACGTAAATCGTATAACGTATTACATATTACGTATAACGTATAACATATAACGTATAACGTATAACGTATTACGTATAACGTATAACGTATAACGTATAACGTATAACGTATAACGTGTAACGTATAACGTATAACGTATAACGTATAACTTATAACGTATAACGTATAACGTTTAACGTATAACGTATAACGTATAACGTATAACATATAACGTATAACGTGTAACGTATAACGTATAACGTGTGACGTATAACGTTTAACGAATAACGTATGACGTATAACGTATAACGTATAACGTATTCCGTATAACGTATAACGTATAACGTATAACGTATAACGAATAACGTATAACGTATAACGTATAACGTATAACGTATAACGTGTAACGTATAACGTGTAACGTATAACGTGTAACGTATAACGTGTAACGCCTAACGTGTAACGTATAACGTGTAACGTATCACGTATAACGTATAACGTATAACGCACAACGTATAACGTACAACGCATAACGAAGAACGTATAACGAATAACGTAAATGGTATAACGTATTACATATTACGTATAACGTATAACATATAGCGTATAACGTATAACTTATAACGTATAACGTATAACGTTTAACGTATAACGTATAACGTATAACGTATAACGTATAACGTATAACGTATAACGTTTAACGTATAACGTATAACGTATAACGTATAACATATAACGTATAACGTGTAACGTATAACGTATAACGTGTGACGTATAACGTTTAACGAATAACGTATGACGTATAACGTATAACGTATAACGTATTCCGTATAACGTATAACGTATAACGTATAACGTATAACGAATAACGTATAACGTATAACGTATAACGTATAACGTATAACGTATAACGTATAACGTGTAACGTATAACGTATAACGTGTGACGTATAACGTGTAACGTATAACGTATGACGTATAACGTATAACGTATAACGTATTACGTATAACGTATAACCTATAACGTATAACGTATAACGAATAACGTATAACGTATAACGTATAACGTATAACGTATAACGTATAACGTATAACGTATAACGTATAACGTGTAACGTATAACGTATAACGTGTGACGTATAACGTGTAACGTATAACGTATGACGTATAACGTGTATCGTGTAAGCTGTGACGTATAACGTGTAACGTATTACGTATAACGTATAACGTATAACGTATAACGTATAATGTATTACGTATAACGTATAACGTATAACGTATAACGTATAACGTATAACGTATAACGTATAACGTATAACGTGTAACGTATAACGTATATCGTGTGACGTATAACGTGTGACGTATAACGTATAACGTGTAACGTATAACGTATAACGTATTACGTATAACGTATAACGTATAACGTATTACGTACAACGTATAACGTGTAACGTATAACGTGTGACGTATAACGTATAACGTGTAACGTATAACGTATAACGTATAACGTATAACGTATAACGTATAACGTATAACGTATAACTTATAACGTATAACGTATAACGTTTAACGTATAACGCATAACGTATAACGTACAACGTGTAACGAAGAACGTATAACGAATAACGTAAAACGAATAACGTATTACACATTACGTATAACGTTTAACGTATAACGTGTGACGTATAACGTGTGACGTATAACGTATAACGTGTAACGTATAACGTATAACGTATTACGTATAACGTATAACGTATAACGTATTACGTACAACGTATAACGTGTAACGTATAACGTGTGACGTATAACGTATAACGTGTAACGTATAACGTATAACGTATAACGTATAACGTATAACGTATAACGTATAACGTATAACGTATAACTTATAACGAAGAACGTATAACGAATAACGTAAAACGTATAACGTATTACATATTACGTATAACGTATAACATATAACGTATAAGGTATAACGTATAACGTATAACGTGTGACGTATAACGTATAACGTGTAACGTATAACGCACAACGTATAACGTACAACGCATAACGAAGAACGTATAACGAATAACGTAAATCGTATAACGTATTACATATTACGTATAACGTATATCATATAACGTATAACGTATAACGTATAACGTATAACGTATAACGTATAACGTATAACGTATAACGTATAACGTATAACGTATAACGTATAACGTATAACGTGTAACGTATAACGTATAACGTATAACGTATAACGTATAACGTATAACGTGTGACGTATAACGTATAACGTGTAACGTATAACGTATAACGTGTAACGTATAACGTATAACGTATAACGTATAACGTATAACGTATAACGTATAACGTCTAACGTATAACGTATAACGTGTGACGTATAACGTATAACGTGTAACGTATAACGTATAACGTATAACGTATAACGTATAACGTATAACGTATAACGTATAGCGTATAACGTATAACGTATAACATATATCGTATAACGTATAACGTATAACGTATAACGTATAACGTATCACGTATAACGTATAACGTATAACGCACAACGTATAACGTACAACGCATAACGAAGAACGTATAACGAATAACGTAAATCGTAAACGTATTACATATTACGTATAACGTATAACATATAACGTATAACGTATAACGTATAACGTGTAGCATATAACGTATAACGTATAACGTATAACGTATAACGTATAACGTATAACGTATAACGTATAACGTGTAACCTATAACGTATAACGTATAACGTATAACGTATAACTTATAACGTGAAACGTATAACGTTTAACGTATAACGTATAACGTATAACGTATAACGTATAACGTGTGACGTATAACGTGTAACGTATGACGTATAACGTGTATCGTGTAAGCTATGACGTATAACGTATAACGTATAACGTATAACGTATAACGTATAACGTATAACGTATAACGTGTAACGTATAACGTATAACGTATAACGTGTGACGTATAACGTATAACATGTAAGGTGTAACGTATAACGTATAACGTATTACGTATAACGTATAACGTATAACGTATTACGTACAACGTATAACGTATAACGTATAACGTGTGACGTGTAACGTATAACGTGTAACGTATAACGTATAACGTGTGACGTATAACGTGTGACGTATAACGTGTGACGTATAACGTATAACGTGTAACGTATAACGTATAACGTATTACGTATAACGTACAACGTATAACGTATTACGTACAACGTATAACGTATAACGTATAACGTGTGACGTACAACGTATAACGTGTAACGTATAACGTATAACGTGTAACGTATAACGTATAACGTGTGACGTATAACGTGTAACGTATAACGTATGACGTATAACGTATAACGTGTAACGTATTCCGTATAACGTATAACGTATAACGTATAACGTATAACGTATAACGAATAGCGTATAACGTATAACGTATAACGTATAACGTATAACGTATAACGTGTAACGTATAAAGTGTAACGTATAACGTGTAACGTATAACGTGTAACGCCTAACCTGTAACGTATAACGTGTAACGTATCACGTATAACGTATAACGTATAACGCA
This sequence comes from Ptiloglossa arizonensis, assembly GCF_051014685.1. NCBI lineage: Eukaryota > Metazoa > Arthropoda > Insecta > Hymenoptera > Colletidae > Ptiloglossa > Ptiloglossa arizonensis. The sequence goes on from NW_027478391.1 coordinate 2,086,808, forward strand.
CAACGTATAACGTACAACGCATAACGAAGAACGTATAACGAATAACGTAAATGGAATAGCGTATTACATATTACGTATAACGTATAACATATAACGTATAACGTGTAACGTATAACGTATAACGTGTGACGTATAACGTATAACATGTAACGTATAACGTATAACGTATAACGTATAACGTATAACGTATAACGTATAACGTATATCGTATAACGTATAACGTATAACGTATAACGTATAACGTATCACGTATAACGTATAACGTATAACGTATAACGAATAACGTAAATCGTATAACGTATTACATATTACGTATAACGTATAACATATAACGTATAACGTATAACGTATAACGTATAACGTATAACGTATAACGTATAACGTATAACGTATAACGTATAACGTATAACGTATAACGTGTAACGTATAACGTATAACGTATAACGTATAACTTATAACGTATAACGTATAACGTATAACGTATAACGTATAACGTATAACGTATAACGTATAACGTATAACGTATAACGTATAACGTATAACGTATAACGTATAACGTGTAACGTATGACGTATAACGTGTATCGTGTAAGCTATGACGTATAACGTTTAACGTATAACGTATAACGTATAACGTATAACGTATAACGTATAACGTATAACGTGTAACGTATAACGTATAACGTGTGACGTATAACGTGTAACGTACAACGTATGACGTATAACGTATAACGTATAACGTATTACGTATAACGTATAACCTATAACGTATAACGTATAACGAATAACGTATAACGTATAACGTATAACGTATAACGTATAACGTATAACGTATAACGTGTAACGTATAACGTATAACGTATAACGTATAACTTATAACGTATAACGTATGACGTATAACGTATAACGTATAACGTATAACGTATAACGTATAACGTATAACGTATAACGTATAACGTGTAACATATAACGTATAACGTATAACGTATAACTTATAACGTATAACGTATAACGTTTAACGTATAACGTATAACGTATAACGTATAACGTATAACGTATAACGTATAACGTATAACGTGTAACGTATAACGTATTACGTGTGACGTATAACGTATAACGTGTTACGTGTAACGTATAACGTATAAAGTATTATATAACGTATAACGTATAACGTATAACGTATAACGTATAACGTATAACGTATAACGTATAACGTATAACGTATAACGTAATACGTATAACGTATAACGTATAACGTATAACGTATAACGTATTACGTATAACGTATAACGTATAACGTATAACGTATAACGTATATCGTATAACGTATAACGTATAACGTATAACGTATAACGTATAACGTCTAACGTATAACGTATAACGTGTGACGTATAACGTGTAACGTGTAACGTATAACGTGTAACGTATAACGTATAACGTATAACGTATAACGTATAACGTATAACGTATAACGTATAACGTATAACGTATAACGTATAACGTATAACGTATAACGTGTAACGTATAACGTATAACGTGTGACGTATAACGTGTAACGTATAACGTATGACGTATAACGTATAACGTATAACGTATAACGTATAACGTATAACGTGTAACGTATAACGTATTACGTGTGACGTATAACGTATAACGTGTAACGTGTAACGTATAACGTATAAAGTATTATATAACGTATAACGTATAACGTATAACGTATAACGTATAACGTATAACGTATAACGTATAACGTATAACGTATAACGTATAACGTATAACGTATAACGTATAACGTATAACGTATAACGTATAACGTATAACGTATAACGTATAACGTATAACGTATAACGTATAACGTATAACGTATAACGTATAACGTATAACGTATAACGTATAACGTATAACGTCTAACGTATAACGTATAACGTGTGACGTATAACGTGTAACGTGTAACGTATAACGTGTAACGTATAACGTATAACGCACAACGTATAACGTACAACGCATAACGAAGAACGTATAACGAATAACGTAAATGGTATAACGTATTACATATTACGTATAACGTATAACATATAACGTATAACGTGTAACGTATAACGTGTAACGTATAACATGTAACGTATAACGTGTAACGTATAACTTATAACGTATAACGTATAACGTTTAACGTATAACGTATAACGTATAACGTATAACGTATAACGTATAAGGTATAACGTATAACGTGTAACGTATAACGTATAACGTGTAACGTATAACGTATAACGTATAACGTATAACGTATAACGTATAACGTATAACGTATTACGTACAACGTATGACGTATAACGTATAACGTGTGACGTATAACGTATAACGTGTAACGTATAACGCATAACGTATAACGTATAACGTATAACGTATAACGTATAACGTATAACTTATAACTTATAACGTATAACGTATAACGTTTAACGTATAACGCATAACGTATAACGTACAACGTGTAACGAAGAACGTATAACGTGTAACGTATAACGTATAACGTCTAACGTATAACGTATAACGTGTGACGTTTAACGTGTAACGTGTAACGTATAACGTGTAACGTATAACGTACAACGCACAACGTATAACGAAGAACGTATAACGAATAACGTAAATGGTATAACGTATTACATATTACGTATAACGTATAACATATAACGTATAACGTGTAACGTATAACGTGTAACGTATAACGTGTAACGTATAACGTGTAACGTATAACGTGTAACGTATAACTTATAACGTATAACGTATAACGTTTAGCGTATAACGTATAACGTATAACGTATAACATATAACGTATAACGTGTAACGTATAACGTATAACGTATGACGTATAACGTATAACGTATAACGTATTCCGTATAACGTATAACGTATAACGTATAACGTATAACGAATAACGTATAACGTATTACGTGTGACGTATAACGTATAACGTGTAATGTGTAACGTATAACGTATAAAGTATTATATAACGTATAACGTGTAAGGTATAACGTATAACGTATAACGTATAACGTATAACGTATAACGTATAACGTATAACTTATAACTTATAACGTATAACGTATAACGTTTAACGTATAACGCATAACGTATAACGTACAACGTGTAACGAAGAACGTATAACGTGTAACGTATAACGTATAACGTCTAACGTATAACGTATAACGTGTGACGTATAACGTGTAACGTGTAACGTATAACGTGTAACGTATAACGTATAACGCACAACGTATAACGTACAACGCATAACGAAGAACGTATAACGAATAACGTAAATGGTATAACGTATTACATATTACGTATAACGTATAACATATAACGTATAACGTGTAACGTATAACGTGTAACGTATAACGTGTAACGTATAACGTGTAACGTATAACGTGTAACGTATAACTTATAACGTATAACGTATAACGTTTAGCGTATAACGTATAACGTATAACGTATAACATATAACGTATAACGTGTAACGTATAACGTATAACGTATGACGTATAACGTATAACGTATAACGTATTCCGTATAACGTATAACGTATAACGTATAACGTATAACGAATAACGTATAACGTATTACGTGTGACGTATAACGTATAACGTGTAACGTGTAACGTATAACGTATAAAGTATTATATAACGTATAACATATAACGTATAACGTATAACGTATAACGTATAACGTATAACGTATAACGTATAACGTATAACGTATAACGTATAACGTATAACGTATAACGTATAACGTATAACGTATAACGTATAACGTATAACGTATAACGTATAACGTATAACGTATAACGTATAACGTATAACGTATAACGTATAACGTATAACGTCTAACGTATAACGTATAACGTGTGACGTATAACGTGTAACGTGTAACGTATAACGTGTAACGTATAACGTATAACGCACAACGTATAACGTGCAACGCATAACGAAGAACGTATAACGAATAACGTAAATGGTATAACGTATTACATATTACGTATAACGTATAACATATAACGTATAACGTGTAACGTATAACGTGTAACGTATAACGTATAACATATAACGTATAACGTGTAACGTATAACGTGTAACGTATAACGTGTAACGTATAACGTATAACGTATAACGTATAACGTATAACGTGTAACGTATAACGTATAACGTATTCCGTATAACGTATAACGTATAACGTATAACGTATAACGAATAACGTATAACGTATAACGTATAACGTATAACGTATAACGTATAACGTGTAACGTATAACGTGTAACGTATAACGTGTAACGTATAACGTGTAACGTATAACGTGTAACGTATAACGTGTAACGTATCACGTATAACGTATAACGTATAACGCACAACGTATAACGTACAACGCATAACGAAGAACGTATAACGAATAACGTAAATGGTATAACGTATTACATATTACGTATAACGTATAACATATAACGTATAACGTGTAACGTATAACGTGTAACGTATAACGTGTAACGTATAACGTGTAACGTATAACGTGTAACGTATAACGTGTAACGTATAACGTGTAACGTATAACGTGTAACGTATAACGTGTAACGTATAACGTGTAACGTATAACGTGTAACGTATAACGTATAACGTATAACGTATAACGTATAACGTATAACGTATAACGTATAACGTATAACGTGTAACGTATAACGTATAACGTGTGACGTATAACGTATAACGTTTAACGTATAACGTACAACGCATAACGAAGAACGTATAACGTACAACGCATAACGAAGAACGTATAACGAATAACGTAAATGGTATAACGTATTACATATTACGTATAACGTATAACGTATAACGTATAACGTATAACTTATAACTTATAACGTATAACGTATAACGTTTAACGTATAACGCATAACGTATAACGTACAACGTGTAACGAAGAACGTATAACGTGTAACGTATAACGTATAACGTCTAACGTATAACGTATAACGTGTGACGTATAACGTGTAACGTGTAACGTATAACGTGTAACGTATAACGTATAACGCACAACGTATAACGTACAACGCATAACGAAGAACGTATAACGAATAACGTAAATGGTATAACGTATTACATATTACGTATAACGTATAACATATAACGTATAACGTGTAACGTATAACGTGTAACGTATAACGTGTAACGTATAACGTGTAACGTATAACGTGTAACGTATAACGTGTAACGTATAACTTATAACGTATAACGTATAACGTTTAGCGTATAACGTATAACGTATAACGTATAACATATAACGTATAACGTGTAACGTATAACGTATAACGTATGACGTATAACGTATAACGTATAACGTATTCCGTATAACGTATAACGTATAACGTATAACGTATAACGAATAACGTATAACGTATTACGTGTGACGTATAACGTATAACGTGTAACGTGTAACGTATAACGTATAAAGTATTATATAACGTATAACATATAACGTATAACGTATAACGTATAACGTATAACGTATAACGTATAACGTATAACGTATAACGTATAACGTATAACGTACAACGTATAACGTATAACGTATAACGTATAACGTATAACGTATAACGTATAACGTATAACGTATAACGTATAACGTATAACGTATAACGTCTAACGTATAACGTATAACGTGTGACGTATAACGTGTAACGTGTAACGTATAACGTGTAACGTATAACGTATAACGCACAACGTATAACGTGCAACGCATAACGAAGAACGTATAACGAATAACGTAAATGGTATAACGTATTACATATTACGTATAACGTATAACATATAACGTATAACGTGTAACGTATAACGTGTAACGTATAACGTATAACATATAACGTATAACGTGTAACGTATAACGTGTAACGTATAACGTATAACGAATAACGTATAACGTATAACGTATAACGTATAACGTATAACGTATAACGTGTAACGTATAACGTGTAACGTATAACGTGTAACGTATAACGTGTAACGTATAACGTGTAACGTATAACGTGTAACGTATCACGTATAACGTATAACGTATAACGCACAACATATAACGTACAACGCATAACGAAGAACGTATAACGAATAACGTAAATGGTATAACGTATTACATATTACGTATAACGTATAACATATAACGTATAACGTGTAACGTATAACGTGTAACGTATAACGTGTAACGTATAACGTGTAACGTATAACGTGTAACGTATAACGTGTAACGTATAACGTGTAACGTATAACGTGTAACGTATAACGTGTAACGTATAACGTGTAACGTATAACGTGTAACGTATAACGTGTAACGTATAACGTGTAACGTATAACGTATAACGTATAACGTATAACGTATAACGTATAACGTATAACGTATAACGTATAACGTATAACGTATAACGTGTAACGTATAACGTATAACGTGTGACGTATAACGTATAACGTTTAACGTATAACGTATAACGTATAACGTATAACGTATAAGGTATAACGTATAACGTGTAACGTATAACGTATAACGTGTGACGTATAACGTGTAACGTATAACGTATGACGCATAACGTGTATCGTGTAAGCTATGACGTATAACGTATAACGTATAACGTATAACGTATAACGTATAACGTGTAACGTATAACGTATAACGTGTAACGTATAACGTATAACGTTTAACGTATAACGTATAACGTATAACGTTTAACGTATAACGTATAACGTATAACGTATAACGTATAACGTATATCGTGTGACGTATAACGTGTAACGTATAACGTATGACGTATAACGTGTATCGTGTAAGCTATGACGTATAACGTATAACGTATATCGTATAACGTATAACGTGTAACGTATAACGTATAACGTGTAACGTATAACGTATAACGTATAACGTATAACGTATAACGTATAACGTATAACGTATAACGTGTAACGTATAACGTATAACGTATAACGTATAACGTATAACGTGTAACGTATAACGTATAACGTATAACGTATAACGTGTAACGTATAACGTATAACGTGTGACGTATAACGTGTGACGTATAACGTATAACGTGTAACGTGTAACGTATAACGTGTAACGTATAACGTGTAACGTATAACGTGTAACGTATAACGTGTAACGTATAACGTGTAACGTATCACGTATAACGTATAACGTATAACGCACAACGTATAACGTACAACGCATAACGAAGAACGTATAACGAATAACGTAAATGGTATAACGTATTACATATTACGTATAACGTATAACATATAACGTATAACGTGTAACGTATAACGTGTAACGTATAACGTGTAACGTACAACGTGTAACGTATAACGTGTAACGTATAACGTGTAACGTATAACGTGTAACGTATAACGTGTAACGTATAACGTGTAACGTATAACGTGTAACGTATAACGTGTAACGTATAACGTATAACGTATAACGTATAACGTATAACGTATAACGTATAACGTATAACGTATAACGTATAACGTATAACGTATAACGTGTAACGTATAACGTATAACGTGTGACGTATAACATATAACGTTTAACGTATAACGTATAACGTATAACGTATAACGTATAAGGTATAACGTATAACGTGTAACGTATAACGTATAACGTGTGACGTATAACGTGTAACGTATAACGTATGACGCATAACGTGTATCGTGTAAGCTATGACGTATAACGTATAACGTATAACGTATAACGTATAACGTATAACGTGTAACGTATAACGTATAACGTGTAACGTATAACGTATAACGTTTAACGTATAACGTATAACGTATAACGTTTAACGTATAACGTATAACGTATAACGTATAACGTATAAGGTATAACGTATAACGTGTAACGTATAACGTATAACATATAACGTATAACGTGTAACGTATAACGTATAACGTATGACGTATAACGTATAACGTATAACGTATTCCGTATAACGTATAACGTATAACGTATAACGTATAACGAATAACGTATAACGTATTACGTGTGACGTATAACGTATAACGTGTAATGTGTAACGTATAACGTATAAAGTATTATATAACGTATAACGTGTAAGGTATAACGTATAACGTATAACGTATAACATATAACGTATAACGTGTAACGTATAACGTATAACGTATGACGTATAACGTATAACGTATAACGTATTCCGTATAACGTATAACGTATAACGTATAACGTATAACGAATAACGTATAACGTATTACGTGTGACGTATAACGTATAACGTGTAATGTGTAACGTATAACGTATAAAGTATTATATAACGTATAACGTGTAAGGTATAACGTATAACGTATAACGTATAACGTATAACGTATAACGTATAACGTATAACTTATAACTTATAACGTATAACGTATAACGTTTAACGTATAACGCATAACGTATAACGTACAACGTGTAACGAAGAACGTATAACGTGTAACGTATAACGTATAACGTCTAACGTATAACGTATAACGTGTGACGTATAACGTGTAACGTGTAACGTATAACGTGTAACGTATAACGTATAACGCACAACGTATAACGTACAACGCATAACGAAGAACGTATAACGAATAACGTAAATGGTATAACGTATTACATATTACGTATAACGTATAACATATAACGTATAACGTGTAACGTATAACGTGTAACGTATAACGAGTAACGTATAACGTGTAACGTATAACTTATAACGTATAACGTATAACGTTTAGCGTATAACGTATAACGTATAACGTATAACATATAACGTATAACGTGTAACGTATAACGTATAACGTATGACGTATAACGTATAACGTATAACGTATTCCGTATAACGTATAACGTATAACGTATAACGTATAACGAATAACGTATAACGTATTACGTGTGACGTATAACGTATAGCGTGTAACGTGTAACGTATAACGTATAAAGTATTATATAACGTATAACATATAACGTATAACGTATAACGTATAACGTATAACGTATAACGTATAACGTATAACGTATAACGTATAACGTATTACGTATAACGTATAACGTATAACGTATAACGTATAACGTATAACGTATAACGTATAACGTATAACGTATAACGTATAACGTATAACGTATAACGTATAACGTATAACGTCTAACGTATAACGTATAACGTGTGACGTATAACGTGTAACGTGTAACGTATAACGTGTAACGTATAACGTATAACGCACAACGTATAACGTGCAACGCATAACGAAGAACGTATAACGAATAACGTAAATGGTATAACGTATTACATATTACGTATAACGTATAACATATAACGTATAACGTGTAACGTATAACGTGTAACGTATAACGTATAACATATAACGTATAACGTGTAACGTATAACGTGTAACGTATAACGTGTAACGTATAACGTATAACGTATAACGTATAACGTATAACGTGTAACGTATAACGTATAACGTATTCCGTATAACGTATAACGTATAACGTATAACGTATAACGAATAACGTATAACGTATAACGTATAACGTATAACGTATAACGTATAACGTGTAACGTATAACGTGTAACGTATAACGTGTAACGTATAACGTGTAACGTATAACGTGTAACGTATAACGTGTAACGTATCACGTATAACGTATAACGTATAACGCACAACGTATAACGTACAACGCATAACGAAGAACGTATAACGAATAACGTAAATGGTATAACGTATTACATATTACGTATAACGTATAACATATAACGTATAACGTGTAACGTATAACGTGTAACGTATAACGTGTAACGTATAACGTGTAACGTATACCGTGTAACGTATAACGTGTAACGTATAACGTGTAACGTATAACGTGTAACGTATAACGTGTAACGTATAACGTGTAACGTATAACGTGTAACGTATAACGTGTAACGTATAACGTATAACGTATAACGTATAACGTATAACGTATAACGTATAACGTATAACGTATAACGTGTAACGTATAACGTATAACGTGTGACGTATAACGTATAACGTTTAACGTATAACGTATAACGTATAACGTATAACGTATAAGGTATAACGTATAACGTGTAACGTATAACGTATAACGTGTGACGTATAACGTGTAACGTATAACGTATGACGCATAACGTGTATCGTGTAAGCTATGACGTATAACGTATAACGTATAACGTATAACGTATAAGGTATAACGTATAACGTGTAACGTATAACGTATAACGTATAACGTATAACGTATAACGTGTAACGTATAACGTATAACGTATGACGTATAACGTATAACGTATAACGTATTCCGTATAACGTATAACGTATAACGTATAACGTATAACGAATAACGTATAACGTATTACGTGTGACGTATAACGTATAACGTGTAATGTGTAACGTATAACGTATAAAGTATTATATAACGTATAACGTGTAAGGTATAACGTATAACGTATAACGTATAACATATAACGTATAACGTGTAACGTATAACGTATAACGTATGACGTATAACGTATAACGTATAACGTATTCCGTATAACGTATAACGTATAACGTATAACGTATAACGAATAACGTAGAACGTATTACGTGTGACGTATAACGTATAACGTGTAATGTGTAACGTATAACGTATAAAGTATTATATAACGTATAACGTGTAAGGTATAACGTATAACGTATAACGTATAACGTATAACGTATAACGTATAACGTATAACTTATAACTTATAACGTATAACGTATAACGTTTAACGTATAACGCATAACGTATAACGTACAACGTGTAACGAAGAACGTATAACGTGTAACGTATAACGTATAACGTCTAACGTATAACGTATAACGTGTGACGTATAACGTGTAACGTGTAACGTATAACGTGTAACGTATAACGTATAACGCACAACGTATAACGTACAACGCATAACGAAGAACGTATAACGAATAACGTAAATGGTATAACGTATTACATATTACGTATAACGTATAACATATAACGTATAACGTGTAACGTATAACGTGTAACGTATAACGTGTAACGTATAACGTGTAACGTATAACGTGTAACGTATAACTTATAACGTATAACGTATAACGTTTAGCGTATAACGTATAACGTATAACGTATAACATATAACGTATAACGTGTAACGTATAACGTATAACGTATGACGTATAACGTATAACGTATAACGTATTCCGTATAACGTATAACGTATAACGTATAACGTATAACGAATAACGTATAACGTATTACGTGTGACGTATAACGTATAGCGTGTAACGTGTAACGTATAACGTATAAAGTATTATATAACGTATAACATATAACGTATAACGTATAACGTATAACGTATAACGTATAACGTATAACGTATAACGTATAACGTATAACGTATTACGTATAACGTATAACGTATAACGTATAACGTATAACGTATAACGTATAACGTATAACGTATAACGTATAACGTATAACGTATAACGTATAACGTATAACGTATAACGTATAACGTCTAACGTATAACGTATAACGTGTGACGTATAACGTGTAACGTGTAACGTATAACGTGTAACGTATAACGTATAACGCACAACGTATAACGTGCAACGCATAACGAAGAACGTATAACGAATAACGTAAATGGTATAACGTATTACATATTACGTATAACGTATAACATATAACGTATAACGTGTAACGTATAACGTGTAACGTATAACGTATAACATATAACGTATAACGTGTAACGTATAACGTGTAACGTATAACGTGTAACGTATAACGTATAACGTATAACGTATAACGTATAACGTGTAACGTATAACGTATAACGTATTCCGTATAACGTATAACGTATAACGTATAACGTATAACGAATAACGTATAACGTATAACGTATAACGTATAACGTATAACGTATAACGTGTAACGTATAACGTGTAACGTATAACGTGTAACGTATAACGTGTAACGTATAACGTGTAACGTATAACGTGTAACGTATCACGTATAACGTATAACGTATAACGCACAACGTATAACGTACAACGCATAACGAAGAACGTATAACGAATAACGTAAATGGTATAACGTATTACATATTACGTATAACGTATAACATATAACGTATAACGTGTAACGTATAACGTGTAACGTATAACGTGTAACGTATAACGTGTAACGTATACCGTGTAACGTATAACGTGTAACGTATAACGTGTAACGTATAACGTGTAACGTATAACGTGTAACGTATAACGTGTAACGTATAACGTGTAACGTATAACGTGTAACGTATAACGTATAACGTATAACGTATAACGTATAACGTATAACGTATAACGTATAACGTATAACGTGTAACGTATAACGTATAACGTGTGACGTATAACGTATAACGTTTAACGTATAACGTATAACGTATAACGTATAACGTATAAGGTATAACGTATAACGTGTAACGTATAACGTATAACGTGTGACGTATAACGTGTAACGTATAACGTATGACGCATAACGTGTATCGTGTAAGCTATGACGTATAACGTATAACGTATAACGTATAACGTATAAGGTATAACGTATAACGTGTAACGTATAACGTATAACGTATAACGTATAACGTATAACGTATAACGTATAACGTATAACGTGTAACGTATAACGTATAACGTGTAACGTATAACGTATAACGTTTAACGTATAACGTATAACGTATAACGTATAACGTATAACGTATAAGGTATAACGTATAACGTGTAACGTATAACGTGTAACGTATAACGTGTAACGTATAACGTATAACGTATAACGTATAACGTATAACGTATAATGTATAACGTATAACGTATAACGTATAACGTATAACGTATAACGTATAACGTATAACGTATAACGTGTAACGTATAACGTGTAACGTGTAACGTATAACGTACAACGTTTAACGTATAACGTATAACGTATAACGTATAACGTATAAGGTATAACGTATAACGTATAACGTGTAACGTATAACGTATATCGTGTGACGTATAACGTGTAACGTATAACGTATGACGTATAACGTGTATCGTGTAAGCTATGACGTATAACGTATAACGTATATCGTATAACGTATAACGTGTAACGTATAACGTATAACGTGTAACGTATAACGTATAACGTATAACGTATAACGTATAACGTATAACGTATAACGTATAACGTATAACGTATAACGTATAACGTATAACGTATAACGTATAACGTGTAACGTATAACGTATAACGTATAACATATAACGTGTAACGTATAACGTATAACGTGTGACGTATAACGTGTGACGTATAACGTATAACGTGTAACGTGTAACGTATAACGTGTAACGTATAACGTGTAACGTATAACGTGTAACGTATAACGTGTAACGTATAACGTGTAACGTATCACGTATAACGTATAACGTATAACGCACAACGTATAACGTACAACGCATAACGAAGAACGTATAACGAATAACGTAAATGGTATAACGTATTACATATTACGTATAACGTATAACGTATAACGTATAACGTATAACTTATAACTTATAACGTATAACGTATAACGTTTAACGTATAACGCATAACGTATAACGTACAACGTGTAACGAAGAACGTATAACGTGTAACGTATAACGTATAACGTCTAACGTATAACGTATAACGTGTGACGTATAACGTGTAACGTGTAACGTATAACGTGTAACGTATAACGTATAACGCACAACGTATAACGTACAACGCATAACGAAGAACGTATAACGAATAACGTAAATGGTATAACGTATTACATATTACGTATAACGTATAACATATAACGTATAACGTGTAACGTATAACGTGTAACGTATAACGTGTAACGTATAACGTGTAACGTATAACGTGTAACGTATAACGTGTAACGTATAACTTATAACGTATAACGTATAACGTTTAGCGTATAACGTATAACGTATAACGTATAACATATAACGTATAACGTGTAACGTATAACGTATAACGTATGACGTATAACGTATAACGTATAACGTATTCCATATAACGTATAACGTATAACGTATAACGTATAACGAATAACGTATAACGTATTACGTGTGACGTATAACGTATAACGTGTAACGTGTAACGTATAACGTATAAAGTATTATATAACGTATAACATATAACGTATAACGTATAACGTATAACGTATAACGTATAACGTATAACGTATAACGTATAACGTATAACGTATAACGTACAACGTATAACGTATAACGTATAACGTATAACGTATAACGTATAACGTATAACGTATAACGTATAACGTATAACGTATAACGTATAACGTCTAACGTATAACGTATAACGTGTGACGTATAACGTGTAACGTGTAACGTATAACGTGTAACGTATAACGTATAACGCACAACGTATAACGTGCAACGCATAACGAAGAACGTATAACGAATAACGTAAATGGTATAACGTATTACATATTACGTATAACGTATAACATATAACGTATAACGTGTAACGTATAACGTGTAACGTATAACGTATAACATATAACGTATAACGTGTAACGTATAACGTGTAACGTATAACGTATAACGAATAACGTATAACGTATAACGTATAACGTATAACGTATAACGTATAACGTGTAACGTATAACGTGTAACGTATAACGTGTAACGTATAACGTGTAACGTATAACGTGTAACGTATAACGTGTAACGTATCACGTATAACGTATAACGTATAACGCACAACATATAACGTACAACGCATAACGAAGAACGTATAACGAATAACGTAAATGGTATAACGTATTACATATTACGTATAACGTATAACATATAACGTATAACGTGTAACGTATAACGTGTAACGTATAACGTGTAACGTATAACGTGTAACGTATAACGTGTAACGTATAACGTGTAACGTATAACGTGTAACGTATAACGTGTAACGTATAACGTGTAACGTATAGCGTGTAACGTATAACGTGTAACGTATAACGTGTAACGTATAACGTGTAACGTATAACGTATAACGTATAACGTATAACGTATAACGTATAACGTATAACGTATAACGTATAACGTATAACGTATAACGTGTAACGTATAACGTATAACGTGTGACGTATAACGTATAACGTTTAACGTATAACGTATAACGTATAACGTATAACGTATAAGGTATAACGTATAACGTGTAACGTATAACGTATAACGTGTGACGTATAACGTGTAACGTATAACGTATGACGCATAACGTGTATCGTGTAAGCTATGACGTATATCGTATAACGTATAACGTATAACGTATAACGTATAACGTGTAACGTATAACGTATAACGTGTAACGTATAACGTATAACGTTTAACGTATAACGTATAACGTATAACGTTTAACGTATAACGTATAACGTATAACGTATAACGTATAACGTATTAGGTATAACGTATAACGTGTAACGTATAACGTATAACGTATAACGTATAACGTATAACGTATAACGTATAACGTATAACGTGTAACGTATAACGTATAACGTGTAACGTATAACGTATAACGTTTAACGTATAACGTATAACGTATAACGTATAACGTATAACGTATAAGGTATAACGTATAACGTGTAACGTATAACGTGTAACGTATAACGTGTAACGTATAACGTATAACGTATAACGTATAACGTATAACGTATAATGTATAACGTATAACGTATAACGTATAACGTATAACGTATAACGTATAACGTATAACGTATAACGTGTAACGTATAACGTGTAACGTGTAACGTATAACGTACAACGTTTAACGTATAACGTATAACGTATAACGTATAACGTATAACGTATAAGGTATAACGTATAACGTATAACGTGTAACGTATAACGTATATCGTGTGACGTATAACGTGTAACGTATAACGTATGACGTATAACGTGTATCGTGTAAGCTATGACGTATAACGTATAACGTATATCGTATAACGTATAACGTGTAACGTATAACGTATAACGTGTAACGTATAACGTATAACGTATAACGTATAACGTATAACGTATAACGTATAACGTATAACGTGTAACGTATAACGTATAACGTATAACGTATAACGTATAACGTGTAACGTATAACGTATAACGTATAACGTATAACGTGTAACGTATAACGTATAACGTGTGACGTATAACGTGTGACGTATAACGTATAACGTGTAACGTGTAACGTATAACGTGTAACGTATAACGTGTAACGTATAACGTGTAACGTATAACGTGTAACGTATAACGTGTAACGTATCACGTATAACGTATAACGTATAACGCACAACGTATAACGTACAACGCATAACGAAGAACGTATAACGAATAACGTAAATGGTATAACGTATTACATATTACGTATAACGTATAACATATAACGTATAACGTGTAACGTATAACGTGTAACGTATAACGTGTAACGTACAACGTGTAACGTATAACGTGTAACGTATAACGTGTAACGTATAACGTGTAACGTATAACGTGTAACGTATAACGTGTAACGTATAACGTGTAACGTATAACGTGTAACGTATAACGTATAACGTATAACGTATAACGTATAACGTATAACGTATAACGTATAACGTATAACGTATAACGTATAACGTATAACGTGTAACGTATAACGTATAACGTGTGACGTATAACATATAACGTTTAACGTATAACGTATAACGTATAACGTATAACGTATAAGGTATAACGTATAACGTGTATCGTGTAAGCTATGACGTATAACGTATAACGTATAACGTATAACGTTTAACGTATAACGTATAACGTATAACGTATAACGTATAAGGTATAACGTATAACGTATAACGTGTAACGTATAACGTATAACGTGTGACGTATAACGTGTAACGTATAACGTATGACGTATAACGTGTATCGTGTAAGCTATGACGTATAACGTATAACGTATAACGTATAACGTATAACGTGTAACGTATAACGTATAACGTGTAACGTATAACGTATAACGTATAACGTATAACGTATAACGTATAACGTATAACGTATAACGTATAACGTATAACGTATAACGTATAACGTATAACGTATAACGTGTAACGTATAACGTATTACGTGTGACGTATAACGTATAACGTGTAACGTATAACGTATAACGTATAACGTATAACGTATAACGTATAACTTATGACGTATAACGTATAACGTTTAACGTATAACGTATAACGTATAACGTATAACATATAACGTATAACGTGTAACGTATAAAGTATAACGTGTGACGTATAACGTGTAACGTATAACGTATGACGTATAACGTATAACGTATAACGTATAACGTGTGACGTATAACGTGTAACGTATAACGTATGACGTATGACGTGTATCGTGTAAGCTGTGACGTATAACGTGTAACGTATTACGTATAACGTATAACGTATAACGTATAACGTATAACGTATAACGTATAACGTGTAACGTATAACGTATTACGTGTGACGTATAACGTATAACGTGTTACGTATAACGTGTAACGTACAACGTATGACGTATAACGTATAACGTATAACGTATTACGTATAACGTATAACCTATAACGTATAACGTATAACGTATAACGTATAACATATAACGTATAACGTGTAACGTATAACGTATAACGAGTGACGTATAACGTGTAACGTATAACGTATGACGTATAACGTATTACGTATAACGTATAACGTATAACGTATAACGTATAACGTATAGCGTATAACGTATAACGTATAACGTATAACGTATAACGTATAACGTGTTACGTATAACGTGTAACGTACAACGTATGACGTATAACGTATAACGTATAACGTATTACGTATAACGTATAACCTATAACGTATAACGTATAACGAATAACGTATAACGTATAACGTATAACGTATAACGTATAACATATAACGTATAACGTATAACGTATAACGTATAACGTATAACGTATAACGTATAACGTACAACGTATAACGTGTAACGTATAACGTATAACGTATAACGTATAACTTATGACGTATAACGTATAACGTATAACGTATTCCGTATAACGTATAACGTATAACGTATAACGTATAACGAATAGCGTATAACGTATAACGTATAACGTATAACGTATAACGTGTAACGTATAACGTGTAACGTATAACGTGTAACGTATAACGTGTAACGCCTAACGTGTAACGTATAACGTGTAACGTATCAAGTATAACGTATAACGTATAACGCACAACGTATAACGTACAACGCATAACGAAGAACGTATAACGAATAACGTAAATGTTATAACGTATTACATATTACGTATAACGTATAACATATTACGTATAACGTATAACGTATAACGTATAACGTATAACGTATAACGTATAACGTATAACGTATAACGTATAACGTATAACGTATTACGTATAACGTATAACGTATAACGTATAACGTGTGACGTATAACGTGTAACGTATAACGTATGACGTTTAACGTGTATCGTGTAAGCTGTGACGTATAACGTGTAACGTATTACGTATAACGTATAACGTATAACGTATAACGTATAACGTATTACGTATAACGTATAACGTATAACGTATAACGTATAACGTATAAAGTATAACGTATAACGTATAACGTGTAACGTATAACGTATATCGTATAACGTGTGACGTATAACGTGTGACGTATAACGTATAACGTGTAACGTATAACGTATAACGTATTACGTATAACGTATAACGTATAACGTATTACGTACAACGTATAACGTGTAACGTATAACGTGTGACGTATAACGTATAACGTATAACGTTTAACGTATAACGTATAACGTATAACGTATAACGTATAAGGTATAACGTATAACGTGTAACGTATAACGTATAACGTATAACGTATAACGTATAACGTATTACGTACAACGTATGACGTATAACGTATAACGTGTGACGTATAACGTATAACGTGTAACGTATAACGTATAACGTATAACGTATAACGTATAACGTATAACGTATAATGTATAACGTATAACTTATAACGTATAACGTGTGACGTATAACGTATAACGTGTAACGTATAACGTATAACGTATAACGTATAACTTATAACGTGAAACGTATAACGTTTAACGTATAACGTATAACGTATAACGTATAACGTATAACGTATAACGTATAACGTATAACGTATAACGTGTAACGTATAACGTAGAACGTATAACGTATAACGTATAACTTATAACGTGAAACGTATAACGTTTAACGTATAACGTGTAACGTATAACGTATAACGTGTAACGTATAACGTATAACGTATAACGTATAAGGTATAACGTATAACGTGTAACGTATAACGTATAACGTGTGACGTACAACGTGTAACGTATAACGTGTGACGTATAACGTGTATCGTGTAAGCTATGACGTATAACGTATAACGTATAACGTATAAAGTATAACGTGTAACGTATAACGTATAACGTGAAACGTATAACGTATAACGTATAACGTGTAACGAAGAACGTAAAACGAATAACGTAAAACGTATAACGTATTACATATTACGTATAACGTATAACATATAACGTATAACGTATAACGTATAACGTATAACGTGTGACGTATAACGTATAACGTGTAACGTATAACGCACAACGTATAACGTACAACGCATAACGAAGAACGTATAACGAATAACGTAAATCGTATAACGTATTACATATTACGTATAACGTATAACATATAACGTATAACGTATAACGTATAACGTATAACGTATAACGTATAACGTATAACGTATAACGTATAACGTATAACGGATAACGTATAACGTATAACGTATAACGTATAACGTGTAACGTATAACGTATAACGTGTGACGTATAACGTATAACGTGTAACGTATAACGTATAACGTGTAACGTATAACGTATAACGTGTAACGTATAACGTATAACGTATAACGTATAACGTATAACGTATAACGTATAACGTATAACGTATAACGTATAACGTATAACGTATAACGTATAACGTATAACGTATAACGTATAACGTATAACGTATAACGTATAACGTATAACGTCTAACGTAGAACGTATAACGTGTGACGTATAACGTATAACGTGTAACGTATAACGTATAACGTATAACGTATAACGTATAACGTATAACGCATAACGTATAACGTATAACGTATAACCTATAACGTATAACGTATAACGTATAACGAATAACGTATAACGTATAACGTATAACGTATAACGTATAACGTATAACGTATAACGTATAACGTATAACGTGTAACGTATAACGTATAACGTGTGACGTATAACGTGTAACGTATAACGTATGACGTTTAACGTGTATCGTGTAAGCTGTGACGTATAACGTGTAACGTATTACGTATAACGTATAACGTATAATGTATAACGTATAACGTATTACGTATAACGTATAACGTATAACGTATATCGTATAACGTATAACGTATAACGTATAACGTGTAACGTATAACGTATAACGTGTGACGTATAACGTGTGACGTATAACGTATAACGTGTAACGTATAACGTATAACGTATTACGTATAACGTATAACGTATAACGTATTACGTACAACGTATAACGTGTAACGTATAACGTGTGACGTATAACGTATAACGTGTAACGTATAACGCATAACGTATAACGTATAACGTATAACCTATAACGTATAACGTATAACGTATAACGAATAACGTATAACGTATAACGTATAACGTATAACGTATAACGTATAACGTATAACGTATAACGTATAACGTGTAACGTATAACGTATAACGTGTGACGTATAACGTATAACGTGTAACGTATAACGTATAACGTATTACGTATAACGTATAACGTATAACGTATTACGTACAACGTATAACGTGTAACGTATAACGTGTGACGTATTACGTATAACGTATAACGTATAACGTATATCGTATAACGTATAACGTATAACGTATAACGTGTAACGTATAACGTATAACGTGTAACGTATAACGTATGACGTTTAACGTGTATCGTGTAAGCTGTGACGTATAACGTGTAACGTATTACGTATAACGTATAACGTATAATGTATAACGTATAACGTATAACGTATAACGTATAACGTATAACGTATAACGTATAACGTATAACGTATAACGTATAACGTATAACGTGTAACGTATAACGTATTACGTGTGACGTATAACGTATAACGTGTAACGTATAACGTATAACGTATAACGTATAACGTATAACGTATAACTTATGACGTATAACGTATAACGTTTAACGTATAACGTATAACGTATAACGTATAACATATAACGTATAACGTGTAACGTATAAAGTATAACGTGTGACGTATAACGTGTAACGTATAACGTATGACGTATAACGTATAACGTATAACGTATAACGTGTGACGTATAACGTGTAACGTATAACGTATGACGTATGACGTGTATCGTGTAAGCTGTGACGTATAACGTGTAACGTATTACGTATAACGTATAACGTATAACGTATAACGTATAACGTATAACGTATAACGTGTAACGTATAACGTATTACGTGTGACGTATAACGTATAACGTGTTACGTATAACGTGTAACGTACAACGTATGACGTATAACGTATAACGTATAACGTATTACGTATAACGTATAACCTATAACGTATAACGTATAACGTATAACGTATAACATATAACGTATAACGTGTAACGTATAACGTATAACGAGTGACGTATAACGTGTAACGTATAACGTATGACGTATAACGTATTACGTATAACGTATAACGTATAACGTATAACGTATAACGTATAGCGTATAACGTATAACGTATAACGTATAACGTATAACGTATAACGTGTTACGTATAACGTGTAACGTACAACGTATGACGTATAACGTATAACGTATAACGTATTACGTATAACGTATAACCTATAACGTATAACGTATAACGAATAACGTATAACGTATAACGTATAACGTATAACGTATAACATATAACGTATAACGTATAACGTATAACGTATAACGTATAACGTATAACGTATAACGTACAACGTATAACGTGTAACGTATAACGTATAACGTATAACGTATAACTTATGACGTATAACGTATAACGTATAACGTATTCCGTATAACGTATAACGTATAACGTATAACGTATAACGAATAGCGTATAACGTATAACGTATAACGTATAACGTATAACGTGTAACGTATAACGTGTAACGTATAACGTGTAACGTATAACGTGTAACGCCTAACGTGTAACGTATAACGTGTAACGTATCAAGTATAACGTATAACGTATAACGCACAACGTATAACGTACAACGCATAACGAAGAACGTATAACGAATAACGTAAATGTTATAACGTATTACATATTACGTATAACGTATAACATATTACGTATAACGTATAACGTATAACGTATAACGTATAACGTATAACGTATAACGTATAACGTATAACGTATAACGTATAACGTATTACGTATAACGTATAACGTATAACGTATAACGTGTAACATATAACGTATAACGACTAACGTATAACGTATAACGTGTGACGTATAACGTGTAACGTATAACGTCTAACGTATAACGTATAACGTGTGACGTATAACGTGTAACGTGTAACGTATAACGTGTAACGTATAACGTATAACGTATAACGTATAACGTGTAACGTATAACGTATAACGTATAACGTATAACATATAACGTATAAGGTATAACGTATAACGTATAACGTATAACGTATAACGTGTAACGTATAACGTATAACGTATAACGTATAACGTATAACGTATAACGCATAACGTATAACGTATAACGTATAACCTATAACGTATAACGTATAACGAATAACGTATAACGTATAACGTATAACGTATAACGTGTAACGTATAACGTATAACGTGTGACGTATAACGTGTAACGTATAACGTATGACGTTTAACGTGTATCGTGTAAGCTGTGACGTATAACGTGTAACGTATTACGTATAACGTATAACGTATAACGTATAACGTATAACGTATTACGTATAACGTATAACGTATAACGTATAACGTATAACGTATAACGTATAACGTATAACGTATAACGTGTAACGTATAACGTATATCGTATAACGTGTGACGTATAACGTGTGACGTATAACGTATAACGTGTAACGTATAACGTATAACGTATTACGTATAACGTATAACGTATAACGTATTACGTACAACGTATAACCTGTAACGTATAACGTGTGACGTATAACGTATAACGTATAACGTTTAACGTATAACGTATAACGTATAACGTATAACGTATAAGGTATAAGGTATAACGTATAACGTGTAACGTATAACGTATAACGTATAACGTATAACGTATAACGTATTACGTACAACGTATGACGTATAACGTATAACGTGTGACGTATAACGTATAACGTGTAACGTATAACGTATAACGTATAACGTATAACTAATAACGTATAACGTATAATGTATAACGTATAACTTATAACGTATAACGTGTGACGTATAACGTATAACGTGTAACGTATAACGTATAACGTATAACGTATAACTTATAACGTGAAACGTATAACGTTTAACGTATAACGTATAACGTATAACGTATAACGTATAACGTATAACGTATAACGTATAACGTGTAACGTATAACGTAGAACGTATAACGTATAACGTATAACTTATAACGTGAAACGTATAACGTTTAACGTATAACGTGTAACGTATAACGTATAACGTGTAACGTATAACGTATAACGTGTAACGTATAACGTATAACGTTTAACGTATAACGTATAACGTATAACGTATAAGGTATAACGTATAACGTGTAACGTATAACGTATAACGTGTGACGTACAACGTGTAACGTATAACGTGTGACGTATAACGTGTATCGTGTAAGCTATGACGTATAACGTATAACGTATAACGTATAAAGTATAACGTGTAACGTATAACGTATAACGTGAAACGTATAACGTATAACGTATAACGTGTAACGAAGAACGTAAAACGAATAACGTAAAACGTATAACGTATTACATATTACGTATAACGTATAACATATAACGTATAACGTATAACGTATAACGTATAACGTGTGACGTATAACGTATAACGTGTAACGTATAACGCACAACGTATAACGTACAACGCATAACGAAGAACGTATAACGAA
This sequence comes from Ptiloglossa arizonensis, assembly GCF_051014685.1. Lineage (NCBI taxonomy): Eukaryota > Metazoa > Arthropoda > Insecta > Hymenoptera > Colletidae > Ptiloglossa > Ptiloglossa arizonensis. The sequence continues at coordinate 2,111,207 of NW_027478391.1, forward strand.
TAACGTAAATCGTATAACGTATTACATATTACGTATAACGTATAACATATAACGTATAACGTATAACGTATAACGTATAACGTATAACGTATAACGTATAACGTATAACGTATAACGTATAACGTATAACGGATAACGTATAACGTATAACGTATAACGTATAACGTGTAACGTATAACGTATAACGTGTGACGTATAACGTATAACGTGTAACGTATAACGTATAACGTGTAACGTATAACGTATAACGTGTAACGTATAACGTATAACGTATAACGTATAACGTATAACGTATAACGTATAACGTATAACGTATAACGTATAACGTATAACGTATAACGTATAACGTATAACGTATAACGTATAACGTATAACGTATAACGTATAACGTATAACGTATAACGTATAACGTCTAACGTATAACGTATAACGTGTGACGTATAACGTATAACGTGTAACGTATAACGTATAACGTATAACGTATAACGTATAACGTATAACGCATAACGTATAACGTATAACGTATAACCTATAACGTATAACGTATAACGTATAACGAATAACGTATAACGTATAACGTATAACGTATAACGTATAACGTATAACGTATAACGTGTAACGTATAACGTATAACGTGTGACGTATAACGTGTAACGTATAACGTATGACGTTTAACGTGTATCGTGTAAGCTGTGACGTATAACGTGTAACGTATTACGTATAACGTATAACGTATAATGTATAACGTATAACGTATTACGTATAACGTATAACGTATAACGTATATCGTATAACGTATAACGTATAACGTATAACGTGTAACGTATAACGTATAACGTGTGACGTATAACGTGTGACGTATAACGTATAACGTGTAACGTATAACGTATAACGTATTACGTATAACGTATAACGAATAACGTATAACGTGTAACGTATAACGAATATCGTATAACGTACAACGTGTAACGAAGAACGTATAACGAATAACGTAAAACGTATAACGTATAACGTATAACGTATAACGTATAACGCATAACGTATAACGTATAACGTATAACCTATAACGTATAACGTATAACGTATAACGAATAACGTATAACGTATAACGTATAACGTATAACGTATAACGTATAACGTATAACGTGTAACGTATAACGTATAACGTGTGACGTATAACGTGTAACGTATAACGTATGACGTTTAACGTGTATCGTGTAAGCTGTGACGTATAACGTGTAACGTATTACGTATAACGTATAACGTATAATGTATAACGTATAACGTATTACGTACAACGTATAACGTGTAACGTATAACGTGTGACGTATAACGTATAACGTGTAACGTATAACGTATAACGTATAACGTATAACGTATAACGTATAACGTATAACGTATAACTTATAACGTATAACGTATAACGTATAACGTATAAGGTATAACGTATAACGTGTAACGTATAACGTATAACGTGTGACGTACAACGTGTAACGTATAACGTGTGACGTATAACGTGTATCGTGTAAGCTATGACGTATAACGTATAACGTATAACGTATAAAGTATAACGTGTAACGTATAACGTATAACGTGAAACGTATAACGTATAACGTATAACGTGTAACGAAGAACGTAAAACGAATAACGTAAAACGTATAACGTATTACATATTACGTATAACGTATAACATATAACGTATAACGTATAACGTATAACGTATAACGTGTGACGTATAACGTATAACGTGTAACGTATAACGCACAACGTATAACGTACAACGCATAACGAAGAACGTATAACGAATAACGTAAATCGTATAACGTATTACATATTACGTATAACGTATAACATATAACGTATAACGTATAACGTATAACGTATAACGTATAACGTATAACGTATAACGTATAACGTATAACGTATAACGGATAACGTATAACGTATAACGTATAACGTATAACGTGTAACGTATAACGTATAACGTGTGACGTATAACGTATAACGTGTAACGTATAACGTATAACGTGTAACGTATAACGTATAACGTGTAACGTATAACGTATAACGTATAACGTATAACGTATAACGTATAACGTATAACGTATAACGTATAACGTATAACGTATAACGTATAACGTATAACGTATAACGTATAACGTATAACGTATAACGTATAACGTATAACGTATAACGTCTAACGTAGAACGTATAACGTGTGACGTATAACGTATAACGTGTAACGTATAACGTATAACGTATAACGTATAACGTATAACGTATAACGCATAACGTATAACGTATAACGTATAACCTATAACGTATAACGTATAACGTATAACGAATAACGTATAACGTATAACGTATAACGTATAACGTATAACGTATAACGTATAACGTATAACGTATAACGTGTAACGTATAACGTATAACGTGTGACGTATAACGTGTAACGTATAACGTATGACGTTTAACGTGTATCGTGTAAGCTGTGACGTATAACGTGTAACGTATTACGTATAACGTATAACGTATAATGTATAACGTATAACGTATTACGTATAACGTATAACGTATAACGTATATCGTATAACGTATAACGTATAACGTATAACGTGTAACGTATAACGTATAACGTGTGACGTATAACGTGTGACGTATAACGTATAACGTGTAACGTATAACGTATAACGTATTACGTATAACGTATAACGTATAACGTATTACGTACAACGTATAACGTGTAACGTATAACGTGTGACGTATAACGTATAACGTGTAACGTATAACGCATAACGTATAACGTATAACGTATAACCTATAACGTATAACGTATAACGTATAACGAATAACGTATAACGTATAACGTATAACGTATAACGTATAACGTATAACGTATAACGTATAACGTATAACGTGTAACGTATAACGTATAACGTGTGACGTATAACGTATAACGTGTAACGTATAACGTATAACGTATTACGTATAACGTATAACGTATAACGTATTACGTACAACGTATAACGTGTAACGTATAACGTGTGACGTATTACGTATAACGTATAACGTATAACGTATATCGTATAACGTATAACGTATAACGTATAACGTGTAACGTATAACGTATAACGTGTAACGTATAACGTATGACGTTTAACGTGTATCGTGTAAGCTGTGACGTATAACGTGTAACGTATTACGTATAACGTATAACGTATAATGTATAACGTATAACGTATAACGTATAACGTATAACGTATAACGTATAACGTATAACGTATAACGTATAACGTATAACGTATAACGTGTAACGTATAACGTATTACGTGTGACGTATAACGTATAACGTGTAACGTATAACGTATAACGTATAACGTATAACGTATAACGTATAACTTATGACGTATAACGTATAACGTTTAACGTATAACGTATAACGTATAACGTATAACATATAACGTATAACGTGTAACGTATAAAGTATAACGTGTGACGTATAACGTGTAACGTATAACGTATGACGTATAACGTATAACGTATAACGTATAACGTGTGACGTATAACGTGTAACGTATAACGTATGACGTATGACGTGTATCGTGTAAGCTGTGACGTATAACGTGTAACGTATTACGTATAACGTATAACGTATAACGTATAACGTATAACGTATAACGTATAACGTGTAACGTATAACGTATTACGTGTGACGTATAACGTATAACGTGTTACGTATAACGTGTAACGTACAACGTATGACGTATAACGTATAACGTATAACGTATTACGTATAACGTATAACCTATAACGTATAACGTATAACGTATAACGTATAACATATAACGTATAACGTGTAACGTATAACGTATAACGAGTGACGTATAACGTGTAACGTATAACGTATGACGTATAACGTATTACGTATAACGTATAACGTATAACGTATAACGTATAACGTATAGCGTATAACGTATAACGTATAACGTATAACGTATAACGTATAACGTGTTACGTATAACGTGTAACGTACAACGTATGACGTATAACGTATAACGTATAACGTATTACGTATAACGTATAACCTATAACGTATAACGTATAACGAATAACGTATAACGTATAACGTATAACGTATAACGTATAACATATAACGTATAACGTATAACGTATAACGTATAACGTATAACGTATAACGTATAACGTACAACGTATAACGTGTAACGTATAACGTATAACGTATAACGTATAACTTATGACGTATAACGTATAACGTATAACGTATTCCGTATAACGTATAACGTATAACGTATAACGTATAACGAATAGCGTATAACGTATAACGTATAACGTATAACGTATAACGTGTAACGTATAACGTGTAACGTATAACGTGTAACGTATAACGTGTAACGCCTAACGTGTAACGTATAACGTGTAACGTATCAAGTATAACGTATAACGTATAACGCACAACGTATAACGTACAACGCATAACGAAGAACGTATAACGAATAACGTAAATGTTATAACGTATTACATATTACGTATAACGTATAACATATTACGTATAACGTATAACGTATAACGTATAACGTATAACGTATAACGTATAACGTATAACGTATAACGTATAACGTATAACGTATTACGTATAACGTATAACGTATAACGTATAACGTGTAACATATAACGTATAACGACTAACGTATAACGTATAACGTGTGACGTATAACGTGTAACGTATAACGTCTAACGTATAACGTATAACGTGTGACGTATAACGTGTAACGTGTAACGTATAACGTGTAACGTATAACGTATAACGTATAACGTATAACGTGTAACGTATAACGTATAACGTATAACGTATAACATATAACGTATAAGGTATAACGTATAACGTATAACGTATAACGTATAACGTGTAACGTATAACGTATAACGTATAACGTATAACGTATAACGTATAACGCATAACGTATAACGTATAACGTATAACCTATAACGTATAACGTATAACGAATAACGTATAACGTATAACGTATAACGTATAACGTGTAACGTATAACGTATAACGTGTGACGTATAACGTGTAACGTATAACGTATGACGTTTAACGTGTATCGTGTAAGCTGTGACGTATAACGTGTAACGTATTACGTATAACGTATAACGTATAACGTATAACGTATAACGTATTACGTATAACGTATAACGTATAACGTATAACGTATAACGTATAACGTATAACGTATAACGTATAACGTGTAACGTATAACGTATATCGTATAACGTGTGACGTATAACGTGTGACGTATAACGTATAACGTGTAACGTATAACGTATAACGTATTACGTATAACGTATAACGTATAACGTATTACGTACAACGTATAACCTGTAACGTATAACGTGTGACGTATAACGTATAACGTATAACGTTTAACGTATAACGTATAACGTATAACGTATAACGTATAAGGTATAAGGTATAACGTATAACGTGTAACGTATAACGTATAACGTATAACGTATAACGTATAACGTATTACGTACAACGTATGACGTATAACGTATAACGTGTGACGTATAACGTATAACGTGTAACGTATAACGTATAACGTATAACGTATAACTAATAACGTATAACGTATAATGTATAACGTATAACTTATAACGTATAACGTGTGACGTATAACGTATAACGTGTAACGTATAACGTATAACGTATAACGTATAACTTATAACGTGAAACGTATAACGTTTAACGTATAACGTATAACGTATAACGTATAACGTATAACGTATAACGTATAACGTATAACGTGTAACGTATAACGTAGAACGTATAACGTATAACGTATAACTTATAACGTGAAACGTATAACGTTTAACGTATAACGTGTAACGTATAACGTATAACGTGTAACGTATAACGTATAACGTGTAACGTATAACGTATAACGTTTAACGTATAACGTATAACGTATAACGTATAAGGTATAACGTATAACGTGTAACGTATAACGTATAACGTGTGACGTACAACGTGTAACGTATAACGTGTGACGTATAACGTGTATCGTGTAAGCTATGACGTATAACGTATAACGTATAACGTATAAAGTATAACGTGTAACGTATAACGTATAACGTGAAACGTATAACGTATAACGTATAACGTGTAACGAAGAACGTAAAACGAATAACGTAAAACGTATAACGTATTACATATTACGTATAACGTATAACATATAACGTATAACGTATAACGTATAACGTATAACGTGTGACGTATAACGTATAACGTGTAACGTATAACGCACAACGTATAACGTACAACGCATAACGAAGAACGTATAACGAATAACGTAAATCGTATAACGTATTACATATTACGTATAACGTATAACATATAACGTATAACGTATAACGTATAACGTATAACGTATAACGTATAACGTATAACGTATAACGTATAACGTATAACGTATAACGGATAACGTATAACGTATAACGTATAACGTATAACGTGTAACGTATAACGTATAACGTGTGACGTATAACGTATAACGTGTAACGTATAACGTATAACGTGTAACGTATAACGTATAACGTGTAACGTATAACGTATAACGTATAACGTATAACGTATAACGTATAACGTATAACGTATAACGTATAACGTATAACGTATAACGTATAACGTATAACGTATAACGTATAACGTATAACGTATAACGTATAACGTATAACGTATAACGTATAACGTATAACGTCTAACGTATAACGTATAACGTGTGACGTATAACGTATAACGTGTAACGTATAACGTATAACGTATAACGTATAACGTATAACGTATAACGCATAACGTATAACGTATAACGTATAACCTATAACGTATAACGTATAACGTATAACGAATAACGTATAACGTATAACGTATAACGTATAACGTATAACGTATAACGTATAACGTGTAACGTATAACGTATAACGTGTGACGTATAACGTGTAACGTATAACGTATGACGTTTAACGTGTATCGTGTAAGCTGTGACGTATAACGTGTAACGTATTACGTATAACGTATAACGTATAATGTATAACGTATAACGTATTACGTATAACGTATAACGTATAACGTATATCGTATAACGTATAACGTATAACGTATAACGTGTAACGTATAACGTATAACGTGTGACGTATAACGTGTGACGTATAACGTATAACGTGTAACGTATAACGTATAACGTATTACGTATAACGTATAACGAATAACGTATAACGTGTAACGTATAACGAATATCGTATAACGTACAACGTGTAACGAAGAACGTATAACGAATAACGTAAAACGTATAACGTATAACGTATAACGTATAACGTATAACGCATAACGTATAACGTATAACGTATAACCTATAACGTATAACGTATAACGTATAACGAATAACGTATAACGTATAACGTATAACGTATAACGTATAACGTATAACGTATAACGTGTAACGTATAACGTATAACGTGTGACGTATAACGTGTAACGTATAACGTATGACGTTTAACGTGTATCGTGTAAGCTGTGACGTATAACGTGTAACGTATTACGTATAACGTATAACGTATAATGTATAACGTATAACGTATTACGTACAACGTATAACGTGTAACGTATAACGTGTGACGTATAACGTATAACGTGTAACGTATAACGTATAACGTATAACGTATAACGTATAACGTATAACGTATAACGTATAACTTATAACGTATAACGTATAACGTTTAACGTATAACGCATAACGTATAACGTACAACGTGTAACGAAGAACGTATAACGAATAACGTAAAACGAATAACATATTACATATTACGTATAACGTATAACATATAACGTATAACGTATAACGTATAACGTGTAACGTATAACGTATAACGTATAACGTATAACGTATAACGTATAACGTGTAACGTATAACGTATAACGTGTGACGTATAACGTATAACGTATAACGTATAACGTATAACGTATAACGTATAACGTATAACGTATAACGTATAACGTATAACGTATAACGTATAACGTCTAACGTATAACGTATAACGTGTGACGTATAACGTATAACGTGTAACGTATAACGTATAACGTATAACGTATAACGTATAACGTATAACGCATAACGTATAACGTATAACGTATAACCTATAACGTATAACGTATAACGTATAACGAATAACGTATAACGTATAACGTATAACGTATAACGTATAACGTATAACGTATAACGTGTAACGTATAACGTATAACGTGTGACGTATAACGTGTAACGTATAACGTATGACGTTTAACGTGTATCGTGTAAGCTGTGACGTATAACGTGTAACGTATTACGTATAACGTATAACGTATAATGTATAACGTATAACGTATTACGTATAACGTATAACGTATAACGTATATCGTATAACGTATAACGTATAACGTATAACGTGTAACGTATAACGTATAACGTGTGACGTATAACGTGTGACGTATAACGTATAACGTGTAACGTATAACGTATAACGTATTACGTATAACGTATAACGTATAACGTATTACGTACAACGTATAACGTGTAACGTATAACGTGTGACGTATAACGTATAACGTGTAACGTATAACGTATAACGTATAACGTATAACGTATAACGTATAACGTATAACGTATAACTTATAACGTATAACGTATAACGTTTAACGTATAACGCATAACGTATAACGTACAACGTGTAACGAAGAACGTATAACGAATAACGTAAAACGAATAACGTATTACATATTACGTATAACGTATAACATATAACGTATAACGTATAACGTATAACGTGTAACGTATAACGTATAACGTATAACGTATAACGTATAACGTATAACGTGTAACGTATAACGTATAACGTGTGACGTATAACGTATAACGTGTAACGTATAACGTATAACGTATAACGTATAACGTATAACGTATAACGTATAACGTATAACGTATAACGAATAACGTATAACGTGTAACGTATAACGAATATCGTATAACGTACAACGTGTAACGAAGAACGTATAACGAATAACGTAAAACGTATAACGTATTACATATTACGTACAACGTATAACATATAACGTATAACGTATAACGTATAACGTATAACGTGTGACGTATAACGTATAACGTGTAACGTGTAACGCACAACGTATAACGTACAACGCATAACGAAGAACGTATAACGAATAACGTAAATCGTATATCGTATTACATATTACGTATAACGTATAACATATAACGTATAACGTATAACGTATAATGTATAACGTATAACGTATAACGTATAACGCATAACGTATAACGTATAACGTATAACGTATAACGTATAACGTATAACGTATAACGTATAACGTGTAACGTATAACGTATAACGTGTGACGCATAACGTGTAACGTGTAACGTATAACGTATAACGTATAACGTATAACGTATAACGTATAACGTATAACGTATAACGTATAACGTATAAAGTATAACGTATAACGTATAACGTATAACGTATAACGTATAACGTATAACGTATAACGTATAACGTATAACGTATAACGTATAACGTACTATATAACGTATAACGTGTGACGTATAACGTGTAACGTATAACGTATGACGTATAACGTGTATCGTGTAAGCTATGACGTATAACGTATAACGTATAACGTATAACGTATAACGTGTAACGTATAACGTATAACGTGTAACGTATAACGTATAACGTATAACGTATAACGTATAACGTATAACGTGTAACGTATAACGTATAACGTGTAACGTATAACGTATAACGTATAACGTATAACGTATAACGTATAACGTATAACGTATAACGTATAACGTATAACGTATAACGTATAACGTATAACGTATAACGTATAAGGTATAACGTATAACGTATAACGTGTAACGTATAACGTATAACGTGTGACGTATAACGTGTGACGTATAACGTATAACGTGTAACGTATAACGTATAACGTATTACGTATAACGTATAACGTATAACGTATTACGTACAACGTATGACGTATAACGTATAACGTGTGACGTATATCGTATAACGTATAACGTATAACGTATAACGTATAACGTATCACGTATATCGTATAACGTATAACGCACAACGTTTAACGTATAACGCATAACGTATAACGTACAACGTGTAACGAAGAACGTATAACGAATAACGTAAAACGAATAACGTATTACATATTACGTATAACGTATAACATATATCGTATAACGTATAACGTGTAACGTATAACGTATAACGTATAACGTATAACGTATAACGTATAACGTATAACGTGTAACGTATAACGTATAACGTGTGACGTATAACGTATAACGTGTAACGTATAACGTATAACGTATAACGTATAACGTATAACGTATAACGTATAACGTATAACGTATAACGAATAACGTATAACGTATAACGTATAACGTATAACGTATAACGTATAACGTGTAACGTATAACGTATAACGTGTGACGCATAACGTGTAACGTGTAACGTATAACGTATAACGTATAACGTATAACGTATAACGTATAACGTGTAACGAAGAACGTAAAACGAATAACGTAAAACGTATAACGTATTACATATTACGTATAACGTATAACATATAACGTATAACGTATAACGTATAACGTATAACGTGTGACGTATAACGTATAACGTGTAACGTATAACGCACAACGTATAACGTACAACGCATAACGAAGAACGTATAACGAATAACGTAAATCGTATAACGTATTACATATTACGTATAACGTATAACATATAACGTATAACGTATAACGTATAACGTATAACGTATAACGTATAACGTATAACGTATAACGTATAACGTATAACGTATAACGGATAACGTATAACGTGTAACGTATAACGTATAACGTATAACGTATAACGTATAACGTATAACGTATAACGTGTGACGTATAACGTGTAACGTATAACGTATAACGTATAACGTATAACGTATAACGTATTACGTATAACGTATAACCTATAACGTATAACGTATAACGTATAACGTATAACATATAACGTATAACGTGTAACGTATAACGTATAACGAGTGACGTATAACGTGTAACGTATAACGTATGACGTATAACGTATTACGTATAACGTATAACGTATAACGTATAACGTATAACGTATAGCGTATAACGTATAACGTATAACGTATAACGTATAACGTATAACGTGTTACGTATAACGTGTAACGTACAACGTATGACGTATAACGTATAACGTATAACATATAACGTATAACGTGTAACGTATAACGTATAACGAGTGACGTATAACGTGTAACGTATAACGTATGACGTATAACGTATTACGTATAACGTATAACGTATAACGTATAACGTGTAACGTATAACGCATTACGTGTGACGTATAACGTATAACGTGTAACGTATAACGTATTACGTATAACGTATAACGTGTTACGTATAACGTGTAACGTACAACGTATGACGTATAACGTATAACGTATAACGTATTACGTATAACGTATAACCTATAACGTATAACGTATAACGTATAACGTATAACGTATAACGTATAACGTATAACCTATAACGTATAACGTATAACGTATAACGTATAACATATAACGTATAACGTGTAACGTATAACGTATAACGAGTGACGTATAACGTGTAACGTATAACGTATGACGTATAACGTATTACGTATAACGTATAACGTATAACGTATAACGTTTAACGTATAACGTATAACGTATAACGTATAACATATAACGTATAACGTGTAACGTATAAAGTATAACGTGTGACGTATAACGTGTAACGTATAACGTATGACGTATAACGTATAACGTATAACGTATAACGTGTGACGTATAACGTGTAACGTATAACGTATGACGTATGACGTGTATCGTGTAAGCTGTGACGTATAACGTGTAACGTATTACGTATAACGTATAACGTATAACGTATAACGTATAACGTATAACGTATAACGTATAACGTATAACGTATAACGTATAACGTATAACGTATAACGTATAACGTATAACGTATAACGTATAACGTATAACGTATAACGTATAACGTATAACGTGTGACGTATAACGTATTACGTGTGACGTATAACTTATAACGTGTAACGTATAACGTATAACGTATAACGTATAACGTGTGACGTATAACGTGTAACGTATAACGTGTAACGTATAACGTATAACGTATAACGTATAAAGTATTACGTATAACGTATAACGTATAACGTGTAACGTATAACGTATAACGTGTGACGTATAACGTGTAACGTATAACGTATGACGTATAACGTGTATCGTGTAAGCTATGACGTATAACGTATAACGTATAACGTATAACGTTTAACGTATAACGTATAACGTATAACGTATAACGTATAAGGTATAACGTATAACGTATAACGTATAACGTGTAACGTATAACGTATAACGTGTGACGTATAACGTGTAACGTATAACGTATGACGTATAACGTGTATCGTGTAAGCTATGACGTATAACGTATAACGTATAACGTATAACGTGTAACGTGTAACGTATAACGTATAACGTGTAACGTATAACGTATAACGTATAACGTATAACGTATAACGTATAACGTATAACGTATAACGTATAACGTATAACGTATAACGTATAACGTATAACGTATAACGTATAACGTGTAACGTATAACGTATTACGTGTGACGTATAACGTATAACGTGTAACGTATAACGTATAACGTATAACGTATAACGTATAACGTATAACTTATGACGTATAACGTATAACGTTTAACGTATAACGTATAACGTATAACGTATAACATATAACGTATAACGTGTAACGTATAAAGTATAACGTGTGACGTATAACGTGTAACGTATAACGTATGACGTATAACGTATAACGTATAACGTATAACGTGTGACGTATAACGTGTAACGTATAAGGTATGACGTATGACGTGTATCGTGTAAGCTGTGACGTATAACGTGTAACGTATTACGTATAACGTATAACGTATAACGTATAACGTATAACGTATAACGTGTAACGTATAACGTATTACGTGTGACGTATAACGTATAACGTGTTACGTATAACGTGTAACGTACAACGTATGACGTATAACGTATAACGTATAACGTATTACGTATAACGTATAACCTATAACGTATAACGTATAACGTATAACGTATAACATATAACGTATAACGTGTAACGTATAACGTATAACGAGTGACGTATAACGTGTAACGTATAACGTATGACGTATAACGTATTACGTATAACGTATAACGTATAACGTATAACGTATAACGTATAGCGTATAACGTATAACGTATAACGTATAACGTATAACGTATAACGTGTTACGTATAACGTGTAACGTACAACGTATGACGTATAACGTATAACGTATAACGTATTACGTATAACGTATAACCTATAACGTATAACGTATAACGAATAACGTATAACGTATAACGTATAACGTATAACGTATAACATATAACGTATAACGTATAACGTATAACGTATAACGTATAACGTATAACGTATAACGTACAACGTATAACGTGTAACGTATAACGTATAACGTATAACGTATAACTTATGACGTATAACGTATAACGTATAACGTATTCCGTATAACGTATAACGTATAACGTATAACGTATAACGAATAGCGTATAACGTATAACGTATAACGTATAACGTATAACGTGTAACGTATAACGTGTAACGTATAACGTGTAACGTATAACGTGTAACGCCTAACGTGTAACGTATAACGTGTAACGTATCAAGTATAACGTATAACGTATAACGCACAACGTATAACGTACAACGCATAACGAAGAACGTATAACGAATAACGTAAATGTTATAACGTATTACATATTACGTATAACGTATAACATATTACGTATAACGTATAACGTATAACGTATAACGTATAACGTATAACGTATAACGTATAACGTATAACGTATAACGTATTACGTATAACGTATAACGTATAACGTATAACGTGTAACATATAACGTATAACGACTAACGTATAACGTATAACGTGTGACGTATAACGTGTAACGTATAACGTCTAACGTATAACGTATAACGTGTGACGTATAACGTGTAACGTGTAACGTATAACGTGTAACGTATAACGTATAACGTATAACGTATAACGTGTAACGTATAACGTATAACGTATAACGTATAACATATAACGTATAAGGTATAACGTATAACGTATAACGTATAACGTATAACGTGTAACGTATAACGTATAACGTATAACGTATAACGTATAACGTATAACGCATAACGTATAACGTATAACGTATAACCTATAACGTATAACGTATAACGAATAACGTATAACGTATAACGTATAACGTATAACGTATAACGTATAACGTATAACGTATAACGTATAACGTATAACGTGTAACGTATAACGTATAACGTGTGACGTATAACGTGTAACGTATAACGTATGACGTTTAACGTGTATCGTGTAAGCTGTGACGTATAACGTGTAACGTATTACGTATAACGTATAACGTGTAACGTATAACGTATAACGTATTACGTATAACGTATAACGTATAACGTATAACGTATAACGTATAACGTATAACGTATAACGTATAACGTGTAACGTATAACGTATATCGTATAACGTGTGACGTATAACGTGTGACGTATAACGTATAACGTGTAACGTATAACGTATAACGTATTACGTATAACGTATAACGTATAACGTATTACGTACAACGTATAACGTGTAACGTATAACGTGTGACGTATAACGTATAACGTATAACGTTTAACGTATAACGTATAACGTATAACGTATAACGTATAAGGTATAAGGTATAACGTATAACGTGTAACGTATAACGTATAACGTATAACGTATAACGTATAACGTATTACGTACAACGTATGACGTATAACGTATAACGTGTGACGTATAACGTATAACGTGTAACGTATAACGTATAACGTATAACGTATAACTAATAACGTATAACGTATAATGTATAACGTATAACTTATAACGTATAACGTGTGACGTATAACGTATAACGTGTAACGTATAACGTATAACGTATAACGTATAACTTATAACGTGAAACGTATAACGTTTAACGTATAACGTATAACGTATAACGTATAACGTATAACGTATAACGTATAACGTATAACGTGTAACGTATAACGTAGAACGTATAACGTATAACGTATAACTTATAACGTGAAACGTATAACGTTTAACGTATAACGTGTAACGTATAACGTATAACGTGTAACGTATAACGTATAACGTGTAACGTATAACGTATAACGTTTAACGTATAACGTATAACGTATAACGTATAAGGTATAACGTATAACGTGTAACGTATAACGTATAACGTGTGACGTACAACGTGTAACGTATAACGTGTGACGTATAACGTGTATCGTGTAAGCTATGACGTATAACGTATAACGTATAACGTATAAAGTATAACGTGTAACGTATAACGTATAACGTGAAACGTATAACGTATAACGTATAACGTGTAACGAAGAACGTAAAACGAATAACGTAAAACGTATAACGTATTACATATTACGTATAACGTATAACATATAACGTATAACGTATAACGTATAACGTATAACGTATAACGTGTAACGTATAACGTATAACGTGTGACGTATAACGTATAACGTGTAACGTATAACGTATAACGTGTAACGTATAACGTATAACGTGTAACGTATAACGTATAACGTATAACGTATAACGTATAACGTATAACGTATAACGTATAACGTATAACGTATAACGTATAACGTATAACGTATAACTTATAACGTATAACGTATAACGTGTAACGTATAACGCACAACGTATAACGTACAACGCATAACGAAGAACGTATAACGAATAACGTAAATCGTATAACGTATTACATATTACGTATAACGTATAACATATAACGTATAACGTATAACGTATAACGTATAACGTATAACGTATAACGTATAACGTATAACGTATAACGTATAACGTATAACGGATAACGTATAACGTATAACGTATAACGTATAACGTGTAACGTATAACGTATAACGTGTGACGTATAACGTATAACGTGTAACGTATAACGTATAACGTGTAACGTATAACGTATAACGTGTAACGTATAACGTATAACGTATAACGTATAACGTATAACGTATAACGTATAACGTATAACGTATAACGTATAACGTATAACGTATAACGTATAACGTATAACGTATAACGTATAACGTATAACGTATAACGTATAACGTATAACGTATAACGTATAACGTATAACGTCTAACGTATAACGTATAACGTGTGACGTATAACGTATAACGTGTAACGTATAACGTATAACGTATAACGTATAACGTATAACGTATAACGCATAACGTATAACGTATAACGTATAACCTATAACGTATAACGTATAACGTATAACGAATAACGTATAACGTATAACGTATAACGTATAACGTATAACGTATAACGTATAACGTATAACGTATAACGTGTAACGTATAACGTATAACGTGTGACGTATAACGTGTAACGTATAACGTATGACGTTTAACGTGTATCGTGTAAGCTGTGACGTATAACGTGTAACGTATTACGTATAACGTATAACGTATAATGTATAACGTATAACGTATTACGTATAACGTATAACGTATAACGTATATCGTATAACGTATAACGTATAACGTATAACGTGTAACGTATAACGTATAACGTGTGACGTATAACGTGTGACGTATAACGTATAACGTGTAACGTATAACGTATAACGTATTACGTATAACGTATAACGTATAACGTATTACGTACAACGTATAACGTGTAACGTATAACGTGTGACGTATAACGTATAACGTGTAACGTATAACGTATAACGTATAACGTATAACGTATAACGTATAACGTATAACGTATAACTTATAACGTATAACGTATAACGTTTAACGTATAACGCATAACGTATAACGTACAACGTGTAACGAAGAACGTATAACGAATAACGTAAAACGAATAACGTATTACATATTACGTATAACGTATAACATATAACGTATAACGTATAACGTATAACGTGTAACGTATAACGTATAACGTATAACGTATAACGTATAACGTATAACGTGTAACGTATAACGTATAACGTGTGACGTATAACGTATAACGTGTAACGTATAACGTATAACGTATAACGTATAACGTATAACGTATAACGTATAACGTATAACGTATAACGAATAACGTATAACGTGTAACGTATAACGAATATCGTATAACGTACAACGTGTAACGAAGAACGTATAACGAATAACGTAAAACGTATAACGTATTACATATTACGTACAACGTATAACATATAACGTATAACGTATAACGTATAACGTATAACGTGTGACGTATAACGTATAACGTGTAACGTGTAACGCACAACGTATAACGTACAACGCATAACGAAGAACGTATAACGAATAACGTAAATCGTATATCGTATTACATATTACGTATAACGTATAACATATAACGTATAACGTATAACGTATAATGTATAACGTATAACGTATAACGTATAACGCATAACGTATAACGTATAACGTATAACGTATAACGTATAACGTATAACGTATAACGTATAACGTGTAACGTATAACGTATAACGTGTGACGCATAACGTGTAACGTGTAACGTATAACGTATAACGTATAACGTATAACGTATAACGTATAACGTATAACGTATAACGTATAACGTATAAAGTATAACGTATAACGTATAACGTATAACGTATAACGTATAACGTATAACGTATAACGTATAACGTATAACGTATAACGTATAACGTATAACGTATAACGTACTATATAACGTATAACGTGTGACGTATAACGTGTAACGTATAACGTATGACGTATCACGTATATCGTATAACGTATAACGCACAACGTATAACGTACAACGCATAACGAAGAACGTATAACGAATAACGTAAATCGTATAACGTATTACATATTACGTATAACGTATAACATATAACGTATAACGTATAACATATAACGTATAACGTATAACGTATAACGTATAACGTATAACGTATAACGTATAACGTATAACGTATAACGTATAACGTATAACGTATAACGTGTAACGTATAACGTATAACGTATAACGTATAACGTATAACTTATAACGTGAAACGTATAACGTTTAACGTATAACGTATAACGTATAACGTATAACGTATAACGTGTGACGTATAACGTGTAACGTATATCGTATGACGTATAACGTGTATCGTGTAAGCTATGACGTATAATGTAGAACGTATAACGTATAACGTATAACGTGTAACGTATAACGTATAACGTATAACGTGTGACGTATAACGTATAACGTATAACGTGTAACGTGTAACGTATAACGTATAACGTATTACGTATAACGTATAACGTATAACGTGTTACGTACAACGTATAACGTATAACGTATAACGTGTGACGTGTAACGTATAACGTGTAACGTATAACGTATAACGTGTGACGTATAACGTGTGACGTATAACGTGTGACGTATAACGTATAACGTGTAACGTATAACGTATTACGTATAACGTACAACGTATAACGTGTTACGTACAACGTATAACGTATAACGTATAACGTGTGACGTATAACGTATAACGTATAACGTATAACGTATAACGTGTGACGTATAACGTGTAACGTATATCGTATGACGTATAACGTGTATCGTGTAAGCTATGACGTATAACGTATAACGTATAACGTATAACGTATAACGTGTAACGTATAACGTATAACGTATAACGTGTGACGTATAACGTATAACGTATAACGTGTAACGTGTAACGTATAACGCACAACGTATAACGTACAACGCATAACGAAGAACGTATAACGAATAACGTAAATCGTATAACGTATTACATATTACGTATAACGTATAACATATAACGTATAACGTATAACGTATAACGTATAACGTATAACGTATAACGTATAACGTATAACGTATAACGTATAACGTATAACGGATAACGTATAACGTATAACGTATAACGTATAACGTGTAACGTATAACGTATAACGTGTGACGTATAACGTATAACGTGTAACGTATAACGTATAACGTATAACGTATAACGTATAACGTATAACGTATAACGTATAACGTATAACGTATAACGTATAACGTATAACGTATAACGTATAACGTATAACGTATAACGTATAACGTATAACGTATAACGCATAACGTATAACGTATAACGTATAACCTATAACGTATAACGTATAACGAATAACGTATAACGTATAACGTATAACGTATAACGTATAACGTATAACGTATAACGTATAACGTATAACGTATAACGTGTAACGTATAACGTATAACGTGTGACGTATAACGTGTAACGTATAACGTATGACGTTTAACGTGTATCGTGTAAGCTGTGACGTATAACGTGTAACGTATTACGTATAACGTATAACGTATAACGTATAACGTATAACGTATTACGTATAACGTATAACGTATAACGTATAACGTATAACGTATAACGTATAACGTATAGCGTATAACGTGTAACGTATAACGTATAACGTGTGACGCATAACGTGTGACGTATAACGTATAACGTGTAACGTATAACGTATAACGTATTACGTATAACGTATAACGTATAACGTATTACGTACAACGTATAACGTGTAACGTATAACGTGTGACGTATAACGTATAACGTGTAACGTATAACGTATAACGTATAACGTATAACGTATAACGTATAACGTATAACGTATAACTTATAACGTATAACGTATAACGTTTAACGTATAACGCATAACGTATAACGTACAACGTGTAACGAAGAACGTATAACGAATAACGTAAAACGAATAACGTATTACATATTACGTATAACGTATAACATATAACGTATAACGTATAACGTATAACGTGTAACGTATAACGTATAACGTATAACGTATAACGTATAACGTATAACGTATAACGTGTAACGTATAACGTATAACGTGTGACGTATAACGTATAACGTGTAACGTATAACGTATAACGTATAACGTATAACGTATAACGTATAACGTATAACGTATAACGTAGAACGTATAACGAATAACGTATAACGTGTAACGTATAACGAATATCGTATAACGTACAACGTGTAACGAAGAACGTATAACCAATAACGTAAAACGTATAACGTATTACATATTACGTACAACGTATAACATATAACGTATAACGTATAACGTATAACGTATAACGTGTGACGTATAACGTATAACGTGTAACGTATAACGCACAACGTATAACGTACAACGCATAACGAAGAACGTATAACGAATAACGTAAATCGTATAACGTATTACATATTACGTATAACGTATAACATATAACGTATAACGTATAACGTATAACGTATAACGTATAACGTATAACGTATAACGCATAACGTATAACCTATAACGTATAACGTATAACGTATAACGTATAACGTATAACGTGTAACGTATAACGTATAACGTATAACGTATAACGTATAACTTATAACGTGAAACGTATAACGTTTAACGTATAACGTATAACGTATAACGTATAACGTATAACGTGTGACGTATAACGTGTAACGTATATCGTATGACGTATAACGTGTATCGTGTAAGCTATGACGTATAACGTATAACGTATAACGTATAACGTATAACGTGTAACGTATAACGTATAACGTATTACGTATAACGTATAACGTATAACGTGTTACGTGTAACGTATAACGTATAACGTATAACGTATTACGTATAACGTATAACGTATAACGTGTTACGTACAACGTATAACGTATAACGTATAACGTGTGACGTGTAACGTATAACGTGTAACGTATAACGTATAACGTGTGACGTATAACGTGTGACGTATAACGTGTGACGTATAACGTATAACGTGTAACGTATAACGTATAACGTATTACGTATAACGTACAACGTATAACGTGTTACGTACAACGTATAGCGTATAACGTATAACGTGTGACGTATAACGTATAACGTATAACGTGTAACGTATAACGTATAACGTGTAACGTATAACGAATAACGTGTGACGTATAACGTATAACGTGTAACGTATAACGTATAACGTATAACGTATAACGTATAACGTATAACGTATAACGTATAACGTATAACGTATAACGTATAACGTATAACGTATAACGTATAACGTATAACGTATAACGTAAAACGTATAACGTATAACGTAGAACGTATAACGTATAACGTATAACGTATAACGTATAACGTATAACGTATAACGTATAACGTATAAGGTATAACGTGTAACGTATATCGTATAACGTATAACGTATAACGTATAACTTATAACGTGAAACGTATAACGTTTAACGTATAACGTATAACGTATATCGTATAACGTATAACGTGTAACGTATAACGTGTGACGTATAACATATAACGTGTAACGTATAACGTATAACGTATAACGTATAACGTATAACGTATAACGTATAACGTATAACGAATAACGTATAACGTGTAACGTATAACGAATAACGTATAACGTACAACGTGTAACGAAGAACGTATAACGAATAACGTAAAACGTATAACGTATTACATATTACGTATAACGTATAACATATAACGTATAACGTATAACGTATAACGTATAACGTGTGACGTATAACGTATAACGAATAACGTGTAACGTATAACGCACAACGTATAACGTACAACGCATAACGAAGAACGTATAACGAATAACGTAAATCGTAAAACGTATTACATACTACGTATAACGTATAACATATAACGTATAACTTATAACGTATAACGTATAACGTTTAACGTATAACGTATAACGTGTGACGTATAACGTATAACGTGTAACGTATAACGTATAACGTATAACGTATAACGTATAACGTATAACGTATAACGTATAACGTATAACGTATAACGTATAACGTATAACGTATAACGTATAACGTATAACGTATAACGTATAACGTATAACGTATAACGTATAACGTATAACGTATAACGTATAACGGATAACGTATAACGTATAACGTATAACGTATAACGTGTAACGTATAACGTATAACGTGTGACGTATAACGTATAACGTGTAACGTATAACGTATAACGTATAACGTATAACGTATAACGTATAACGTATAACGTATAACGCATAACGTATAACGTATAACGTATAACCTATAACGTATAACGTATAACGAATAACGTATAACGTATAACGTATAACGTATAACGTATAACGTATAACGTATAACGTATAACGTATAACGTGTAACGTATAACGTATAACGTGTGACGTATAACGTGTAACGTATAACGTATGACGTTTAACGTGTATCGTGTAAGCTGTGACGTATAACGTGTAACGTATTACGTATAACGTATAACGTATAACGTATAACGTATAACGTATTACGTATAACGTATAACGTATAACGTATAACGTATAACGTATAACGTATAACGTATAACGTATAACGTGTAACGTATAACGTATAACGTGTGACGCATAACGTGTGACGTATAACGTATAACGTGTAACGTATAACGTATAACGTATTACGTATAACGTATAACGTATAACGTATTACGTACAACGTATAACGTGTAACGTATAACGTGTGACGTATAACGTATAACGTGTAACGTATAACGTATAACGTATAACGTATAACGTATAACGTATAACGTATAACGTATAACTTATAACGTATAACGTATAACGTTTAACGTATAACGCATAACGTATAACGTACAACGTGTAACGAAGAACGTATAACGAATAACGTAAAACGAATAACGTATTACATATTACGTATAACGTATAACATATAACGTATAACGTATAACGTATAACGTGTAACGTATAACGTATAACGTATAACGTATAACGTATAACGTATAACGTATAACGTGTAACGTATAACGTATAACGTGTGACGTATAACGTATAACGTGTAACGTATAACGTATAACGTATAACGTATAACGTATAACGTATAACGTGTGACGTATAACGTATAACGTATAACGTGTAACGTGTAACGTATAACGCACAACGTATAACGTACAACGCATAACGAAGAACGTATAACGAATAACGTAAATCGTATAACGTATTACATATTACGTATAACGTATAACATATAACGTATAACGTATAACGTATAACGTATAACGTATAACGTATAACGTATAACGTATAACGTATAACGTATAACGTATAACGTATAACGGATAACGTATAACGTATAACGTATAACGTATAACGTGTAACGTATAACGTATAACGTGTGACGTATAACGTATAACGTGTAACGTATAACGTATAACGTATAACGTATAACGTATAACGTATAACGTATAACGTATAACGTATAACGTATAACGTATAACGTATAACGTATAACGTATAACGTATAACGTATAACGTATAACGTATAACGTATAACGCATAACGTATAACGTATAACGTATAACCTATAACGTATAACGTATAACGAATAACGTATAACGTGTGACGTATAACGTATAACGTATAACGTATAACGTATAACGTGTGACGTATAACGTGTAACGTATATCGTATGACGTATAACGTGTATCGTGTAAGCTATGACGTATAACGTATAACGTATAACGTATAACGTATAACGTGTAACGTATAACGTATAACGTATAACGTGTGACGTATAACGTATAACGTATAACGTGTAACGTGTAACGTATAACGCACAACGTATAACGTACAACGCATAACGAAGAACGTATAACGAATAACGTAAATCGTATAACGTATTACATATTACGTATAACGTATAACATATAACGTATAACGTATAACGTATAACGTATAACGTATAACGTATAACGTATAACGTATAACGTATAACGTATAACGTATAACGGATAACGTATAACGTATAACGTATAACGTATAACGTGTAACGTATAACGTATAACGTGTGACGTATAACGTATAACGTGTAACGTATAACGTATAACGTATAACGTATAACGTATAACGTATAACGTATAACGTATAACGTATAACGTATAACGTATAACGTATAACGTATAACGTATAACGTATAACGTATAACGTATAACGTATAACGTATAACGCATAACGTATAACGTATAACGTATAACCTATAACGTATAACGTATAACGAATAACGTATAACGTATAACGTATAACGTATAACGTATAACGTATAACGTATAACGTATAACGTATAACGTATAACGTGTAACGTATAACGTATAACGTGTGACGTATAACGTGTAACGTATAACGTATGACGTTTAACGTGTATCGTGTAAGCTGTGACGTATAACGTGTAACGTATTACGTATAACGTATAACGTATAACGTATAACGTATAACGTATTACGTATAACGTATAACGTATAACGTATAACGTATAACGTATAACGTATAACGTATAGCGTATAACGTGTAACGTATAACGTATAACGTGTGACGCATAACGTGTGACGTATAACGTATAACGTGTAACGTATAACGTATAACGTATTACGTATAACGTATAACGTATAACGTATTACGTACAACGTATAACGTGTAACGTATAACGTATAACGTATAACGTGTAACGTATAACGTATAACGTGTGACGTATAACGTGTAACGTATAACGTATGACGTTTAACGTGTATCGTGTAAGCTGTGACGTATAACGTGTAACGTATTACGTATAACGTATAACGTATAACGTATAACGTATAACGTATTACGTATAACGTATAACGTATAACGTATAACGTATAACGTATAACGTATAACGTATAACGTATAACGTGTAACGTATAACGTATAACGTGTGACGCATAACGTGTGACGTATAACGTATAACGTGTAACGTATAACGTATAACGTATTACGTATAACGTATAACGTATAACGTATTACGTACAACGTATAACGTGTAACGTATAACGTGTGACGTATAACGTATAACGTGTAACGTATAACGTATAACGTATAACGTATAACGTATAACGTATAACGTATAACGTATAACTTATAACGTATAACGTGTAACGTATAACGTGTGACGTATAACGTATAACGTGTAACGTATAACGTATAACGTATAACGTATAACGTATAACGTATAACGTATAACGTATAACTTATAACGTATAACGTATAACGTTTAACGTATAACGCATAACGTATAACGTACAACGTGTAACGAAGAACGTATAACGAATAACGTAAAACGAATAACGTATTACATATTACGTATAACGTATAACATATAACGTATAACGTATAACGTATAACGTGTAACGTATAACGTATAACGTATAACGTATAACGTATAACGTATAACGTATAACGTGTAACGTATAACGTATAACGTGTGACGTATAACGTATAACGTGTAACGTATAACGTATAACGTATAACGTATAACGTATAACGTATAACGTGTGACGTATAACGTATAACGTATAACGTGTAACGTGTAACGTATAACGCACAACGTATAACGTACAACGCATAACGAAGAACGTATAACGAATAACGTAAATCGTATAACGTATTACATATTACGTATAACGTATAACATATAACGTATAACGTATAACGTATAACGTATAACGTATAACGTATAACGTATAACGTATAACGTATAACGTATAACGTATAACGTATAACGGATAACGTATAACGTATAACGTATAACGTATAACGTGTAACGTATAACGTATAACGTGTGACGTATAACGTATAACGTGTAACGTATAACGTATAACGTATAACGTATAACGTATAACGTATAACGTATAACGTATAACGTATAACGTATAACGTATAACGTATAACGTATAACGTATAACGTATAACGTATAACGTATAACGTATAACGTATAACGCATAACGTATAACGTATAACGTATAACCTATAACGTATAACGTATAACGAATAACGTATAACGTGTGACGTATAACGTATAACGTATAACGTATAACGTATAACGTGTGACGTATAACGTGTAACGTATATCGTATGACGTATAACGTGTATCGTGTAAGCTATGACGTATAACGTATAACGTATAACGTATAACGTATAACGTGTAACGTATAACGTATAACGTATAACGTGTGACGTATAACGTATAACGTATAACGTGTAACGTGTAACGTATAACGCACAACGTATAACGTACAACGCATAACGAAGAACGTATAACGAATAACGTAAATCGTATAACGTATTACATATTACGTATAACGTATAACATATAACGTATAACGTATAACGTATAACGTATAACGTATAACGTATAACGTATAACGTATAACGTATAACGTATAACGTATAACGGATAACGTATAACGTATAACGTATAACGTATAACGTGTAACGTATAACGTATAACGTGTGACGTATAACGTATAACGTGTAACGTATAACGTATAACGTATAACGTATAACGTATAACGTATAACGTATAACGTATAACGTATAACGTATAACGTATAACGTATAACGTATAACGTATAACGTATAACGTATAACGTATAACGTATAACGTATAACGCATAACGTATAACGTATAACGTATAACCTATAACGTATAACGTATAACGAATAACGTATAACGTATAACGTATAACGTATAACGTATAACGTATAACGTATAACGTATAACGTATAACGTATAACGTGTAACGTATAACGTATAACGTGTGACGTATAACGTGTAACGTATAACGTATGACGTTTAACGTGTATCGTGTAAGCTGTGACGTATAACGTGTAACGTATTACGTATAACGTATAACGTATAACGTATAACGTATAACGTATTACGTATAACGTATAACGTATAACGTATAACGTATAACGTATAACGTATAACGTATAGCGTATAACGTGTAACGTATAACGTATAACGTGTGACGCATAACGTGTGACGTATAACGTATAACGTGTAACGTATAACGTATAACGTATTACGTATAACGTATAACGTATAACGTATTACGTACAACGTATAACGTGTAACGTATAACGTATAACGTATAACGTGTAACGTATAACGTATAACGTGTGACGTATAACGTGTAACGTATAACGTATGACGTTTAACGTGTATCGTGTAAGCTGTGACGTATAACGTGTAACGTATTACGTATAACGTATAACGTATAACGTATAACGTATAACGTATTACGTATAACGTATAACGTATAACGTATAACGTATAACGTATAACGTATAACGTATAACGTATAACGTGTAACGTATAACGTATAACGTGTGACGCATAACGTGTGACGTATAACGTATAACGTGTAACGTATAACGTATAACGTATTACGTATAACGTATAACGTATAACGTATTACGTACAACGTATAACGTGTAACGTATAACGTGTGACGTATAACGTATAACGTGTAACGTATAACGTATAACGTATAACGTATAACGTATAACGTATAACGTATAACGTATAACTTATAACGTATAACGTATAACGTTTAACGTATAACGCATAACGTATAACGTACAACGTGTAACGAAGAACGTATAACGAATAACGTAAAACGAATAACGTATTACATATTACGTATAACGTATAACATATAACGTATAACGTATAACGTATAACGTGTAACGTATAACGTATAACGTATAACGTATAACGTATAACGTATAACGTATAACGTGTAACGTATAACGTATAACGTGTGACGTATAACGTATAACGTGTAACGTATAACGTATAACGTATAACGTATAACGTATAACGTATAACGTGTGACGTATAACGTATAACGTATAACGTGTAACGTGTAACGTATAACGCACAACGTATAACGTACAACGCATAACGAAGAACGTATAACGAATAACGTAAATCGTATAACGTATTACATATTACGTATAACGTATAACATATAACGTATAACGTATAACGTATAACGTATAACGTATAACGTATAACGTATAACGTATAACGTATAACGTATAACGTATAACGTATAACGGATAACGTATAACGTATAACGTATAACGTATAACGTGTAACGTATAACGTATAACGTATAACATATAACGTGTGACGTGTAACGTATAACGTGTAACGTATAACGTATAACGTGTGACGTATAACGTGTGACGTATATCGTGTGACGTATAACGTATAACGAATAACGTGTAACGTATAACGCACAACGTATAACGTACAACGCATAACGAAGAACGTATAACGAATAACGTAAATCGTAAAACGTATTACATACTACGTATAACGTATAACATATAACGTATAACGTATAACGTATAACGTATAACGTATAACGTATAACGTATAACGTATAACGTATAACGTATAACGTATAACGTATAACGTATTACGTATAACGTATAACGTATAACGTATAACGTATAACGTATAACGTATAACGTATAACGTATAACGTATAACGTCTAACGTATAACGTATAACGTGTGACGTATAACGTATAACGTCTAACGTATAACGTATAACGTGTGACGTATAACGTATAACGTGTAACGTATAACGTATAACGTGTGACGTATAACGTATAACGTGTAACGTATAACGTATAACGTATAACGTATAACGTATAACGTATAACGTATAGCGTATAACGTATAACGTATAACGTATATCGTATAACGTATAACGTACAACGTATAACGTATAACGTATCACGTATAACGTATAACGTATAACGCACAACGTATAACGTACAACGCATAACGGAGAACGTATAACGAATAACGTAAATCGTATAACGTATTACATATTACGTATAACGTATAACATATAACGTATAACGTATAACGTATAACGTATAACGTCTAACGTATAACGTGTAACGTATAACGTATAACGTATAACGAATAACGTATAACGTATTACGTATAACGTATAACGTATAACGTATAACGTATAACGTATAACGTATAATGTATAACGTATAACGTATAACGTATAACGTCTAACGTATAACGTATAACGTGTGACGTATAACGTATAACGTCTAACGTATAACGTATAACGTGTGACGTATAACGTATAACGTGTAACGTATAACGTATAACGTGTGACGTATAACGTATAACGTGTAACGTATAACGTATAACGTATAACGTATAACGTATAACGTATAGCGTATAACGTATAACGTATAACGTGTAACGTATAACGTCTAACGTATAACGTATAACGTGTGACGTATAACGTATAACGTGTAACGTATAACGTATAACGTGTGACGTATAACGTATAACGTGTAACGTATAACGTATAACGTATAACGTATTACGTATAACGTATAACGTATAACGTATAACGTATAACGAATAACGTATAACGTATAACGTATAACGTACAACGTGTAACGAAGAACGTATAACGAATAACGTAAAACGAATAACGTATTACATATTACGTATAACGTATAACATATAACGTATAACGTATAACGTGTAACGTATAACGTATAACGTATAACGTATAACGTATAACGTATAACGTATAACGTATAACGTATAACGTATAACGTCTAACGTATAACGTATAACGTATAACGTATAAAGTATAACGTATAACGTCTAACGTATAACGTATAACGTGTGACGTATAACGTATAACGTGTAACGTATAACGTATAACGTATAACGTATAACGTATAACGTATAACGTATAACGTATAACGTATAACGTATAACGTATAACGTCTAACGTATAACGTATAACGTGTGACGTATAACGTATAACGTCTAACGTATAACGTATAACGTGTGACGTATAACGTATAACGTGTAACGTATAACGTATAACGTATAACGTATAACGTATAACGTATAACGTCTAACGTATAACGTGTAACGTATAACGTATAACGTATAACGTATAACGTATAACGTATAACGTATAACGTATAACGTATTACGTATAACGTATAACGTATAACGTATAACGTATAACGAATAACGTATAACGTATAACGTATAACGTACAACGTGTAACGAAGAACGTATAACGAATAACGTAAAACGGATAACGTATTACATATTACGTATAACGTATAACATATAACGTATAACGTATAACGTGTAACGTATAACGTATAACGTATAACGTATAACGTATAAAGTATAACGTCTAACGTATAACGTATAACTTGTGACGTATATCGTATAACGTGTAACGTATAACGTATAACGTATAACGTCTAACGTATAACGTATAACTTGTGACGTATATCGTATAACGTGTAACGTATAACGTATAACGTATAACGTATATCGTATAACGTATAACGTATAACGTATAACGTATAGCGTATCACGTATAACGTATAACGTATAACGTATAACGTATAACGTATAACGTATAACGTATAACGTGTGACGTATAACGTATAACGTCTAACGTATAACGTATAACGTGTGACGTATAACGTATAACGTGTAACGTATAACGTATAACGTGTGACGTATAACGTATAACGTGTAACGTATAACGTATAACGTATAACGTGTGACGTATAACGTATAACGTCTAACGTATAACGTATAACGTGTGACGTATAACGTATAACGTGTAACGTATAACGTATAACGTGTGACGTATAACGTATAACGTATAACGTATAACGAATAACGTCTAACGTATAACATATAACGTATAACTTATAACGTATAACGTATAACGTTTAACGTATAACGCATAACGTATAACGTACAACGTGTAACGAAGAACGTATAACGAATAACGTAAAACGAATAACGTATTACATATTACGTATAACGTATAACATATAACGTATAACGTATAACGTGTAACGTATAACGTATAACGTATAACGTATAACGTATAACGTATAACGTATAACGTGTAACGTATAACGTATAACGTGTGACGTATAACATATAACGTGTAACGTATAACGTATAACGTATAACGTATAACGTATAACGTATAACGTATAACGTATAACGAATAACGTATAACGTGTAACGTATAACGAATAACGTATAACGTACAACGTGTAACGAAGAACGTATAACGAAAAACGTAAAACGTATAACGTATTACATATTACGTATAACGTATAACATATAACGTATAACGTATAACGTATAACGTATAACGTGTGACGTATAACGTATAACGAATAACGTGTAACGTATAACGCACAACGTATAACGTACAACGCATAACGAAGAACGTATAACGAATAACGTAAATCGTAAAACGTATTACATACTACGTATAACGTATAACATATAACGTATAACGTATAACGTATAACGTATAACGTATAACGTATAACGTATAACGTATAACGTATAACGTATAACGTATAACGTATAACGTATAACGTATAACGTGTAACGTATAACGTATAACGTCTAACGTATAACGTATAACGTGTGACGTATAACGTATAACGTCTAACGTATAACGTATAACGTGTGACGTATAACGTATAACGTGTAACGTATAACGTATAACGTATAACGTATAACGTATTACGTATAACGTATAACGTATAACGTATAACGTATAACGTATAACGTATAACGTATAACGTATAACGTATAACGTCTAACGTATAACGTATAACGTGTGACGTATAACGTATAACGTCTAACGTATAACGTATAACGTGTGACGTATAACGTATAACGTGTAACGTATAACGTATAACGTGTGACGTATAACGTATAACGTGTAACGTATAACGTATAACGTATAACGTATAACGTATAACGTATAACGTATAGCGTATAACGTATAACGTATAACGTATATCGTATAACGTATAACGTATAACGTGTGACGTATAACGTATAACGACTAACGTATAACGTATAACGTGTGACGTATAACGTATAACGTGTAACGTATAACGTATAACGTGTGACGTATAACGTATAACGTGTAACGTATAACGTATAACGTATAACGTATCACGTATAACGTATAACGTATAACGCACAACGTATAACGTACAACGCATAACGGAGAACGTATAACGAATAACGTAAATCGTATAACGTATTACATATTACGTATAACGTATAACATATAACGTATAACGTATAACGTATAACGTATAACGTCTAACGTATAACGTGTAACGTATAACGTATAACGTATAACGAATAACGTATAACGTATTACGTATAACGTATAACGTATAACGTATAATGTATAACGTATAACGTATAACGTATAACGTATAACGTATAACGTATAACGTCTAACGTATAACGTATAACGTGTGACGTATAACGTATAACGTCTAACGTATAACGTATAACGTGTGACGTATAACGTATAACGTGTAACGTATAACGTATAACGTATAACGTATAACGTATAACGTATAACGTATAGCGTATAACGTATAACGTATAACGTGTAACGTATAACGTCTAACGTATAACGTATAACGTGTGACGTATAACGTATAACGTGTAACGTATAACGTATAACGTGTGACGTATAACGTATAACGTGTAACGTATAACGTATAACGTATAACGTATTACGTATAACGTATAACGTATAACGTATAACGTATAACGAATAACGTATAACGTATAACGTATAACGTACAACGTGTAACGAAGAACGTATAACGAATAACGTAAAACGAATAACGTATTACATATTACGTATAACGTATAACATATAACGTATAACGTATAACGTGTAACGTATAACGTATAACGTATAACGTATAACGTATAAAGTATAACGTCTAACCTATAACGTATAACTTGTGACGTATATCGTATAACGTGTAACGTATAACGTATAACGTATAACGTATAACGTATAACGTATAACGTATAACGTATAACGTATAACGTATAACGTATAACGTATAACGTATAACGTATAACGTATAACGTATAACGTCTAACGTATAACGTATAACGTGTGACGTATAACGTATAACGTGTAACGTATAACGTATAACGTATAACGTATAACGTATAACGTATAACGTATAACGTATAACGTATAACGTATAACGTATAACGTCTAACGTATAACGTATAACGTGTGACGTATAACGTATAACGTCTAACGTATAACGTATAACGTGTGACGTATAACGTATAACGTGTAACGTATAACGTATAACGTATAACGTATAACGTATAACGTATAACGTCTAACGTATAACGTGTAACGTATAACGTATAACGTATAACGTATAACGTATAACGTATAACGTATAACGTATAACGTATTACGTATAACGTATAACGTATAACGTATAACGTATAACGAATAACGTATAACGTATAACGTATAACGTACAACGTGTAACGAAGAACGTATAACGAATAACGTAAAACGAATAACGTATTACATATTACGTATAACGTATAACATATAACGTATAACGTATAACGTGTAACGTATAACGTATAACGTATAACGTATAACGTATAAAGTATAACGTCTAACGTATAACGTATAACTTGTGACGTATATCGTATAACGTGTAACGTATAACGTATAACGTATAACGTATATCGTATAACGTATAACGTATAACGTATAACGTATAGCGTATCACGTATAACGTATAACGTATAACGTATAACGTATAACGTATAACGTATAACGTATAACGTATAACGTGTGACGTATAACGTATAACGTCTAACGTATAACGTATAACGTGTGACGTATAACGTATAACGTGTAACGTATAACGTATAACGTGTGACGTATAACGTATAACGTGTAACGTATAACGTATAACGTACAACGTATAACGTATAACGTATCACGTATAACGTATAACGTATAACGCACAACGTATAACGTACAACGCATAACGGAGAACGTATAACGAATAACGTAAATCGTATAACGTATTACATATTACGTATAACGTATAACATATAACGTATAACGTATAACGTATAACGTATAACGTATAACGTATAACGTATAACGTATAACGTATAACGTCTAACGTATAACGTATAACGTGTGACGTATAACGTATAACGTGTAACGTATAACGTATAACGTGTGACGTATAACGTATAACGTGTAACGTATAACGTATAACGTATAACGTATAACGTATAACGTATAACGTATAACGTATATCGTATAACGTATAACGTATAACGTATAACGTATAACGTATAGCGTATCACGTATAACGTATAACGTATAACGTATAACGCATAACGTATAACGTATAACGTATAACGTATAACGTATAACGTATAACGTGTAACGTATAACGTATAACGTATAACGTATAACGTATAACGTGTGACGTATAACGTATAACGTCTAACGTATAACGTATAACGTGTGACGTATAACGTATAACGTGTAACGTATAACGTATAACGTATAACGTATAACGTATATCGTATAACGTATAACGTGTGACGTATAACGTATAACGTGTAACGTATAACGTATAACGTATAACGTATATCGTATAACGTATAACGTGTGACGTATAACGTATAACGTGTAACGTATAACGTATAACGTATAACGTCTAACGTATAACGTATAACGTGTGACGTATAACGTATAACGTGTAACGTGTAACGTATAACGTATAACGTATAACGTATAACGTATAACGTATAGCGTATAACGTATAACGTATAACGTGTAACGTATAACGTATAACGTATAACGTATAACGTGTGACGTATAACGTATAACGTCTAACGTATAACGTATAACGTGTGACGTATAACGTATAACGTGTAACGTATAACGTATAACGTGTGACGTATAACGTATAACGTGTAACGTATAACGTATAACGTATAACGTATAACGTATAACGTATAACGTCTAACGTATAACGTATAACGTGTGACGTATAACCTATAACGTGTAACGTATAACGTATAACGTATAACGTATAACGTATTACGTATAACGTATAACGTATAACGTATAACGTATAACGTATAACGTATAACGTATAACGTATAACGTATAACGTATAACGTCTAACGTATAACGTATAACGTGTGACGTATAACGTATAACGTCTAACGTATAACGTATAACGTGTGACGTATAACGTATAACGTGTAACGTATAACGTATAACGTGTGACGTATAACGTATAACGTGTAACGTATAACGTATAACGTATAACGTATAACGTATAACGTAT
This sequence comes from Ptiloglossa arizonensis, assembly GCF_051014685.1. NCBI lineage: Eukaryota > Metazoa > Arthropoda > Insecta > Hymenoptera > Colletidae > Ptiloglossa > Ptiloglossa arizonensis. Next base: position 2,146,750 of record NW_027478391.1, read on the forward strand.
AGCGTATAACGTATAACGTATAACGTATATCGTATAACGTATAACGTACAACGTATAACGTATAACGTATCACGTATAACGTATAACGTATAACGCACAACGTATAACGTACAACGCATAACGGAGAACGTATAACGAATAACGTAAATCGTATAACGTATTACATATTACGTATAACGTATAACATATAACGTATAACGTATAACGTATAACGTATAACGTATAACGTATAACGTATAACGTATAACGTATAACGTCTAACGTATAACGTATAACGTGTGACGTATAACGTATAACGTGTAACGTATAACGTATAACGTGTGACGTATAACGTATAACGTGTAACGTATAACGTATAACGTATAACGTATAACGTATAACGTATAACGTATAACGTATATCGTATAACGTATAACGTATAACGTATAACGTATAACGTATAGCGTATCACGTATAACGTATAACGTATAACGTATAACGCATAACGTATAACGTATAACGTATAACGTATAACGTATAACGTATAACGTGTAACGTATAACGTATAACGTATAACGTATAACGTATAACGTGTGACGTATAACGTATAACGTCTAACGTATAACGTATAACGTGTGACGTATAACGTATAACGTGTAACGTATAACGTATAACGTATAACGTATAACGTATATCGTATAACGTATAACGTGTGACGTATAACGTATAACGTGTAACGTATAACGTATAACGTATAACGTATATCGTATAACGTATAACGTGTGACGTATAACGTATAACGTGTAACGTATAACGTATAACGTATAACGTCTAACGTATAACGTATAACGTGTGACGTATAACGTATAACGTGTAACGTATAACGTATAACGTATAACGTATAACGTATAACGTATAGCGTATAACGTATGACGTATAACGTGTAACGTATAACGTATAACGTATAACGTATAACGTATAACGTATAACGTATAACGTATAACGTATAACGTATAACGTATAACGTCTAACGTATAACGTGTAACGTATAACGTATAACGTATAACGTATAACGTATAACGTATAACGTATAACGTATAACGTATTACGTATAACGTATAACGTATAACGTATAACGTATAACGAATAACGTATAACGTATAACGTATAACGTACAACGTGTAACGAAGAACGTATAACGAATAACGTAAAACGAATAACGTATTACATATTACGTATAACGTATAACATATAACGTATAACGTATAACGTGTAACGTACAACGTATAACGTATAACGTATAACGTATAAAGTATAACGTCTAACGTATAACGTATAACTTGTGACGTATATCGTATAACGTGTAACGTATAACGTATAACGTATAACGTATAACGTATAACGTATAACGTATAACGTATAACGTATAACGTATAACGTATAACGTATAACGTATAACGTATAACGTATAACGTATAACGTCTAACGTATAACGTATAACGTGTGACGTATAACGTATAACGTGTAACGTATAACGTATAACGTGTGACGTATAACGTATAACGTGTAACGTATAACGTATAACGTATAACGTATAACGTATAACTTATAACGTATAACGTATAACGTATATCATATAACGTATAACGTATAACGTATAACGTATAGCGTATCACGTATAACGTATAACGTATAACGTATAACGCATAACGTATAACGTATAACGTATAACGTATAACGTATAACGTATAACGTATAACGTATAACGTATAACGTATAACGTATAACGTCTAACGTATAACGTATAACGTGTGACGTATAACGTATAACGTGTAACGTATAACGTATAACGTGTGACGTATAACGTATAACGTGTAACGTATAACGTATAACGTATAACGTATAACGTATAACGTATAACGTATAACGTATAACGTATATCGTATAACGTATAACGTGTGACGTATAACGTATAACGTGTAACGTATAACGTATAACGTATAACGTATAACGTATCACGTATAACGTATAACGTATAACGTATAACGAATAACGTAAATCGTATAACGTATTACATATTACGTATAACGTATGACATATAACGTATAACGTATAACGTATAACGTATAACGTATAACGTATAACGTATAACGTATAACGTATAACGTGTAACGTATAACGTATAACGTATAACGTATAACTTATAACGTATAACGTATAACGTATAACGTATAACGTATAACGTATAACGTATAACGTATAACGTATATAGTATAACGTATAACGTATAACGTATAACGTATAACGTATAACGTATAACGTATAACGTCTAACGTGTGACGTATAACGTGTGACGTATAACGTATAACGTGCAACGTATAACGTATAACGTATAACGTATAACGTATAACGTATAACGTATAACGTATAACGTATAACGTATAACGTATAACGTCTAACGTATAACGTATAACGTGTGACGTATAACGTATAACGTATAACGTGTAACGTATAACGTGTGACGTATTACGTATAACGTGCAACGTATAACGTATAACGTATAACGTATAACGTATAACGTATATCGTATAACGTATAAAGTATAACGTATCACGTATAACGTATCACGTATAACGTATAACGTATAACGTATAACGAATAATGTAAATCGTATAACGTATTACATATTACGTATAACGTATAACATATAACGTATAACGTATTACGTATAACGAATAACGTATAACGTATAACGTATAACGTATAACGTATAACGTGTAACGTATAACGTATAACGTATAACGTATAACGTATAACGTATAACGTATAACGTATAACGTATAACGTATAACGTATAACGTATAACGTATAACGTATAACGTATAACGTATAACGTCTAACGTGTGACGTATAACGTGTGACGTATAACGTATAACGTGCAACGTATAACGTATAACGTATAACGTATAACGTTTAACGTATAACGTATAACGTATAACGTATAAGGTATAACGTATAACGTGTAACGTATAACGTATAACGTGTGACGTATAACGTGTAACGTATAACGTATGACGTATAACGTGTATCGTATAAGCTATGACGTATAACGTATAACGTATAACGTATAACGTATAACGTATAACGTATAACGTATATCGTATAACGTATAACGTGTGACGTATAACGTATAACGTGTAACGTATAACGTATAACGTATAACGTATAACGTGTAACGCATAACGTATAACGTATAACGTATAACGTATAACGTATAACGTATAACGTATAACGTATAACGTATAACGTATAACGTCTAACGTGTGACGTATAACGTGTGACGTATAACGTATAACGTGCAACGTATAACGTATAACGTATAACGTATAACGTTTAACGTATAACGTATAACGTATAACGTATTAGGTATAACGTATAACGTGTAACGTATAACGTATAACGTGTGACGTATAACGTGTAACGTATAACGTATGACGTATAACGTGTATCGTATAAGCTATGACGTATAACGTATAACGTATAACGTATAACGTATAACGTATAACGTGTGACGTATAACGTATAACGTGTAACGTATAACGTATAACGTATAACGTATAACGTATAACGTGTGACGTATAACGTATAACGTGTAACGTATAACGTATAACGTATAACGTATAACGTATAACGTATAGCGTATAACGTATGACGTATAACGTGTAACGTATAACGTATAACGTATAACGTATAACGTACAACGCATAACGGAGAACGTATAACGAATAACGTAAATCGTATAACGTATTACATATTACGTATAACGTATAACATATAACGTATAACGTATAACGTATAACGTATAACGTATAACGTATAACGTATAACGTATAACGTATAACGTCTAACGTATAACGTATAACGTGTGACGTATAACGTATAACGTGTAACGTATAACGTATAACGTGTGACGTATAACGTATAACGTGTAACGTATAACGTATAACGTATAACGTATAACGTATAACGTATAACGTATAACGTATATCGTATAACGTATAACGTATAACGTATAACGTATAACGTATAGCGTATCACGTATAACGTATAACGTATAACGTATAACGCATAACGTATAACGTATAACGTATAACGTATAACGTATAACGTATAACGTGTAACGTATAACGTATAACGTATAACGTATAACGTATAACGTGTGACGTATAACGTATAACGTCTAACGTATAACGTATAACGTGTGACGTATAACGTATAACGTGTAACGTATAACGTATAACGTATAACGTATAACGTATATCGTATAACGTATAACGTGTGACGTATAACGTATAACGTGTAACGTATAACGTATAACGTATAACGTATATCGTATAACGTATAACGTGTGACGTATAACGTATAACGTGTAACGTATAACGTATAACGTATAACGTCTAACGTATAACGTATAACGTGTGACGTATAACGTATAACGTGTAACGTATAACGTATAACGTATAACGAATAACGTATAACGTATAACGTATAACGTACAACGTGTAACGAAGAACGTATAACGAATAACGTAAAACGAATAACGTATTACATATTACGTATAACGTATAACATATAACGTATAACGTATAACGTGTAACGTACAACGTATAACGTATAACGTATAACGTATAAAGTATAACGTCTAACGTATAACGTATAACTTGTGACGTATATCGTATAACGTGTAACGTATAACGTGTAACGTATAACGTATAACGTATAACGTATAACGTATAACGTATAACGTATAACGTATAACGTATAACGTATAACGTATAACGTATAACGTATAACGTCTAACGTATAACGTATAACGTGTGACGTATAACGTATAACGTGTAACGTATAACGTATAACGTGTGACGTATAACGTATAACGTGTAACGTATAACGTATGACGTATAACGTATAACGTATAACTTATAACGTATAACGTATAACGTATATCATATAACGTATAACGTATAACGTATAACGTATAGCGTATCACGTATAACGTATAACGTATAACGTATAACGCATAACGTATAACGTATAACGTATAACGTATAACGTATAACGTATAACGTATAACGTATAACGTATAACGTAAAACGTATAACGTCTAACGTATAACGTATAACGTGTGACGTATAACGTATAACGTGTAACGTATAACGTATAACGTGTGACGTATAACGTATAACGTGTAACGTATAACGTATAACGTATAACGTATAACGTATAACGTATAACGTATAACGTATAACGTATATCGTATAACGTATAACGTGTGACGTATAACGTATAACGTGTAACGTATAACGTATACCGTATAACGTATAACGTATCACGTATAACGTATAACGTATAACGTATAACGAATAACGTAAATCGTATAACGTATTACATATTACGTATAACGTATGACATATAACGTATAACGTATAACGTATAACGTATAACGTATAACGTATAACGTATAACGTATAACGTATAACGTGTAACGTATAACGTATAACGTATAACGTATAACTTATAACGTATAACGTATAACGTATAACGTATAACGTATAACGTATAACGTATAACGTATAACGTATATAGTATAACGTATAACGTATAACGTATAACGTATAACGTATAACGTATAACGTATAACGTCTAACGTGTGACGTATAACGTGTGACGTATAACGTATAACGTGCAACGTATAACGTATAACGTATAACGTATAACGTATAACGTATAACGTATAACGTATAACGTATAACGTATAACGTATAACGTCTAACGTATAACGTATAACGTGTGACGTATAACGTATAACGTATAACGTGTAACGTATAACGTGTGACGTATTACGTATAACGTGCAACGTATAACGTATAACGTATAACGTATAACGTATAACGTATATCGTATAACGTATAAAGTATAACGTATCACGTATAACGTATCACGTATAACGTATAACGTATAACGTATAACGAATAATGTAAATCGTATAACGTATTACATATTACGTATAACGTATAACATATAACGTATAACGTATTACGTATAACGAATAACGTATAACGTATAACGTATAACGTATAACGTATAACGTGTAACGTATAACGTATAACGTATAACGTATAACGTATAACGTATAACGTATAACGTATAACGTATAACGTATAACGTATAACGTATAACGTATAACGTATAACGTATAACGTATAACGTCTAACGTGTGACGTATAACGTGTGACGTATAACGTATAACGTGCAACGTATAACGTATAACGTATAACGTATAACGTTTAACGTATAACGTATAACGTATAACGTATAAGGTATAACGTATAACGTGTAACGTATAACGTATAACGTGTGACGTATAACGTGTAACGTATAACGTATGACGTATAACGTGTATCGTATAAGCTATGACGTATAACGTATAACGTATAACGTATAACGTATAACGTATAACGTATAACGTATATCGTATAACGTATAACGTGTGACGTATAACGTATAACGTGTAACGTATAACGTATAACGTATAACGTATAACGTGTAACGCATAACGTATAACGTATAACGTATAACGTATAACGTATAACGTATAACGTATAACGTATAACGTATAACGTATAACGTCTAACGTGTGACGTATAACGTGTGACGTATAACGTATAACGTGCAACGTATAACGTATAACGTATAACGTATAACGTTTAACGTATAACGTATAACGTATAACGTATTAGGTATAACGTATAACGTGTAACGTATAACGTATAACGTGTGACGTATAACGTGTAACGTATAACGTATGACGTATAACGTGTATCGTATAAGCTATGACGTATAACGTATAACGTATAACGTATAACGTATAACGTATAACGTGTAACGTATAACGTATAACGTGTAACGTATAACGTATAACGTATAACGTATAACGTATAACGTATAACGTATAACGTATAACGTATAACGTATAACGTATAACGTATAACGTATAACGTATAACGTATAACGTATAACGTATAACGTATAACGTATAACGTATAACGTATAACGTATAACGTATAACGTATAACGTATAACGTATAACGTATAACGTATAACGTATAACGTATAACGTATAACGTATAACGTATAACGTGTAACGTATAACGTATAACGTGTGACGTATAACGTGTGACGTATAACGTATAACGTGTAACGTATAACGTATAACGTATTACGTATAACGTATAACGTATAACGTATTACGTACAACGTATAACGTGTAACGTATAACGTGTGACGTATAACGTATAACGTGTAACGTATAACGTATAACGTATAACGTATAACGTATAACGTATAACGTTCAACGTATAACTTATAACGTATAACGTATAACGTTTAACGTATAACGCATAACGTATAACGTACAACGTGTAACGAAGAACGTATAACGAATAACGTAAAACGAATAACGTACTACATATTACGTATAACGTATAACATATAACGTATAACGTATAACGTATAACGTATAACGTATAACGTATAACGTGTAACGTATAACGTATAACGTATAACGTATAACGTATAACGTATAACGTATAACGTATAACGTATAACGTATAACGTATAACGTCTAACGTATAACGTATAACGTGTGACGTATAACGTATAACGTGTAACGTATAACGTATAACGTGTGACGTATAACGTATAACGTGTATCGTATAACGTATAACGTATAACGTATAACGTATAACGTATAACGTATAACGTATAACGTATATCGTATAACGTATAACGTGTGACGTATAACGTATAACGTGTAACGTATAACGTATAACGTATAACGTATAACGTATCACGTATAACGTATAACGTGTAACGTATAACGTGTGACGTATTACGTATAACGTGTAACGTATAACGTATAACGTATAACGTATAACGTATAACGTATATCGTATAACGTATAACGTATAACGTATCACGTATAACGTATCACGTATAACGTATAACGTATAACGTATAACGAATAATGTAAATCGTATAACGTATTACATATTACGTATAACGTATAACATATAACGTATAACGTATAACGTATAACGAATAACGTATAACGTATAACGTATAACGTATAACGTATAACGTGTAACGTATAACGTATAACGTATAACGTATAACGTATAACGTATAACGTATAACGTATAACGTATAACGTATAACGTATAACGTATAACGTATAACGTATAACGTATAACGTATAACGTATAACGTATAACGTCTAACGTGTGACGTATAACGTGTGACGTATAACGTATAACGTGCAACGTATAACGTATAACGTATAACGTATAACGTTTAACGTATAACGTATAACGTATAACGTATAAGGTATAACGTATAACGTGTAACGTATAACGTATAACGTGTGACGTATAACGTGTAACGTATAACGTATGACGTATAACGTGTATCGTATAAGCTATGACGTATAACGTATAACGTATAACGTATAACGTATAACGTATAACGTATAACGTATATCGTATAACGTATAACGTGTGACGTATAACGTATAACGTGTAACGTATAACGTATAACGTATAACGTATAACGTGTAACGCATAACGTATAACGTATAACGTATAACGTATAAGGTATAACGTATAACGTATAACGTATAACGTATAACGTATAACGTCTAACGTGTGACGTATAACGTGTGACGTATAACGTATAACGTGCAACGTATAACGTATAACGTATAACGTATAACGTATAACGTTTAACGTATAACGTATAACGTATAACGTATAACGTGTAACGTATAACGTATAACGTATAACGTATAACGTATAACGTATAACGTATAACGTATAAGGTATAACGTATGACGTATAACGTGTATCGTATAAGCTATGACGTATAACGTATAACGTATAACGTATAACGTATAACGTATAACGTATAACGTATAACGTATAACGTATAACGTATAACGTATAACGTATAACGTATAACGTGTAACGTATAACGTATAACGTATAACGTATAACGTATAACGTATAACGTATAACGTATAACGTATAACGTATAACGTCTAACGTATAACGTATAACGTGTGACGTATAACGTATAACGTGTAACGTATAACGTATAACGTGTGACGTATAACGTATAACGTGTAACGTATAACGTATAACGTATAACGTATAACGTATAACGTATAACGTATAACGTATAACGTATATCGTATAACGTATAACGTGTGACGTATAACGTATAACGTGTAACGTATAACGTATAACGTATAACGTATAACGTATCACGTATTACATATTACGTATAACGTATAACATATAAAGTATAACGTATAACGTATAACGTATAACGTATAACGTATAACGTATAACGTATAACGTATAACGTGTAACGTATAACGTATAACGTATAACGTATAACTTATAACGTATAACGTATAACGTATAACGTATAACGTATAACGTATAACGTATAACGTATAACGTATATAGTATAACGTATAACGTATAACGTATAACGTATAACGTATAACGTATAACGTATAACGTATAACGTATAACGTATAACGTCTAACGTGTGACGTATAACGTGTGACGTATAACGTATAACGTGCAACGTATAACGTATAACGTATAACGTATAACGTATAACGTATAACGTATAACGTATAACGTATAACGTATAACGTATAACGTCTAACGTATAACGTATAACGTGTGACGTATGACGTATAACGTATAACGTGTAACGTATAACGTGTGACGTATTACGTATAACGTGTAACGTATAACGTATAACGTATAACGTATAACGTATAACGTATATCGTATAACGTATAACGTATAACGTATCACGTATAACGTATCACGTATAACGTATAACGTATAACGTATAACGAATAATGTAAATCGCATAACGTATTACATATTACGTATAACGTATAACATATAACGTATAACGTATAACGTATAACGAATAACGTATAACGTATAACGTATAACGTATAACGTATAACGTGTAACGTATAACGTATAACGTATAACGTATAACGTATAACGTATAACGTATAACGTATAACGTATAACGTATAACGTATAACGTATAACGTATAACGTATAACGTATAACGTATAACGTCTAACGTGTGACGTATAACGTGTGACGTATAACGTATAACGTGCAACGTATAACGTATAACGTATAACGTATAACGTTTAACGTATAACGTATAACGTATAACGTATAAGGTATAACGTATAACGTGTAACGTATAACGTATAACGTGTGACGTATAACGTGAAACGTATAACGTAAGACGTATAACGTGTATCGTATAAGCTATGACGTGTATCGTATAAGCTATGACGTATAACGTATAACGTATAACGTATAACGTATAACGTATATCGTATAACGTATAACGTGTGACGTATAACGTATAACGTGTAACGTATAACGTATTACGTATAACGTATAACGTATAACGCATAACGTATAACGTATAACGTATAACGTATAACGTATAACGTATAACGTATAACGTATAACGTATAACGTATAACGTCTAACGTGTGACGTATAACGTGTGACGTATAACGTATAACGTGCAACGTATAACGTATAACGTATAACGTATAACGTTTAACGTATAACGTATAACGTATAACGTATAAGGTATAACGTATAACGTGTAACGTATAACGTATAACGTGTGACGTATAACGTGTAACGTATAACGTATGACGTATAACGTGTATCGTATAAGCTATGACGTATAACGTATAACGTATAACGTATAACGTATAACGTATAACGTGTAACGTATAACGTATAACGTGTAACGTATAACGTATAACGTATAACGTATAACGTATAACGTATAACGTATAACGTATAACGTATAACGTATAACGCATAACGTATAACGTATAACGTGTAACGTATAACGTATAACGTGTGACGTATAACGTGTGACGTATAACGTATAACGTGTAACGTATAACGTACAACGTATAACGTGTAACGTATAACGTGTGACGTATAACGTATAACGTGTAACGTATAACGTATAACGTATAACGTATAACGTATAACGTATAACGTATAACGTATAACGTATAACGTATAACGTATAACGTATAACGTCTAACGTGTGACGTATAACGTGTGACGTATAACGTATAACGTGCAACGTATAACGTATAACGTATAACGTATAACGTTTAACGTATAACGTATAACGTATAACGTATAAGGTATAACGTATAACGTGTAACGTATAACGTATAACGTGTGACGTATAACGTGTAACGTATAACGTATGACGTATAACGTGTATCGTATAAGCTATGACGTATAACGTATAACGTATAACGTATAACGTATAACGTATAACGTATAACGTATATCGTATAACGTATAACGTGTGACGTATAACGTATAACGTGTAACGTATAACGTATAACGTATAACGTATAACGTGTAACGCATAACGTATAACGTATAACGTATAACGTATAACGTATAACGTATAACGTATAACGTATAACGTATAACGTCTAACGTGTGACGTATAACGTGTGACGTATAACGTATAACGTGCAACGTATAACGTTTAACGTATAACGTATAACGTATAACGTATAAGGTATAACGTATAACGTGTAACGTATAACGTATAACGTGTGACGTATAACGTGTAACGTATAACGTATGACGTATAACGTGTATCGTATAAGCTATGACGTATAACGTATAACGTATAACGTATAACGTATAACGTATAACGTATAACGTATAACGTATAACGTATAACGTGTAACGTATAACGTATAACGTGTAACGTATAACGTATAACGTATAACGTATAACGTATAACGTATAACGTATAACGTATAACGTATAACGTATAACGTATAACGTATAACGTATAACGTATAACGTATAACGTATAACGTATAACGTATAACGTATAACGTATAACGTATAACGTATAACGTATAACGTATAACGTATAACGTATAACGTATAACGTATAACGTATAACGTATAACGTATAACGTGTAACGTATAACGTATAACGTGTGACGTATAACGTGTGACGTATAACGTATAACGTGTAACGTATAACGTATAACGTATTACGTATAACGTATAACGTATAACGTATTACGTACAACGTATAACGTGTAACGTATAACGTGTGACGTATAACGTATAACGTGTAACGTATAACGTATAACGTATAACGTATAACGTATAACGTATAACGTTCAACGTATAACTTATAACGTATAACGTATAACGTTTAACGTATAACGCATAACGTATAACGTACAACGTGTAACGAAGAACGTATAACGAATAACGTAAAACGAATAACGTACTACATATTACGTATAACGTATAACATATAACGTATAACGTATAACGTATAACGTATAACGTATAACGTATAACGTGTAACGTATAACGTATAACGTATAACGTATAACGTATAACGTATAACGTATAACGTATAACGTATAACGTATAACGTATAACGTCTAACGTATAACGTATAACGTGTGACGTATAACGTATAACGTGTAACGTATAACGTATAACGTGTGACGTATAACGTATAACGTGTAACGTATAACGTATAACGTATAACGTATAACGTATAACGTATAACGTATAACGTATAACGTATATCGTATAACGTATAACGTGTGACGTATAACGTATAACGTGTAACGTATAACGTATAACGTATAACGTATAACGTATCACGTATAACGTATAACGTGTAACGTATAACGTGTGACGTATTACGTATAACGTGTAACGTATAACGTATAACGTATAACGTATAACGTATAACGTATATCGTATAACGTATAACGTATAACGTATCACGTATAACGTATCACGTATAACGTATAACGTATAACGTATAACGAATAATGTAAATCGTATAACGTATTACATATTACGTATAACGTATAACATATAACGTATAACGTATAACGTATAACGAATAACGTATAACGTATAACGTATAACGTATAACGTATAACGTGTAACGTATAACGTATAACGTATAACGTATAACGTATAACGTATAACGTATAACGTATAACGTATAACGTATAACGTATAACGTATAACGTATAACGTATAACGTATAACGTATAACGTCTAACGTGTGACGTATAACGTGTGACGTATAACGTATAACGTGCAACGTATAACGTATAACGTATAACGTATAACGTTTAACGTATAACGTATAACGTATAACGTATAAGGTATAACGTATAACGTGTAACGTATAACGTATAACGTGTGACGTATAACGTGTAACGTATAACGTATGACGTATAACGTGTATCGTATAAGCTATGACGTATAACGTATAACGTATAACGTATAACGTATAACGTATAACGTATAACGTATATCGTATAACGTATAACGTGTGACGTATAACGTATAACGTGTAACGTATAACGTATAACGTATAACGTATAACGTGTAACGCATAACGTATAACGTATAACGTATAACGTATAACGTATAACGTATAACGTATAACGTATAACGTATAACGTATAACGTCTAACGTGTGACGTATAACGTGTGACGTATAACGTATAACGTGCAACGTATAACGTATAACGTATAACGTATAACGTTTAACGTATAACGTATAACGTATAACGTATAAGGTATAACGTATAATGTGTAACGTATAACGTATAACGTGTGACGTATAACGTGTAACGTATAACGTATGACGTATAACGTGTATCGTATAAGCTATGACGTATAACGTATAACGTATAACGTATAACGTATAACGTATAACGTATAACGTATATCGTATAACGTATAACGTGTGACGTATAACGTGTAACGTATAACGTATGACGTATAACGTGTATCGTATAAGCTATGACGTATAACGTATAACGTATAACGTATAACGTATAACGTATAACGTATATCGTATAACGTATAACGTGTGACGTATAACGTATAACGTGTAACGTATAACGTATAACGTATAACGTATAACGTATAACGTATAACGTATAACGTATAACGTATAAGGTATAACGTATGACGTATAACGTGTATCGTATAAGCTATGACGTATAACGTATAACGTATAACGTATAACGTATAACGTATAACGTATAACGTATAACGTATAACGTATAACGTATAACGTATAACGTGTAACGTATAACGTATAACGTATAACGTATAACGTATAACGTATAACGTATAACGTATAACGTATAACGTATAACGTCTAACGTATAACGTATAACGTGTGACGTATAACGTATAACGTGTAACGTATAACGTATAACGTGTGACGTATAACGTATAACGTGTAACGTATAACGTATAACGTATAACGTATAACGTATAACGTATAACGTATAACGTATAACGTATATCGTATAACGTATAACGTGTGACGTATAACGTATAACGTGTAACGTATAACGTATAACGTATAACGTATAACGTATCACGTATTACATATTACGTATAACGTATAACATATAACGTATAACGTATAACGTATAACGTATAACGTATAACGTATAACGTATAACGTATAACGTATAACGTGTAACGTATAACGTATAACGTATAACGTATAACTTATAACGTATAACGTATAACGTATAACGTATAACGTATAACGTATAACGTATAACGTATAACGTATATAGTATAACGTATAACGTATAACGTATAACGTATAACGTATAACGTATAACGTATAACGTATAACGTATAACGTATAACGTCTAACGTGTGACGTATAACGTGTGACGTATAACGTATAACGTGCAACGTATAACGTATAACGTATAACGTATAACGTATAACGTATAACGTATAACGTATAACGTATAACGTATAACGTATAACGTCTAACGTATAACGTATAACGTGTGACGTATAACGTATAACGTATAACGTGTAACGTATAACGTGTGACGTATTACGTATAACGTGTAACGTATAACGTATAACGTATAACGTATAACGTATAACGTATATCGTATAACGTATAACGTATAACGTATCACGTATAACGTATCACGTATAACGTATAACGTATAACGTATAACGAATAATGTAAATCGTATAACGTATTACATATTACGTATAACGTATAACATATAACGTATAACGTATAACGTATAACGAATAACGTATAACGTATAACGTATAACGTATAACGTATAACGTGTAACGTATAACGTATAACGTATAACGTATAACGTATAACGTATAACGTATAACGTATAACGTATAACGTATAACGTATAACGTATAACGTATAACGTATAACGTATAACGTATAACGTCTAACGTGTGACGTATAACGTGTGACGTATAACGTATAACGTGCAACGTATAACGTATAACGTATAACGTATAACGTTTAACGTATAACGTATAACGTATAACGTATAACGTATAACGTATAACGTTTAACGTATAACGTATAACGTATAACGTATAACGTATAACGTATAAGGTATAACGTATAACGTGTAACGTATAACGTATAACGTGTGACGTATAACGTGAAACGTATAACGTAAGACGTATAACGTGTATCGTATAAGCTATGACGTATAACGTATAACGTATAACGTATAACGTATAACGTATAACGTATAACGTATAACGTATATCGTATAACGTATAACGTGTGACGTATAACGTATAACGTGTAACGTATAACGTATTACGTATAACGTATAACGTATAACGCATAACGTATAACGTATAACGTATAACGTATAACGTATAACGTATAACGTATCACGTATAACGTATCACGTATAACGTATAACGTATAACGTATAACGAATAACGTATAACGTTTAACGTATAACGCATAACGTATAACGTACAACGTGTAACGAAGAACGTATAACGAATAACGTAAAACGAATAACGTACTACATATTACGTATAACGTATAACATATAACGTATAACGTATAACGTATAACGTATAACGTATAACGTATAACGTGTAACGTATAACGTATAACGTATAACGTATAACGTATAACGTATAACGTATAACGTATAACGTATAACGTATAACGTATAACGTCTAACGTATAACGTATAACGTGTGACGTATAACGTATAACGTGTAACGTATAACGTATAACGTGTGACGTATAACGTATAACGTGTAACGTATAACGTACAACGTGTAACGAAGAACGTATAACGAATAACGTAAAACGAATAACGTACTACATATTACGTATAACGTATAACATATAACGTATAACGTATAACGTATAACGTATAACGTATAACGTATAACGTGTAACGTATAACGTATAACGTATAACGTATAACGTATAACGTATAACGTATAACGTATAACGTATAACGTATAACGTATAACGTCTAACGTATAACGTATAACGTGTGACGTATAACGTATAACGTGTAACGTATAACGTATAACGTGTGACGTATAACGTATAACGTGTAACGTATAACGTATAACGTATAACGTATAACGTATAACGTATAACGTATAACGTATAACGTATATCGTATAACGTATAACGTGTGACGTATAACGTATAACGTGTAACGTATAACGTATAACGTATAACGTATAACGTATCACGTATAACGTATAACGTGTAACGTATAACGTGTGACGTATTACGTATAACGTGTAACGTATAACGTATAACGTATAACGTATAACGTATAACGTATATCGTATAACGTATAACGTATAACGTATCACGTATAACGTATCACGTATAACGTATAACGTATAACGTATAACGAATAATGTAAATCGTATAACGTATTACATATTACGTATAACGTATAACATATAACGTATAACGTATAACGTATAACGAATAACGTATAACGTATAACGTATAACGTATAACGTATAACGTGTAACGTATAACGTATAACGTATAACGTATAACGTATAACGTATAACGTATAACGTATAACGTATAACGTATAACGTATAACGTATAACGTATAACGTATAACGTATAACGTATAACGTCTAACGTGTGACGTATAACGTGTGACGTATAACGTATAACGTGCAACGTATAACGTATAACGTATAACGTATAACGTTTAACGTATAACGTATAACGTATAACGTATAAGGTATAACGTATAACGTGTAACGTATAACGTATAACGTGTGACGTATAACGTGTAACGTATAACGTATGACGTATAACGTGTATCGTATAAGCTATGACGTATAACGTATAACGTATAACGTATAACGTATAACGTATAACGTATAACGTATATCGTATAACGTATAACGTGTGACGTATAACGTATAACGTGTAACGTATAACGTATAACGTATAACGTATAACGTGTAACGCATAACGTATAACGTATAACGTATAACGTATAACGTATAACGTATAACGTATAACGTATAACGTATAACGTATAACGTCTAACGTGTGACGTATAACGTGTGACGTATAACGTATAACGTGCAACGTATAACGTATAACGTATAACGTATAACGTTTAACGTATAACGTATAACGTATAACGTATAAGGTATAACGTATAATGTGTAACGTATAACGTATAACGTGTGACGTATAACGTGTAACGTATAACGTATGACGTATAACGTGTATCGTATAAGCTATGACGTATAACGTATAACGTATAACGTATAACGTATAACGTATAACGTATAACGTATATCGTATAACGTATAACGTGTGACGTATAACGTGTAACGTATAACGTATGACGTATAACGTGTATCGTATAAGCTATGACGTATAACGTATAACGTATAACGTATAACGTATAACGTATAACGTATATCGTATAACGTATAACGTGTGACGTATAACGTATAACGTGTAACGTATAACGTATAACGTATAACGTATAACGTATAACGTATAACGTATAACGTATAACGTATAAGGTATAACGTATGACGTATAACGTGTATCGTATAAGCTATGACGTATAACGTATAACGTATAACGTATAACGTATAACGTATAACGTATAACGTATAACGTATAACGTATAACGTATAACGTATAACGTGTAACGTATAACGTATAACGTATAACGTATAACGTATAACGTATAACGTATAACGTATAACGTATAACGTATAACGTCTAACGTATAACGTATAACGTGTGACGTATAACGTATAACGTGTAACGTATAACGTATAACGTGTGACGTATAACGTATAACGTGTAACGTATAACGTATAACGTATAACGTATAACGTATAACGTATAACGTATAACGTATAACGTATATCGTATAACGTATAACGTGTGACGTATAACGTATAACGTGTAACGTATAACGTATAACGTATAACGTATAACGTATCACGTATTACATATTACGTATAACGTATAACATATAACGTATAACGTATAACGTATAACGTATAACGTATAACGTATAACGTATAACGTATAACGTATAACGTGTAACGTATAACGTATAACGTATAACGTATAACTTATAACGTATAACGTATAACGTATAACGTATAACGTATAACGTATAACGTATAACGTATAACGTATATAGTATAACGTATAACGTATAACGTATAACGTATAACGTATAACGTATAACGTATAACGTATAACGTATAACGTATAACGTCTAACGTGTGACGTATAACGTGTGACGTATAACGTATAACGTGCAACGTATAACGTATAACGTATAACGTATAACGTATAACGTATAACGTATAACGTATAACGTATAACGTATAACGTATAACGTATAACGTCTAACGTATAACGTATAACGTGTGACGTATAACGTATAACGTATAACGTGTAACGTATAACGTGTGACGTATTACGTATAACGTGTAACGTATAACGTATAACGTATAACGTATAACGTATAACGTATATCGTATAACGTATAACGTATAACGTATCACGTATAACGTATCACGTATAACGTATAACGTATAACGTATAACGAATAATGTAAATCGTATAACGTATTACATATTACGTATAACGTATAACATATAACGTATAACGTATAACGTATAACGAATAACGTATAACGTATAACGTATAACGTATAACGTATAACGTGTAACGTATAACGTATAACGTATAACGTATAACGTATAACGTATAACGTATAACGTATAACGTATAACGTATAACGTATAACGTATAACGTATAACGTATAACGTATAACGTATAACGTCTAACGTGTGACGTATAACGTGTGACGTATAACGTATAACGTGCAACGTATAACGTATAACGTATAACGTATAACGTTTAACGTATAACGTATAACGTATAACGTATAACGTATAACGTATAACGTTTAACGTATAACGTATAACGTATAACGTATAACGTATAACGTATAAGGTATAACGTATAACGTGTAACGTATAACGTATAACGTGTGACGTATAACGTGAAACGTATAACGTAAGACGTATAACGTGTATCGTATAAGCTATGACGTATAACGTATAACGTATAACGTATAACGTATAACGTATAACGTATAACGTATAACGTATATCGTATAACGTATAACGTGTGACGTATAACGTATAACGTGTAACGTATAACGTATTACGTATAACGTATAACGTATAACGCATAACGTATAACGTATAACGTATAACGTATAACGTATAACGTATAACGTATCACGTATAACGTATCACGTATAACGTATAACGTATAACGTATAACGAATAACGTATAACGTTTAACGTATAACGCATAACGTATAACGTACAACGTGTAACGAAGAACGTATAACGAATAACGTAAAACGAATAACGTACTACATATTACGTATAACGTATAACATATAACGTATAACGTATAACGTATAACGTATAACGTATAACGTATAACGTGTAACGTATAACGTATAACGTATAACGTATAACGTATAACGTATAACGTATAACGTATAACGTATAACGTATAACGTATAACGTCTAACGTATAACGTATAACGTGTGACGTATAACGTATAACGTGTAACGTATAACGTATAACGTGTGACGTATAACGTATAACGTGTAACGTATAACGTATAACGTATAACGTATAACGTATAACGTATAACGTATAACGTATAACGTATATCGTATAACGTATAACGTGTGACGTATAACGTATAACGTGTAACGTATAACGTATAACGTATAACGTATAACGTATCACGTATAACGTATAACGTGTAACGTATAACGTGTGACGTATTACGTATAACGTGTAACGTATAACGTATAACGTATAACGTATAACGTATAACGTATATCGTATAACGTATAACGTATAACGTATCACGTATAACGTATCACGTATAACGTATAACGTATAACGTATAACGAATAATGTAAATCGTATAACGTATTACATATTACGTATAACGTATAACATATAACGTATAACGTATAACGTATAACGAATAACGTATAACGTATAACGTATAACGTATAACGTATAACGTGTAACGTATAACGTATAACGTATAACGTATAACGTATAACGTATAACGTATAACGTATAACGTATAACGTATAACGTATAACGTATAACGTATAACGTATAACGTATAACGTATAACGTCTAACGTGTGACGTATAACGTGTGACGTATAACGTATAACGTGCAACGTATAACGTATAACGTATAACGTATAACGTTTAACGTATAACGTATAACGTATAACGTATAAGGTATAACGTATAACGTGTAACGTATAACGTATAACGTGTGACGTATAACGTGTAACGTATAACGTATGACGTATAACGTGTATCGTATAAGCTATGACGTATAACGTATAACGTATAACGTATAACGTATAACGTATAACGTATAACGTATATCGTATAACGTATAACGTGTGACGTATAACGTATAACGTGTAACGTATAACGTATAACGTATAACGTATAACGTGTAACGCATAACGTATAACGTATAACGTATAACGTATAACGTATAACGTATAACGTATAACGTATAACGTATAACGTATAACGTCTAACGTGTGACGTATAACGTGTGACGTATAACGTATAACGTGCAACGTATAACGTATAACGTATAACGTATAACGTTTAACGTATAACGTATAACGTATAACGTATAAGGTATAACGTATAACGTGTAACGTATAACGTATAACGTGTGACGTATAACGTGTAACGTATAACGTATGACGTATAACGTGTATCGTATAAGCTATGACGTATAACGTATAACGTATAACGTATAACGTATAACGTATAACGTATAACGTATATCGTATAACGTATAACGTGTGACGTATAACGTGTAACGTATAACGTATGACGTATAACGTGTATCGTATAAGCTATGACGTATAACGTATAACGTATAACGTATAACGTATAACGTATAACGTATAACGTATATCGTATAACGTATAACGTGTGACGTATAACGTATAACGTGTAACGTATAACGTATAACGTATAACGTATAACGTATAACGTATAACGTATAACGTATAACGTATAAGGTATAACGTATGACGTATAACGTGTATCGTATAAGCTATGACGTATAACGTATAACGTATAACGTATAACGTATAACGTATAACGTATAACGTATAACGTATAACGTATAACATATAACGTATAACGTGTAACGTATAACGTATAACGTATAACGTATAACGTATAACGTATAACGTATAACGTATAACGTATAACGTATAACGTCTAACGTATAACGTATAACGTGTGACGTATAACGTATAACGTGTAACGTATAACGTATAACGTGTGACGTATAACGTATAACGTGTAACGTATAACGTATAACGTATAACGTATAACGTATAACGTATAACGTATAACGTATAACGTATATCGTATAACGTATAACGTGTGACGTATAACGTATAACGTGTAACGTATAACGTATAACGTATAACGTATAACGTATCACGTATTACATATTACGTATAACGTATAACATATAACGTATAACGTATAACGTATAACGTATAACGTATAACGTATAACGTATAACGTATAACGTATAACGTGTAACGTATAACGTATAACGTATAACGTATAACTTATAACGTATAACGTATAACGTATAACGTATAACGTATAACGTATAACGTATAACGTATAACGTATAACGTATAACGTATAACGTGTAACGTATAACGTGTGACGTATTACGTATAACGTGTAACGTATAACGTATAACGTATAACGTATAACGTATAACGTATATCGTATAACGTATAACGTATAACGTATAACGTATAACGTATAACGTATAACGTATAACGTATAACGTATAACGTATAACGTATAACGTATAACGTATAACGTATAACGTCTAACGTGTGACGTATAACGTGTGACGTATAACGTATAACGTGCAACGTATAACGTATAACGTATAACGTATAACGTTTAACGTATAACGTATAACGTATAACGTATAACGTATAAGGTATAACGTATAACGTGTAACGTATAACGTATAACGTGTGACGTATAACGTGAAACGTATAACGTAAGACGTATAACGTGTATCGTATAAGCTATGACGTATAACGTATAACGTATAACGTATAACGTATAACGTATAACGTATAACGTATAACGTATATCGTATAACGTATAACGTGTGACGTATAACGTATAACGTGTAACGTATAACGTATTACGTATAACGTATAACGTATAACGCATAACGTATAACGTATAACGTATAACGTATAACGTATAACGTATAACGTATCACGTATAACGTATCACGTATAACGTATAACGTATAACGTATAACGAATAACGTATAACGTTTAACGTATAACGCATAACGTATAACGTACAACGTGTAACGAAGAACGTATAACGAATAACGTAAAACGAATAACGTACTACATATTACGTATAACGTATAACATATAACGTATAACGTATAACGTATAACGTATAACGTATAACGTATAACGTGTAACGTATAACGTATAACGTATAACGTATAACGTATAACGTATAACGTATAACGTATAACGTATAACGTATAACGTATAACGTCTAACGTATAACGTATAACGTGTGACGTATAACGTATAACGTGTAACGTATAACGTATAACGTGTGACGTATAACGTATAACGTGTAACGTATAACGTATAACGTATAACGTATAACGTATAACGTATAACGTATAACGTATAACGTATATCGTATAACGTATAACGTGTGACGTATAACGTATAACGTGTAACGTATAACGTATAACGTATAACGTATAACGTATCACGTATAACGTATAACGTGTAACGTATAACGTGTGACGTATTACGTATAACGTGTAACGTATAACGTATAACGTATAACGTATAACGTATAACGTATATCGTATAACGTATAACGTATAACGTATCACGTATAACGTATCACGTATAACGTATAACGTATAACGTATAACGAATAATGTAAATCGTATAACGTATTACATATTACGTATAACGTATAACATATAACGTATAACGTATAACGTATAACGAATAACGTATAACGTATAACGTATAACGTATAACGTATAACGTGTAACGTATAACGTATAACGTATAACGTATAACGTATAACGTATAACGTATAACGTATAACGTATAACGTATAACGTATAACGTATAACGTATAACGTATAACGTATAACGTATAACGTCTAACGTGTGACGTATAACGTGTGACGTATAACGTATAACGTGCAACGTATAACGTATAACGTATAACGTATAACGTTTAACGTATAACGTATAACGTATAACGTATAAGGTATAACGTATAACGTGTAACGTATAACGTATAACGTGTGACGTATAACGTGTAACGTATAACGTATGACGTATAACGTGTATCGTATAAGCTATGACGTATAACGTATAACGTATAACGTATAACGTATAACGTATAACGTATAACGTATATCGTATAACGTATAACGTGTGACGTATAACGTATAACGTGTAACGTATAACGTATAACGTATAACGTATAACGTGTAACGCATAACGTATAACGTATAACGTATAACGTATAACGTATAACGTATAACGTATAACGTATAACGTATAACGTATAACGTCTAACGTGTGACGTATAACGTGTGACGTATAACGTATAACGTGCAACGTATAACGTATAACGTATAACGTATAACGTTTAACGTATAACGTATAACGTATAACGTATAAGGTATAACGTATAACGTGTAACGTATAACGTATAACGTGTGACGTATAACGTGTAACGTATAACGTATGACGTATAACGTGTATCGTATAAGCTATGACGTATAACGTATAACGTATAACGTATAACGTATAACGTATAACGTATAACGTATATCGTATAACGTATAACGTGTGACGTATAACGTGTAACGTATAACGTATGACGTATAACGTGTATCGTATAAGCTATGACGTATAACGTATAACGTATAACGTATAACGTATAACGTATAACGTATAACGTATATCGTATAACGTATAACGTGTGACGTATAACGTATAACGTGTAACGTATAACGTATAACGTATAACGTATAACGTATAACGTATAACGTATAACGTATAACGTATAAGGTATAACGTATGACGTATAACGTGTATCGTATAAGCTATGACGTATAACGTATAACGTATAACGTATAACGTATAACGTATAACGTATAACGTATAACGTATAACGTATAACGTATAACGTATAACGTGTAACGTATAACGTATAACGTATAACGTATAACGTATAACGTATAACGTATAACGTATAACGTATAACGTATAACGTCTAACGTATAACGTATAACGTGTGACGTATAACGTATAACGTGTAACGTATAACGTATAACGTGTGACGTATAACGTATAACGTGTAACGTATAACGTATAACGTATAACGTATAACGTATAACGTATAACGTATAACGTATAACGTATATCGTATAACGTATAACGTGTGACGTATAACGTATAACGTGTAACGTATAACGTATAACGTATAACGTATAACGTATCACGTATTACATATTACGTATAACGTATAACATATAACGTATAACGTATAACGTATAACGTATAACGTATAACGTATAACGTATAACGTATAACGTATAACGTGTAACGTATAACGTATAACGTATAACGTATAACTTATAACGTATAACGTATAACGTATAACGTATAACGTATAACGTATAACGTATAACGTATAACGTATAACGTATAACGTATAACGTGTAACGTATAACGTGTGACGTATTACGTATAACGTGTAACGTATAACGTATAACGTATAACGTATAACGTATAACGTATATCGTATAACGTATAACGTATAACGTATCACGTATAACGTATCACGTATAACGTATAACGTATAACGTATAACGAATAATGTAAATCGTATAACGTATTACATATTACGTATAACGTATAACATATAACGTATAACGTATAACGTATAACGAATAACGTATAACGTATAACGTATAACGTATAACGTATAACGTGTAACGTATAACGTATAACGTATAACGTATAACGTATAACGTATAACGTATAACGTATAACGTATAACGCATAACGTATAACGTACAACGTGTAACGAAGAACGTATAACGAATAACGTAAAACGAATAACGTACTACATATTACGTATAACGTATAACATATAACGTATAACGTATAACGTATAACGTATAACGTATAACGTATAACGTGTAACGTATAACGTATAACGTATAACGTATAACGTATAACGTATAACGTATAACGTATAACGTATAACGTATAACGTATAACGTCTAACGTATAACGTATAACGTGTGACGTATAACGTATAACGTGTAACGTATAACGTATAACGTGTGACGTATAACGTATAACGTGTAACGTATAACGTATAACGTATAACGTATAACGTATAACGTATAACGTATAACGTATAACGTATATCGTATAACGTATAACGTGTGACGTATAACGTATAACGTGTAACGTATAACGTATAACGTATAACGTATAACGTATCACGTATAACGTATAACGTGTAACGTATAACGTGTGACGTATTACGTATAACGTGTAACGTATAACGTATAACGTATAACGTATAACGTATAACGTATATCGTATAACGTATAACGTATAACGTATCACGTATAACGTATCACGTATAACGTATAACGTATAACGTATAACGAATAATGTAAATCGTATAACGTATTACATATTACGTATAACGTATAACATATAACGTATAACGTATAACGTATAACGAATAACGTATAACGTATAACGTATAACGTATAACGTATAACGTGTAACGTATAACGTATAACGTATAACGTATAACGTATAACGTATAACGTATAACGTATAACGTATAACGTATAACGTATAACGTATAACGTATAACGTATAACGTATAACGTATAACGTCTAACGTGTGACGTATAACGTGTGACGTATAACGTATAACGTGCAACGTATAACGTATAACGTATAACGTATAACGTTTAACGTATAACGTATAACGTATAACGTATAAGGTATAACGTATAACGTGTAACGTATAACGTATAACGTGTGACGTATAACGTGTAACGTATAACGTATGACGTATAACGTGTATCGTATAAGCTATGACGTATAACGTATAACGTATAACGTATAACGTATAACGTATAACGTATAACGTATATCGTATAACGTATAACGTGTGACGTATAACGTATAACGTGTAACGTATAACGTATAACGTATAACGTATAACGTGTAACGCATAACGTATAACGTATAACGTATAACGTATAACGTATAACGTATAACGTATAACGTATAACGTATAACGTATAACGTCTAACGTGTGACGTATAACGTGTGACGTATAACGTATAACGTGCAACGTATAACGTATAACGTATAACGTATAACGTTTAACGTATAACGTATAACGTATAACGTATAAGGTATAACGTATAACGTGTAACGTATAACGTATAACGTGTGACGTATAACGTGTAACGTATAACGTATGACGTATAACGTGTATCGTATAAGCTATGACGTATAACGTATAACGTATAACGTATAACGTATAACGTATAACGTATAACGTATATCGTATAACGTATAACGTGTGACGTATAACGTGTAACGTATAACGTATGACGTATAACGTGTATCGTATAAGCTATGACGTATAACGTATAACGTATAACGTATAACGTATAACGTATAACGTATAACGTATATCGTATAACGTATAACGTGTGACGTATAACGTATAACGTGTAACGTATAACGTATAACGTATAACGTATAACGTATAACGTATAACGTATAACGTATAACGTATAAGGTATAACGTATGACGTATAACGTGTATCGTATAAGCTATGACGTATAACGTATAACGTATAACGTATAACGTATAACGTATAACGTATAACGTATAACGTATAACGTATAACGTATAACGTATAACGTGTAACGTATAACGTATAACGTATAACGTATAACGTATAACGTATAACGTATAACGTATAACGTATAACGTATAACGTCTAACGTATAACGTATAACGTGTGACGTATAACGTATAACGTGTAACGTATAACGTATAACGTGTGACGTATAACGTATAACGTGTAACGTATAACGTATAACGTATAACGTATAACGTATAACGTATAACGTATAACGTATAACGTATATCGTATAACGTATAACGTGTGACGTATAACGTATAACGTGTAACGTATAACGTATAACGTATAACGTATAACGTATCACGTATTACATATTACGTATAACGTATAACATATAACGTATAACGTATAACGTATAACGTATAACGTATAACGTATAACGTATAACGTATAACGTATAACGTGTAACGTATAACGTATAACGTATAACGTATAACTTATAACGTATAACGTATAACGTATAACGTATAACGTATAACGTATAACGTATAACGTATAACGTATAACGTATAACGTATAACGTGTAACGTATAACGTGTGACGTATTACGTATAACGTGTAACGTATAACGTATAACGTATAACGTATAACGTATAACGTATATCGTATAACGTATAACGTATAACGTATCACGTATAACGTATCACGTATAACGTATAACGTATAACGTATAACGAATAATGTAAATCGTATAACGTATTACATATTACGTATAACGTATAACATATAACGTATAACGTATAACGTATAACGAATAACGTATAACGTATAACGTATAACGTATAACGTATAACGTGTAACGTATAACGTATAACGTATAACGTATAACGTATAACGTATAACGTATAACGTATAACGTATAACGTATAACGTATAACGTATAACGTATAACGTATAACGTATAACGTATAACGTCTAACGTGTGACGTATAACGTGTGACGTATAACGTATAACGTGCAACGTATAACGTATAACGTATAACGTATAACGTTTAACGTATAACGTATAACGTATAACGTATAAGGTATAACGTATAACGTGTAACGTATAACGTATAACGTGTGACGTATAACGTGAAACGTATAACGTAAGACGTATAACGTGTATCGTATAAGCTATGACGTATAACGTATAACGTATAACGTATAACGTATAACGTATAACGTATAACGTATATCGTATAACGTATAACGTGTGACGTATAACGTATAACGTGTAACGTATAACGTATTACGTATAACGTATAACGTATAACGCATAACGTATAACGTATAACGTATAACGTATAACGTATAACGTATAACGTATCACGTATAACGTATCACGTATAACGTATAACGTATAACGTATAACGAATAATGTAAATCGTATAACGTATTACATATTACGTATAACGTATAACGTGTGACGTATAACGTATAACGTGTAACGTATAACGTATAACGTATAACGTATAACGTATCACGTATTACATATTACGTATAACGTATAACATATAACGTATAACGTATAACGTATAACGTATAACGTATAACGTATAACGTATAACGTATAACGTATAACGTCTAACGTATAACGTATAACGTGTGACGTATAACGTATAACGTGTAACGTATAACGTATAACGTGTGACGTATAACGTATAACGTGTAACGTATAACGTATAACGTATAACGTATAACGTATAACGTATAACGTATAACGTATAACGTATATCGTATAACGTATAACGTGTGACGTATAACGTATAACGTGTAACGTATAACGTATAACGTATAACGTATAACGTATAACGTATCACGTATTACATATTACGTATAACGTATAACATATAACGTATAACGTATAACGTATAACGTATAACGTATAACGTATAACGTATAACGTATAACGTATAACGTGTAACGTATAACGTATAACGTATAACGTATAACTTATAACGTATAACGTATAACGTATAACGTATAACGTATAACGTATAACGTATAACGTATAACGTATATAGTATAACGTATAACGTATAACGTATAACGTATAACGTATAACGTATAACGTATAACGTATAACGTATAACGTATAACGTCTAACGTGTGACGTATAACGTGTGACGTATAACGTATAACGTGCAACGTATAACGTATAACGTATAACGTATAACGTATAACGTATAACGTATAACGTATAACGTATAACGTATAACGTATAACGTCTAACGTATAACGTATAACGTGTGACGTATAACGTATAACGTATAACGTGTAACGTATAACGTGTGACGTATTACGTATAACGTGTAACGTATAACGTATAACGTATAACGTATAACGTATAACGTATATCGTATAACGTATAACGTATAACGTATCACGTATAACGTATCACGTATAACGTATAACGTATAACGTATAACGAATAATGTAAATCGTATAACGTATTACATATTACGTATAACGTATAACATATAACGTATAACGTATAACGTATAACGAATAACGTATAACGTATAACGTATAACGTATAACGTATAACGTGTAACGTATAACGTATAACGTATAACGTATAACGTATAACGTATAACGTATAACGTATAACGTATAACGTATAACGTATAACGTATAACGTATAACGTATAACGTATAACGTATAACGTATAACGTATAACGTCTAACGTGTGACGTATAACGTGTGACGTATAACGTATAACGTGCAACGTATAACGTATAACGTATAACGTATAACGTTTAACGTATAACGTATAACGTATAACGTATAAGGTATAACGTATAACGTGTAACGTATAACGTATAACGTGTGACGTATAACGTGAAACGTATAACGTAAGACGTATAACGTGTATCGTATAAGCTATGACGTATAACGTATAACGTATAACGTATAACGTATAACGTATAACGTATAACGTATATCGTATAACGTATAACGTGTGACGTATAACGTATAACGTGTAACGTATAACGTATTACGTATAACGTATAACGTATAACGCATAACGTATAACGTATAACGTATAACGTATAACGTATAACGTATAACGTATAACGTATAACGTATAACGTATAACGTATAACGTCTAACGTGTGACGTATAACGTGTGACGTATAACGTATAACGTGCAACGTATAACGTATAACGTATAACGTATAACGTTTAACGTATAACGTATAACGTATAACGTATAAGGTATAACGTATAACGTGTAACGTATAACGTATAACGTGTGACGTATAACGTGTAACGTATAACGTATGACGTATAACGTGTATCGTATAAGCTATGACGTATAACGTATAACGTATAACGTATAACGTATAACGTATAACGTGTAACGTATAACGTATAACGTGTAACGTATAACGTATAACGTATAACGTATAACGTATAACGTATAACGTATAACGTATAACGTATAACGTATAACGTATAACGTATAACGTATAACGTATAACGTATAACGTATAACGTATAACGTATAACGTATAACGTATAACGTATAACGTATAACGTATAACGTATAACGTATAACGTATAACGTATAACGTATAACGTATAACGTATAACGTATAACGTGTAACGTATAACGTATAACGTGTGACGTATAACGTGTGACGTATAACGTATAACGTGTAACGTATAACGTATAACGTGTGACGTATAACGTATAACGTGTAACGTATAACGTATAACGTATAACGTATAACGTATAACGTATAACGTATAACGTATAACGTATATCGTATAACGTATAACGTGTGACGTATAACGCATAACGTGTATCGTATAAGCTATGACGTATAACGTATAACGTATAACGTATAACGTATAACGTATAACGTATAACGTATAACGAATAACGTATAACGTTTAACGTATAACGCATAACGTATAACGTACAACGTGTAACGAAGAACGTATAACGAATAACGTAAAACGAATAACGTACTACATATTACGTATAACGTATAACATATAACGTATAACGTATAACGTATAACGTATAACGTATAACGTATAACGTGTAACGTATAACGTATAACGTATAACGTATAACGTATAACGTATAACGTATAACGTATAACGTATAACGTATAACGTATAACGTCTAACGTATAACGTATAACGTGTGACGTATAACGTATAACGTGTAACGTATAACGTATAACGTGTGACGTATAACGTATAACGTATAACGTATAACGTATAACGTATAACGTATAACGTATAACGTATAACGTATAACGTATAACGTATAACGTATAACGTATAACGTATAACGTATAACGTATAACGTATAACGTATAACGTATAACGTATAACGTATAACGTATAACGTATAACGTATAACGTATAACGTATAACGTATAACGTATAACGTATAACGTATAACGTATAACGTATAACGTATAACGTATAACGTATAACGTATAACGTATAACGTGTAACGTATAACGTATAACGTGTGACGTATAACGTGTGACGTATAACGTATAACGTGTAACGTATAACGTATAACGTGTGACGTATAACGTATAACGTATAACGTATAACGTATAACGTATAACGTATAACGTATAACGTATAACGTATAACGTATAACGTATAACGTATAACGTATAACGTATAACGTATAACGTATAACGTATAACGTATAACGTATAACGTATAACGTATAACGTATAACGTATAACGTATAACGTATAACGTATAACGTATAACGTATAACGTATAACGTATAACGTATAACGTGTAACGTATAACGTATAACGTGTGACGTATAACGTGTGACGTATAACGTATAACGTGTAACGTATAACGTATAACGTGTGACGTATAACGTATAACGTGTAACGTATAACGTATAACGTGTGACGTATAACGTGTAACGTATAACGTATGACGTATAACGTGTATCGTATAAGCTATGACGTATAACGTATAACGTATAACGTATAACGTATAACGTATAACGTATAACGTATAACGAATAACGTATAACGTTTAACGTATAACGCATAACGTATAACGTACAACGTGTAACGAAGAACGTATAACGAATAACGTAAAACGAATAACGTACTACATATTACGTATAACGTATAACATATAACGTATAACGTATAACGTATAACGTATAACGTATAACGTATAACGTGTAACGTATAACGTATAACGTATAACGTATAACGTATAACGTATAACGTATAACGTATAACGTATAACGTGTGACGTATAACGTATAACGTGTAACGTATAACGTATAACGTGTGACGTATAACGTATAACGTGTAACGTATAACGTATAACGTATAACGTATAACGTATAACGTATAACGTATAACGTATAACGTATATCGTATAACGTATAACGTGTGACGTATAACGTATAACGTGTAACGTATAACGTATAACGTATAACGTATAACGTATCACGTATAACGTATAACGTGTAACGTATAACGTGTGACGTATTACGTATAACGTGTAACGTATAACGTATAACGTATAACGTATAACGTATAACGTATATCGTATAACGTATAACGTATAACGTATCACGTATAACGTATCACGTATAACGTATAACGTATAACGTATAACGAATAATGTAAATCGTATAACGTATTACATATTACGTATAACGTATAACATATAACGTATAACGTATAACGTATAACGAATAACGTATAACGTATAACGTATAACGTATAACGTATAACGTGTAACGTATAACGTATAACGTATAACGTATAACGTATAACGTATAACGTATAACGTATAACGTATAACGTATAACGTATAACGTATAACGTATAACGTATAACGTATAACGTATAACGTCTAACGTGTGACGTATAACGTGTGACGTATAACGTATAACGTGCAACGTATAACGTATAACGTATAACGTATAACGTTTAACGTATAACGTATAACGTATAACGTATAAGGTATAACGTATAACGTGTAACGTATAACGTATAACGTGTGACGTATAACGTGTAACGTATAACGTATGACGTATAACGTGTATCGTATAAGCTATGACGTATAACGTATAACGTATAACGTATAACGTATAACGTATAACGTATAACGTATATCGTATAACGTATAACGTGTGACGTATAACGTATAACGTGTAACGTATAACGTATAACGTATAACGTATAACGTGTAACGCATAACGTATAACGTATAACGTATAACGTATAACGTATAACGTATAACGTATAACGTATAACGTATAACGTATAACGTATAACGTCTAACGTGTGACGTATAACGTGTGACGTATAACGTATAACGTGCAACGTATAACGTATAACGTATAACGTATAACGTTTAACGTATAACGTATAACGTATAACGTATAAGGTATAACGTATAACGTGTAACGTATAACGTATAACGTGTGACGTATAACGTGTAACGTATAACGTATGACGTATAACGTGTATCGTATAAGCTATGACGTATAACGTATAACGTATAACGTATAACGTATAACGTATAACGTATAACGTATATCGTATAACGTATAACGTGTGACGTATAACGTGTAACGTATAACGTATGACGTATAACGTGTATCGTATAAGCTATGACGTATAACGTATAACGTATAACGTATAACGTATAACGTATAACGTATAACGTATATCGTATAACGTATAACGTGTGACGTATAACGTATAACGTGTAACGTATAACGTATAACGTATAACGTATAACGTATAACGTATAACGTATAACGTATAACGTATAAGGTATAACGTATGACGTATAACGTGTATCGTATAAGCTATGTCGTATAACGTATAACGTATAACGTATAACGTATAACGTATAACGTATAACGTATAACGTGTGACGTATAACGTATAACGTGTAACGTATAACGTATAACGTGTGACGTATAACGTATAACGTGTAACGTATAACGTATAACGTATAACGTATAACGTATAACGTATAACGTATAACGTATAACGTATATCGTATAACGTATAACGTGTGACGTATAACGTATAACGTGTAACGTATAACGTATAACGTATAACGTATAACGTATCACGTATTACATATTACGTATAACGTATAACATATAACGTATAACGTATAACGTATAACGTATAACGTATAACGTATAACGTATAACGTATAACGTATAACGTGTAACGTATAACGTACAACGTATAACGTATAACTTATAACGTATAACGTATAACGTATAACGTATAACGTATAACGTATAACGTATAACGTATAACGTATAACGGATAACGTATAACGTGTAACGTATAACGTGTGACGTATTACGTATAACGTGTAACGTATAACGTATAACGTATAACGTATAACGTATAACGTATATCGTATAACGTATAACGTATAACGTATCACGTATAACGTATCACGTATAACGTATAACGTATAACGTATAACGAATAATGTAAATCGTATAACGTATTACATATTACGTATAACGTATAACATATAACGTATAACGTATAACGTATAACGAATAACGTATAACGTATAACGTATAACGTATAACGTATAACGTGTAACGTATAACGTATAACGTATAACGTATAACGTATAACGTATAACGTATAACGTATAACGTATAACGTATAACGTATAACGTATAACGTATAACGTATAACGTATAACGTATAACGTATAACGTATAACGTCTAACGTGTGACGTATAACGTGTGACGTATAACGTATAACGTGCAACGTATAACGCATAACGTATAACGTATAACGTTTAACGTATAACGTATAACGTATAACGTATAAGGTATAACGTATAACGTGTTACGTATAACGTATAACGTGTGACGTATAACGTGAAACGTATAACGAAAGACGTATAACGTGTATCGTATAAGCTATGACGTATAACGTATAACGTATAACGTATAACGTATAACGTATAACGTATAACGTATATCGTATAACGTATAACGTGTGACGTATAACGTATAACGTGTAACGTATAACGTATTACGTATAACGTATAACGTATAACGCATAACGTATAACGTATAACGTATAACGTATAACGTATAACGTATAACGTATCACGTATAACGTATCACGTATAACGTATAACGTATAACGTATAACGAATAATGTAAATCGTATAACGTATTACATATTACGTATAACGTATAACGTGTGACGTATAACGTATAACGTATAACGTATAACGTATAACGTATAACGTATAACGTATCACGTATTACATATTACGTATAACGTATAACATATAACGTATAACGTATAACGTATAACGTATAACGTATAACGTATAACGTATAACGTATAACGTATAACGTCTAACGTATAACGTATAACGTGTGACGTATAACGTATAACGTGTAACGTATAACGTATAACGTGTGACGTATAACGTATAACGTGTAACGTATAACGTATAACGTATAACGTATAACGTATAACGTATAACGTATAACGTATAACGTATATCGTATAACGTATAACGTGTGACGTATAACGTATAACGTGTAACGTATAACGTATAACGTATAACGTATAACGTATCACGTATTACATATTACGTATAACGTATAACATATAACGTATAACGTATAACGTATAACGTATAACGTATAACGTATAACGTATAACGTATAACGTATAACGTGTAACGTATAACGTATAACGTATAACGTATAACTTATAACGTATAACGTATAACGTATAACGTATAACGTATAACGTATAACGTATAACGTATAACGTATATAGTATAACGTATAACGTATAACGTATAACGTATAACGTATAACGTATAACGTATAACGTATAACGTATAACGTATAACGTCTAACGTGTGACGTATAACGTGTGACGTATAACGTATAACGTGCAACGTATAACGTATAACGTATAACGTATAACGTATAACGTATAACGTATAACGTATAACGTATAACGTATAACGTATAACGTCTAACGTATAACGTATAACGTGTGACGTATAACGTATAACGTATAACGTGTAAGGTATAACGTGTGACGTATTACGTATAACGTGTAACGTATAACGTATAACGTATAACGTATAACGTATAACGTATATCGTATAACGTATAACGTATAACGTATCACGTATAACGTATCACGTATAACGTATAACGTATAACGTATAACGAATAATGTAAATCGTATAACGTATTACATATTACGTATAACGTATAACATATAACGTATAACGTATAACGTATAACGAATAACGTATAACGTATAACGTATAACGTATAACGTATAACGTGTAACGTATAACGTATAACGTATAACGTATAACGTATAACGTATAACGTATAACGTATAACGTATAACGTATAACGTATAACGTATAACGTATAACGTATAACGTATAACGTATAACGTATAACGTCTAACGTGTGACGTATAACGTGTGACGTATAACGTATAACGTGCAACGTATAACGTATAACGTATAACGTATAACGTTTAACGTATAACGTATAACGTATAACGTATAAGGTATAACGTATAACGTGTAACGTATAACGTATAACGTGTGACGTATAACGTGAAACGTATAACGTAAGACGTATAACGTGTATCGTATAAGCTATGACGTATAACGTATAACCTATAACGTATAACGTATAACGTATAACGTATAACGTATATCGTATAACGTATAACGTGTGACGTATAACGTATAACGTGTAACGTATAACGTATTACGTATAACGTATAACGTATAACGCATAACGTATAACGTATAACGTATAACGTATAACGTATAACGTATAACGTATAACGTATAACGTATGACGTATAACGTATAACGTCTAACGTGTGACGTATAACGTGTGACGTATAACGTATAACGTGCAACGTATAACGTATAACGTATAACGTATAACGTTTAACGTATAACGTATAACGTATAACGTATAAGGTATAACGTATAACGTGTAACGTATAACGTATAACGTGTGACGTATAACGTGTAACGTATAACGTATGACGTATAACGTGTATCGTATAAGCTATGACGTATAACGTATAACGTATAACGTATAACGTATAACGTATAACGTGTAACGTATAACGTATAACGTGTAACGTATAACGTATAACGTATAACGTATAACGTATAACGTATAACGTATAACGTATAACGTATAACGTATAACGTATAACGTATAACGTATAACGTATAACGTATAACGTATAACGTATAACGTATAACGTATAACGTATAACGTATAACGTATAACGTATAACGTATAACGTATAACGTATAACGTATAACGTATAACGTATAACGTATAACGTATAACGTATAACGTGTAACGTATAACGTATAACGTGTGACGTATAACGTGTGACGTATAACGTATAACGTGTAACGTATAACGTATAACGTATAACGTATTACGTATAACGTATAACGTATAACGTATTACGTACAACGTATAACGTGTAACGTATAACGTGTGACGTATAACGTATAACGTGTAACGTATAACGTATAACGTATAACGTATAACGTATAACGTATAACGTATAACGTATAACGTATAACGTATAACGTATAACGTATAACGTATAACGTATAACGTATAACGTATAACGTATAACGTATAACGTATAACGTATAACGTATAACGTATAACGTCTAACGTATAACGTATAACGTGTGACGTATAACGTATAACGTATAACGTGTAACGTATAACGTGTGACGTATTACGTATAACGTGTAACGTATAACGTATAACGTATAACGTATAACGTATAACGTATATCGTATAACGTATAACGTATAACGTATCACGTATAACGTATCACGTATAACGTATAACGTATAACGTATAACGAATAATGTAAATCGTATAACGTATTACATATTACGTATAACGTATAACATATAACGTATAACGTATAACGTATAACGAATAACGTATAACGTATAACGTATAACGTATAACGTATAACGTGTAACGTATAACGTATAACGTATAACGTATAACGTATAACGTATAACGTATAACGTATAACGTATAACGTATAACGTATAACGTATAACGTATAACGTATAACGTATAACGTATAACGTATAACGTCTAACGTGTGACGTATAACGTGTGACGTATAACGTATAACGTGCAACGTATAACGTATAACGTATAACGTATAACGTTTAACGTATAACGTATAACGTATAACGTATAAGGTATAACGTATAACGTGTAACGTATAACGTATAACGTGTGACGTATAACGTGAAACGTATAACGTAAGACGTATAACGTGTATCGTATAAGCTATGACGTATAACGTATAACGTATAACGTATAACGTATAACGTATAACGTATAACGTATAACGTATAACGTATATCGTATAACGTATAACGTGTGACGTATAACGTATAACGTGTAACGTATAACGTATAACGTATAACGTATAACGTGTAACGCATAACGTATAACGTATAACGTATAACGTATAACGTATAACGTATAACGTATAACGTATAACGTATAACGTATAACGTCTAACGTGTGACGTATAACGTGTGACGTATAACGTATAACGTGCAACGTATAACGTTTAACGTATAACGTATAACGTATAACGTATAAGGTATAACGTATAACGTGTAACGTATAACGTATAACGTGTGACGTATAACGTGTAACGTATAACGTATGACGTATAACGTGTATCGTATAAGCTATGACGTATAACGTATAACGTATAACGTATAACGTATAACGTATAACGTATAACGTATAACGTATAACGTGTAACGTATAACGTATAACGTGTAACGTATAACGTATAACGTATAACGTATAACGTATAACGTATAACGTATAACGTATAACGTATAACGTATAACGTATAACGTATAACGTATAACGTATAACGTATAACGTATAACGTATAACGTATAACGTATAACGTATAACGTATAACGTATAACGTATAACGTATAACGTATAACGTATAACGTATAACGTATAACGTATAACGTATAACGTATAACGTATAACGTGTAACGTATAACGTATAACGTGTGACGTATAACGTGTGACGTATAACGTATAACGTGTAACGTATAACGTATAACGTATTACGTATAACGTATAACGTATAACGTATTACGTACAACGTATAACGTGTAACGTATAACGTGTGACGTATAACGTATAACGTGTAACGTATAACGTATAACGTATAACGTATAACGTATAACGTATAACGTTCAACGTATAACTTATAACGTATAACGTATAACGTTTAACGTATAACGCATAACGTATAACGTACAACGTGTAACGAAGAACGTATAACGAATAACGTAAAACGAATAACGTACTACATATTACGTATAACGTATAACATATAACGTATAACGTATAACGTATAACGTATAACGTATAACGTATAACGTGTAACGTATAACGTATAACGTATAACGTATAACGTATAACGTATAACGTATAACGTATAACGTATAACGTATAACGTATAACGTCTAACGTATAACGTATAACGTGTGACGTATAACGTATAACGTGTAACGTA
This sequence comes from Ptiloglossa arizonensis, assembly GCF_051014685.1. Lineage (NCBI taxonomy): Eukaryota > Metazoa > Arthropoda > Insecta > Hymenoptera > Colletidae > Ptiloglossa > Ptiloglossa arizonensis. The sequence continues at coordinate 2,187,090 of NW_027478391.1, forward strand.
TAACGTATAACGTGTGACGTATAACGTATAACGTGTAACGTATAACGTATAACGTATAACGTATAACGTATAACGTATAACGTATAACGTATAACGTATATCGTATAACGTATAACGTGTGACGTATAACGTATAACGTGTAACGTATAACGTATAACGTATAACGTATAACGTATCACGTATAACGTATAACGTGTAACGTATAACGTGTGACGTATTACGTATAACGTGTAACGTATAACGTATAACGTATAACGTATAACGTATAACGTATATCGTATAACGTATAACGTATAACGTATCACGTATAACGTATCACGTATAACGTATAACGTATAACGTATAACGAATAATGTAAATCGTATAACGTATTACATATTACGTATAACGTATAACATATAACGTATAACGTATAACGTATAACGAATAGCGTATAACGTATAACGTATAACGTATAACGTATAACGTGTAACGTATAACGTATAACGTATAACGTATAACGTATAACGTATAACGTATAACGTATAACGTATAACGTATAACGTATAACGTATAACGTATAACGTATAACGTATAACGTATAACGTCTAACGTGTGACGTATAACGTGTGACGTATAACGTATAACGTGCAACGTATAACGTATAACGTATAACGTATAACGTTTAACGTATAACGTATAACGTATAACGTATAAGGTATAACGTATAACGTGTAACGTATAACGTATAACGTGTGACGTATAACGTGTAACGTATAACGTATGACGTATAACGTGTATCGTATAAGCTATGACGTATAACGTATAACGTATAACGTATAACGTATAACGTATAACGTATAACGTATATCGTATAACGTATAACGTGTGACGTATAACGTATAACGTGTAACGTATAACGTATAACGTATAACGTATAACGTGTAACGCATAACGTATAACGTATAACGTATAACGTATAACGTATAACGTATAACGTATAACGTATAACGTATAACGTATAACGTCTAACGTGTGACGTATAACGTGTGACGTATAACGTATAACGTGCAACGTATAACGTATAACGTATAACGTATAACGTTTAACGTATAACGTATAACGTATAACGTATAAGGTATAACGTATAACGTGTAACGTATAACGTATAACGTGTGACGTATAACGTGTAACGTATAACGTATGACGTATAACGTGTATCGTATAAGCTATGACGTATAACGTATAACGTATAACGTATAACGTATAACGTATAACGTATAACGTATATCGTATAACGTATAACGTGTGACGTATAACGTGTAACGTATAACGTATGACGTATAACGTGTATCGTATAAGCTATGACGTATAACGTATAACGTATAACGTATAACGTATAACGTATAACGTATATCGTATAACGTATAACGTGTGACGTATAACGTATAACGTGTAACGTATAACGTATAACGTATAACGTATAACGTATAACGTATAACGTATAACGTATAACGTATAAGGTATAACGTATGACGTATAACGTGTATCGTATAAGCTATGACGTATAACGTATAACGTATAACGTATAACGTATAACGTATAACGTATAACGTATAACGTATAACGTATAACGTATAACGTATAACGTGTAACGTATAACGTATAACGTATAACGTATAACGTATAACGTATAACGTATAACGTATAACGTATAACGTATAACGTCTAACGTATAACGTATAACGTGTGACGTATAACGTATAACGTGTAACGTATAACGTATAACGTGTGACGTATAACGTATAACGTGTAACGTATAACGTATAACGTATAACGTATAACGTATAACGTATAACGTATAACGTATAACGTATATCGTATAACGTATAACGTGTGACGTATAACGTATAACGTGTAACGTATAACGTATAACGTATAACGTATAACGTATCACGTATTACATATTACGTATAACGTATAACATATAACGTATAACGTATAACGTATAACGTATAACGTATAACGTATAACGTATAACGTATAACGTATAACGTGTAACGTATAACGTATAACGTATAACGTATAACTTATAACGTATAACGTATAACGTATAACGTATAACGTATAACGTATAACGTATAACGTATAACGTATATAGTATAACGTATAACGTATAACGTATAACGTATAACGTATAACGTATAACGTATAACGTATAACGTATAACGTATAACGTCTAACGTGTGACGTATAACGTGTGACGTATAACGTATAACGTGCAACGTATAACGTATAACGTATAACGTATAACGTATAACGTATAACGTATAACGTATAACGTATAACGTATAACGTATAACGTCTAACGTATAACGTATAACGTGTGACGTATAACGTATAACGTATAACGTGTAACGTATAACGTGTGACGTATTACGTATAACGTGTAACGTATAACGTATAACGTATAACGTATAACGTATATCGTATAACGTATAACGTATAACGTATCACGTATAACGTATCACGTATAACGTATAACGTATAACGTATAACGAATAATGTAAATCGTATAACGTATTACATATTACGTATAACGTATAACGTATAACGTATAACGTATAACGTATAACGTATAACGTCTAACGTATAACGTATAACGTATAACGTATAACGTATAACGTATAACGTATAACGTATAACGTCTAACGTGTGACGTATAACGTGTGACGTATAACGTATAACGTGCAACGTATAACGTATAACGTATAACGTATAACGTTTAACGTATAACGTATAACGTATAACGTATAACGTATAAGGTATAACGTATAACGTGTAACGTATAACGTATAACGTGTGACGTATAACGTGAAACGTATAACGTAAGACGTATAACGTGTATCGTATAAGCTATGACGTATAACGTATAACGTATAACGTATAACGTATAACGTATAACGTATAACGTATAACGTATATCGTATAACGTATAACGTGTGACGTATAACGTATAACGTGTAACGTATAACGTATTACGTATAACGTATAACGTATAACGCATAACGTATAACGTATAACGTATAACGTATAACGTATAACGTATAACGTATCACGTATAACGTATCACGTATAACGTATAACGTATAACGTATAACGAATAACGTATAACGTTTAACGTATAACGCATAACGTATAACGTACAACGTGTAACGAAGAACGTATAACGAATAACGTAAAACGAATAACGTACTACATATTACGTATAACGTATAACATATAACGTATAACGTATAACGTATAACGTATAACGTATAACGTATAACGTGTAACGTATAACGTATAACGTATAACGTATAACGTATAACGTATAACGTATAACGTATAACGTATAACGTATAACGTATAACGTCTAACGTATAACGTATAACGTGTAACGTATAACGTATAACGTATAACGTATAACGTATAACGTATCACGTATTACATATTACGTATAACGTATAACATATAACGTATAACGTATAACGTATAACGTATAACGTATAACGTATAACGTATAACGTATAACGTATAACGTCTAACGTATAACGTATAACGTGTGACGTATAACGTATAACGTGTAACGTATAACGTATAACGTGTGACGTATAACGTATAACGTGTAACGTATAACGTATAACGTATAACGTATAACGTATAACGTATAACGTATAACGTATAACGTATATCGTATAACGTATAACGTGTGACGTATAACGTATAACGTGTAACGTATAACGTATAACGTATAACGTATAACGTATCACGTATTACATATTACGTATAACGTATAACATATAACGTATAACGTATAACGTATAACGTATAACGTATAACGTATAACGTATAACGTATAACGTATAACGTGTAACGTATAACGTATAACGTATAACGTATAACTTATAACGTATAACGTATAACGTATAACGTATAACGTATAACGTATAACGTATAACGTATAACGTATATAGTATAACGTATAACGTATAACGTATAACGTATAACGTATAACGTATAACGTATAACGTATAACGTATAACGTATAACGTCTAACGTGTGACGTATAACGTGTGACGTATAACGTATAACGTGCAACGTATAACGTATAACGTATAACGTATAACGTATAACGTATAACGTATAACGTATAACGTATAACGTATAACGTATAACGTCTAACGTATAACGTATAACGTGTGACGTATAACGTATAACGTATAACGTGTAACGTATAACGTGTGACGTATTACGTATAACGTGTAACGTATAACGTATAACGTATAACGTATAACGTATAACGTATATCGTATAACGTATAACGTATAACGTATCACGTATAACGTATCACGTATAACGTATAACGTATAACGTATAACGAATAATGTAAATCGTATAACGTATTACATATTACGTATAACGTATAACATATAACGTATAACGTATAACGTATAACGAATAACGTATAACGTATAACGTATAACGTATAACGTATAACGTGTAACGTATAACGTATAACGTATAACGTATAACGTATAACGTATAACGTATAACGTATAACGTATAACGTATAACGTATAACGTATAACGTATAACGTATAACGTATAACGTATAACGTATAACGTCTAACGTGTGACGTATAACGTGTGACGTATAACGTATAACGTGCAACGTATAACGTATAACGTATAACGTATAACGTTTAACGTATAACGTATAACGTATAACGTATAAGGTATAACGTATAACGTGTAACGTATAACGTATAACGTGTGACGTATAACGTGAAACGTATAACGTAAGACGTATAACGTGTATCGTATAAGCTATGACGTATAACGTATAACGTATAACGTATAACGTATAACGTATAACGTATAACGTATATCGTATAACGTATAACGTGTGACGTATAACGTATAACGTGTAACGTATAACGTATTACGTATAACGTATAACGTATAACGCATAACGTATAACGTATAACGTATAACGTATAACGTATAACGTATAACGTATAACGTATAACGTATAACGTATAACGTATAACGTCTAACGTGTGACGTATAACGTGTGACGTATAACGTATAACGTGCAACGTATAACGTATAACGTATAACGTATAACGTTTAACGTATAACGTATAACGTATAACGTATAAGGTATAACGTATAACGTGTAACGTATAACGTATAACGTGTGACGTATAACGTGTAACGTATAACGTATGACGTATAACGTGTATCGTATAAGCTATGACGTATAACGTATAACGTATAACGTATAACGTATAACGTATAACGTGTAACGTATAACGTATAACGTGTAACGTATAACGTATAACGTATAACGTATAACGTATAACGTATAACGTATAACGTATAACGTATAACGTATAACGTATAACGTATAACGTATAACGTATAACGTATAACGTATAACGTATAACGTATAACGTATAACGTATAACGTATAACGTATAACGTATAACGTATAACGTATAACGTATAACGTATAACGTATAACGTATAACGTATAACGTATAACGTATAACGTGTAACGTATAACGTATAACGTGTGACGTATAACGTGTGACGTATAACGTATAACGTGTAACGTATAACGTATAACGTATTACGTATAACGTATAACGTATAACGTATTACGTACAACGTATAACGTGTAACGTATAACGTGTGACGTATAACGTATAACGTGTAACGTATAACGTATAACGTATAACGTATAACGTATAACGTATAACGTATAACGTATAACGTATAACGTATAACGTATAACGTATAACGTATAACGTATAACGTATAACGTATAACGTATAACGTATAACGTATAACGTATAACGTATAACGTATAACGTATAACGTCTAACGTATAACGTATAACGTATAACGTGTGACGTATAACGTATAACGTATAACGTGTAACGTATAACGTGTGACGTATTACGTATAACGTGTAACGTATAACGTATAACGTATAACGTATAACGTATAACGTATATCGTATAACGTATAACGTATAACGTATCACGTATAACGTATCACGTATAACGTATAACGTATAACGTATAACGAATAATGTAAATCGTATAACGTATTACATATTACGTATAACGTATAACATATAACGTATAACGTATAACGTATAACGAATAACGTATAACGTATAACGTATAACGTATAACGTATAACGTGTAACGTATAACGTATAACGTATAACGTATAACGTATAACGTATAACGTATAACGTATAACGTATAACGTATAACGTATAACGTATAACGTATAACGTATAACGTATAACGTATAACGTCTAACGTGTGACGTATAACGTGTGACGTATAACGTATAACGTGCAACGTATAACGTATAACGTATAACGTATAACGTTTAACGTATAACGTATAACGTATAACGTATAAGGTATAACGTATAACGTGTAACGTATAACGTATAACGTGTGACGTATAACGTGAAACGTATAACGTAAGACGTATAACGTGTATCGTATAAGCTATGACGTATAACGTATAACGTATAACGTATAACGTATAACGTATAACGTATAACGTATATCGTATAACGTATAACGTGTGACGTATAACGTATAACGTGTAACGTATAACGTATTACGTATAACGTATAACGTATAACGCATAACGTATAACGTATAACGTATAACGTATAACGTATAACGTATAACGTATAACGTATAACGTATAACGTATAACGTCTAACGTGTGACGTATAACGTGTGACGTATAACGTATAACGTGCAACGTATAACGTATAACGTATAACGTATAACGTTTAACGTATAACGTATAACGTATAACGTATAAGGTATAACGTATAACGTGTAACGTATAACGTATAACGTGTGACGTATAACGTGTAACGTATAACGTATGACGTATAACGTGTATCGTATAAGCTATGACGTATAACGTATAACGTATAACGTATAACGTATAACGTATAACGTGTAACGTATAACGTATAACGTGTAACGTATAACGTATAACGTATAACGTATAACGTATAACGTATAACGTATAACGTATAACGTATAACGTATAACGTATAACGTATAACGTATAACGTATAACGTATAACGTATAACGTATAACGTATAACGTATAACGTATAACGTATAACGTATAACGTATAACGTATAACGTATAACGTATAACGTATAACGTATAACGTATAACGTATAACGTATAACGTATAACGTATAACGTATAACGTATAACGTATAACGTATAACGTATAACGTATAACGTGTAACGTATAACGTATAACGTGTGACGTATAACGTGTGACGTATAACGTATAACGTGTAACGTATAACGTATAACGTATTACGTATAACGTATAACGTATAACGTATTACGTACAACGTATAACGTGTAACGTATAACGTGTGACGTATAACGTATAACGTGTAACGTATAACGTATAACGTATAACGTATAACGTATAACGTATAACGTATAACGTATAACGTATAACGTATAACTTATAACGTATAACGTATAACGTTTAACGTATAACGCATAACGTATAACGTACAACGTGTAACGAAGAACGTATAACGAATAACGTAAAACGAATAACGTACTACATATTACGTATAACGTATAACATATAACGTATAACGTATAACGTGTAACGTATAACGTATAACGTATAACGTATAACGTATAACGTATAACGTATAACGTGTAACGTATAACGTATAACGTGTGACGTATAACGTATAACGTGTAACGTGTAACGTATAACGTATAACGTATAACGTATAACGTATAACGTATAACGTATAACGAATAACGTATAACGTGTAACGTATAACGAATAACGTATAACGTACAAAGTGTAACAAAGAACGTATAACGAATAACGTAAAACGTATAACGTATTACATATTACGTATAACGTATAACATATAACGTATAACGTATAACGTATAACGTATAACGTATAACGTGTGACGTATAACGTATAACGTATAACGTGTAACGTATAACGCACAACGTATAACGTACAACGCATAACGAAGAACGTATAACGAATAACGTAAATCGTATAACGTATTACATATTACGTATAACGTATGACATATAACGTATAACGTATAACGTATAACGTATAACGTGTAACGTATAACGTATAACGTATAACGTATAACGTATAACGTATAACGTATAACGTATAACGTATAACGTATAACGTATAACGTATAACGTATAACGTATAACGTATAACGTATAACGTATAACGTATAACGTATAACGTATAACGTATAACGTATAACGTATAACGTATAACGTATAACGTATAACGTATAACGTATAACGTATAACGTATAACGTATAACGTATAACGTATAACGTATAACGTATAACGTATAACGTATAACGTGTAACGTATAACGTATAACGTGTGACGTATAACGTGTGACGTATAACGTATAACGTGTAACGTATAACGTATAACGTATTACGTATAACGTATAACGTATAACGTATTACGTACAACGTATAACGTGTAACGTATAACGTGTGACGTATAACGTATAACGTGTAACGTATAACGTATAACGTATAACGTATAACGTATAACGTATAACGTATAACGTATAACTTATAACGTATAACGTATAACGTTTAACGTATAACGCATAACGTATAACGTACAACGTGTAACGAAGAACGTATAACGAATAACGTAAAACGAATAACGTACTACATATTACGTATAACGTATAACATATAACGTATAACGTATAACGTGTAACGTATAACGTATAACGTATAACGTATAACGTATAACGTATAACGTATAACGTGTAACGTATAACGTATAACGTGTGACGTATAACGTATAACGTGTAACGTATAACGTATAACGTATAACGTATAACGTATAACGTATAACGTATAACGTATAACGAATAACGTATAACGTGTAACGTATAACGAATAACGTATAACGTACAAAGTGTAACAAAGAACGTATAACGAATAACGTAAAACGTATAACGTATTACATATTACGTATAACGTATAACATATAACGTATAACGTATAACGTATAACGTATAACGTGTGACGTATAACGTATAACGTATAACGTGTAACGTATAACGCACAACGTATAACGTACAACGCATAACGAAGAACGTATAACGAATAACGTAAATCGTATAACGTATTACATATTACGTATAACGTATGACATATAACGTATAACGTATAACGTATAACGTATAACGTATAACGTATAACGTATAACGTATAACGTATAACGTGTAACGTATAACGTATAACGTATAACGTATAACTTATAACGTATAACGTATAACGTATAACGTATAACGTATAACGTATAACGTATAACGTATAACGTATAACGTATAACGTATAACGTATAACGTATAACGTATAACGTATAACGTATAACGTATAACGTATAACGTATAACGTATAACGTATAACGTATAACGTATAACGTATAACGTATAACGTATAACGTATAACGTATAACGTATAACGTATAACGTATAACGTATAACGTATAACGTCTAACGTATAACGTATAACGTGTGACGTATAACGTATAACGTGTAACGTATAACGTATAACGTATAACGTATAACGTATAACGTATAACGTATAACGTATAACGTATAACGTATAACGTATAACGTATAACGTATAACGTATAACGTATAACGTATAACGTCTAACGTATAACGTATAACGTGTGACGTATAACGTATAACGTGTAACGTATAACGTATAACGTATAACGTATAACGTATAACGTATAACGTATAACGTATAACGTATAACGTATAACGTATAACGTATAACGTATAACGTATAACGTATAACGTATAACGTATAACGTGTAACGTATAACGTATAACATGTGACGTATAACGTATAACGTATAACGTGTAACGCATAACGTATTACGTATAACGTATAACGTATAACGAATAACATATAACGTGTAACGTATAACGCACAACGTATAACGTACAACGCAAAACGAAGAACGTATAACGTGTAACGTATAACGTATGACGTATAACGTATAACGTATAACGTATAACATATAACGTATAACGTATAAAGTATAACGTATAACGTATAACGTATAACGTATAACGTATAACGTATAACGTATAACGTATAACGTATAACGTATAACGTGTGACGTATAACGTATAACGTGTGACGTATGACGTATAACGTGTAACGTATAACGTATAACGTATAACGTATAACGTATAACGTATAACGTATAACGTATAACGTATAACGTATAACGTATAACGTATAACGTATGACGTATAACGTGTAACGTGTAACGTATAACGTATAACGTCTAACGTATAACGTATAACGTGTGACGTATATCGTATAACGTGTAACGTATAACGTATAACGTATAACGTATAACGTATAACGTATAACGTATAACGTATAACGTATAACGTATAACGTATAACGTATAACGTATAACGTATAACGTATAACGTATAACGTATAACGTCTAACGTATAACGTATAACGTGTGACGTATAACGTATAACGTGTAACGTATAACGTATCACGTGTGACGTATAACGTATAACGTGTAACGTATAACGTATAACGTATAACGTATAACGTATAACGTATAACGTGTGACGTATAACGTATAACGTGTGACGTATGACGTATAACGTGTAACGTATAACGTATAACGTATAACGTATAACGTATAACGTATAACGTATAACGTATAACGTATAACGTATAACGTATAACGTATAACGTATAACGTATAACGTATAACGTATAACGTATAACGTATAACGTATAACGTATAACGTATAACGTATAACGTATATCGTATAACGTATAACGTGTAACGTATAACGTATAACGTGTGACGTATAACGTATAACGTGTAACGTATAACGTATAACGTATAACGTATAACGTATAACGTATAACGTATAACGTATATCGTATAACGTATAACGTATAACTTATAACGTATAACGTATAACGTATAACGTATAACGTATAACGTATAACGTATATCGTATAACGTATAACGTATAACGTATCACGTATAACGTATCACGTATAACGTATAACGTATAACGTATAACGAATAACGTAAATCGTATAACGTATTACATATTACGTATAACGTATAACATATAACGTATAACGTATAACGTATAACGTATAACGTATAACGTCTAACGTATAACGTATAACGTGTGACGTATAACGTATAACGTGTAACGTATAACGTATAACGTATAAGGTATAACGTATAACGTATAACGTATAACGTATAACGTATAACGTATAACGTATAACGTATAACGTATAACGTATAACGTATAACGTATAACGTATAACGTATAACGTATAACGTCTAACGTATAACGTATAACGTGTGACGTATAACGTATAACGTGTAACGTATAACGTATAACGTATAACGTATAACGTATAACGTATAACGTATAACGTATAACGTATAACGTATAACGTATAACGTATAACGTATAACGTATAACGTATAACGTATAACGTATAACGTATAACGTATAACGTATAACGTGTAACGTATAACGTATAACATGTGACGTATAACGTATAACGTGTAACGTATAACGTATAACGTATAACGTATAACGTATAACGTATAACGTATAACGTATAACGTATAACGTATAACGTATAACGTATAACGTATAACGTATAACGTATAACGTATAACGTATAACGTATAACGTATAACGTATAACGTATAACGTATAACGTATAACGTATAACGTCTAACGTATAACGTATAACGTGTGACGTATAACGTATAACGTGTAACGTATAACGTATAACGTATAACGTATAACGTATAACGTATAACGTATAACGTATAACGTATAACGTATAACGTATAACGTATAACGTATAACGTATAACGTATAACGTATAACGTCTAACGTATAACGTATAACGTGTGACGTATAACGTATAACGTGTAACGTATAACGTATAACGTATAACGTATAACGTATAACGTAAAACGTATAACGTATAACGTATAACGTACAACGTATAACGTATAACGTATAACGTATAACGTATAACGTGTAACGTATAACGTATAACATGTGACGTATAACGTATAACGTATAACGTGTAACGCATAACGTATTACGTATAACGTATAACGTATAACGAATAACGTATAACGTATAACGTATAACGTATAACGTATAACGTATAACGTATAACGTATAACGTATAACGTATAACGTATAACGTATAACGTATGACGTATAACGTGTAACGTATAACATATAACGTATAACGTATAAAGTATAACGTATAACGTATAACGTATAACGTATAACGTATAACGTATAACGTATAACGTATAACGTATAACGTATAACGTATAACGTATAACGTATAACGTGTGACGTATAACGTATAACGTGTGACGTATGACGTATAACGTGTAACGTATAACGTATAACGTATAACGTATAACGTATAACGTATAACGTATAACGTATAACGTATAACGTATAACGTATAACGTATAACGTATAACGTATAACGTATAACGTATAACGTATAACGTATAACGTATAACGTATAACGTATAACGTATAACGTATAACGTATAACGTATGACGTATAACGTGTAACGTGTAACGTATAACGTATAACGTCTAACGTATAACGTATAACGTGTGACGTATATCGTATAACGTGTAACGTATAACGTATAACGTATAACGTATAACGTATAACGTATAACGTATAACGTATAACGTATAACGTCTAACGTATAACGTATAACGTGTGACGTATAACGTATAACGTGTAACGTATAACGTATCACGTGTGACGTATAACGTATAACGTGTAACGTATAACGTATAACGTATAACGTATAACGTATAACGTATAACGTGTGACGTATAACGTATAACGTGTGACGTATGACGTATAACGTGTAACGTATAACGTATAACGTATAACGTATAACGTATAACGTATAACGTATAACGTATAACGTATAACGTATAACGTATAACGTATAACGTATAACGTATAACGTATAACGTATAACGTATAACGTATAACGTATAACGTATAACGTATAACGTATAACGTATGACGTATAACGTGTAACGTGTAACGTATAACGTATAACGTCTAACGTATAACGTATAACGTGTGACGTATATCGTATAACGTGTAACGTATAACGTATAACGTATAACGTATAACGTATAACGTATAACGTATAACGTATAACGTATAACGTATAACGTATAACGTATAACGTATAACGTATAACGTATAACGTATAACGTATAACGTATGACGTATAACGTGTAACGTGTAACGTATAACGTATAACGTCTAACGTATAACGTATAACGTGTGACGTATATCGTATAACGTGTAACGTATAACGTATAACGTATAACGTATAACGTATAACGTATAACGTATAACGTATAACGTATAACGTATAACGTATAACGTATAACGTATAACGTATAACGTATAACGTATAACGTCTAACGTATAACGTATAACGTGTGACGTATAACGTATAACGTGTAACGTATAACGTATCACGTGTGACGTATAACGTATAACGTGTAACGTATAACGTATAACGTATAACGTATAACGTATAACGTATAACGTATAACGTATATCGTATAACGTATAACGTGTAACGTATAACGTATAACGTGTGACGTATAACGTATAACGTGTAACGTATAACGTATAACGTATAACGTATAACGTATAACGTATAACGTATAACGTATATCGTATAACGTATAACGTATAACTTATAAAGTATAACGTATAACGTATAACGTATAACGTATAACGTATAACGTATAACGTGTAACGTATAACGTATAACGTATAACGTATAACGTCTAACGTGTGACGTATAACGTGTGACGTATAACGTATAGCGTATAACGTATAACTTATAACGTATAACGTATAACGTATAACGTATAACGTATAACGTATAACGTATAACGTATAACGTATAACGTATAACGTATAACGTATAACGTATAACGTATAACGTATAACGTAAAACGTATAACGTATAACGTATAACGTATAACGTATAACGTCTAACGTGTGACGTATAACGTGTGACGTATGACGTATAACGTGCAACGTATAACGTATAACGTATAACGTATAACGTATAACGTATAACGTATAACGTATAACGTATAACGTATAACGTATAACGTATAACGTATAACGTCTAACGTATAACGTATAACGTGTGACGTATAACGTATAACGTGTAACGTATAACGTATAACGTGTGACGTATAACGTATAACGTGTAACGTATAACGTATAACGTATAACGTATAACGTATAACGTATAACGTATAACGTATATCGTATAACGTATAACGTATAACGTATCACGTATAACGTATCACGTATAACGTATAACGTATAACGTATAACGAATAACGTAAATCGTATAACGTATTACATATTACGTATAACGTATAACATATAACGTATAACGTATAACGTATAACGTATAACGTATAACGTCTAACGTATAACGTATAACGTGTGACGTATAACGTATAACGTGTAACGTATAACGTATAACGTATAACGTATAACGTATAACGTATAACGTATAACGTATAACGTATAACGTATAACGTATAACGTATAACGTATAACGTATAACGTATAACGTCTAACGTATAACGTATAACGTGTGACGTATAACGTATAACGTGTAACGTATAACGTATAACGTATAACGTATAACGTATAACGTATAACGTATAACGTATAACGTATAACGTATAACGTATAACGTATAACGTATAACGTATAACGTATAACGTATAACGTATAACGTATAACGTATAACGTATAACGTATAACGTGTAACGTATAACGTATAACATGTGACGTATAACGTATAACGTGTAACGTATAACGTATAACGTATAACGTATAACGTATAACGTATAACGTATAACGTATAACGTATAACGTATAACGTATAACGTATAACGTATAACGTATAACGTATAACGTATAACTTATAACGTATAACGTATAACGTATAACGTATAACGTATAACGTATAACGTATAACGTATAACGTATAACGTATAACGTATAACGTATAACGTATAACGTATAACGTATAACGTATAACGTATAACGTATAACGTATAACGTGTAACGTATAACGTATAACATGTGACGTATAACGTATAACGTGTAACGTATAACGTATAACGTATAACGTATAACGTATAACGTATAACGTATAACGTATAACGTATAACGTATAACGTATAACGTATAACGTATAACGTATAACGTATAACGTATAACGTATAACGTATAACGTATAACGTATAACGTATAACGTATAACGTATAACGTATAACGTATAACGTATAACGTCTAACGTATAACGTATAACGTGTGACGTATAACGTGTAACGTGTAACGTATAACGTGTAACGTATAACGTATAACGTATAACGTATAACGTATAACGTATAACGTATAACGTATAACGTATAACGTATAACGTATAACGTATAACGTATAACGTATAACGTCTAACGTATAACGTATAACGTGTGACGTATAACGTATAACGTGTAACGTATAACGTATAACGTATAACGTATAACGTATAACGTAAAACGTATAACGTATAACGTATAACGTATAACGTATAACGTATAACGTATAACGTATAACGTATAACGTGTAACGTATAACGTATAACATGTGACGTATAACGTATAACGTATAACGTGTAACGCATAACGTATTACGTATAACGTATAACGTATAACGAATAACGTATAACGTATAACGTATAACGTATAACGTATAACGTATAACGTATAACGTATAACGTATAACGTATAACGTATAACGTATAACGTATGACGTATAACGTGTAACGTATAACATATAACGTATAACGTATAAAGTATAACGTATAACGTATAACGTATAACGTATAACGTATAACGTATAACGTATAACGTATAACGTATAACGTATAACGTATAACGTATAACGTATAACGTGTGACGTATAACGTATAACGTGTGACGTATGACGTATAACGTGTAACGTATAACGTATAACGTATAACGTATAACGTATAACGTATAACGTATAACGTATAACGTATAACGTATAACGTATAACGTATAACGTATAACGTATAACGTATAACGTATAACGTATAACGTATAACGTATAACGTATAACGTATAACGTATAACGTATAACGTATAACGTATGACGTATAACGTGTAACGTGTAACGTATAACGTATAACGTCTAACGTATAACGTATAACGTGTGACGTATATCGTATAACGTGTAACGTATAACGTATAACGTATAACGTATAACGTATAACGTATAACGTATAACGTATAACGTATAACGTCTAACGTATAACGTATAACGTGTGACGTATAACGTATAACGTGTAACGTATAACGTATCACGTGTGACGTATAACGTATAACGTGTAACGTATAACGTATAACGTATAACGTATAACGTATAACGTATAACGTGTGACGTATAACGTATAACGTGTGACGTATGACGTATAACGTGTAACGTATAACGTATAACGTATAACGTATAACGTATAACGTATAACGTATAACGTATAACGTATAACGTATAACGTATAACGTATAACGTATAACGTATAACGTATAACGTATAACGTATAACGTATAACGTATAACGTATAACGTATAACGTATAACGTATGACGTATAACGTGTAACGTGTAACGTATAACGTATAACGTCTAACGTATAACGTATAACGTGTGACGTATATCGTATAACGTGTAACGTATAACGTATAACGTATAACGTATAACGTATAACGTATAACGTATAACGTATAACGTATAACGTATAACGTATAACGTATAACGTATAACGTATAACGTATAACGTATAACGTATAACGTATGACGTATAACGTGTAACGTGTAACGTATAACGTATAACGTCTAACGTATAACGTATAACGTGTGACGTATATCGTATAACGTGTAACGTATAACGTATAACGTATAACGTATAACGTATAACGTATAACGTATAACGTATAACGTATAACGTATAACGTATAACGTATAACGTATAACGTATAACGTATAACGTATAACGTCTAACGTATAACGTATAACGTGTGACGTATAACGTATAACGTGTAACGTATAACGTATCACGTGTGACGTATAACGTATAACGTGTAACGTATAACGTATAACGTATAACGTATAACGTATAACGTATAACGTATAACGTATATCGTATAACGTATAACGTGTAACGTATAACGTATAACGTGTGACGTATAACGTATAACGTGTAACGTATAACGTATAACGTATAACGTATAACGTATAACGTATAACGTATAACGTATATCGTATAACGTATAACGTATAACTTATAAAGTATAACGTATAACGTATAACGTATAACGTATAACGTATAACGTATAACGTGTAACGTATAACGTATAACGTATAACGTATAACGTCTAACGTGTGACGTATAACGTGTGACGTATAACGTATAGCGTATAACGTATAACTTATAACGTATAACGTATAACGTATAACGTATAACGTATAACGTATAACGTATAACGTATAACGTATAACGTATAACGTATAACGTATAACGTATAACGTATAACGTATAACGTAAAACGTATAACGTATAACGTATAACGTATAACGTATAACGTCTAACGTGTGACGTATAACGTGTGACGTATGACGTATAACGTGCAACGTATAACGTATAACGTATAACGTATAACGTATAACGTATAACGTATAACGTATAACGTATAACGTATAACGTATAACGTATAACGTATAACGTCTAACGTATAACGTATAACGTGTGACGTATAACGTATAACGTGTAACGTATAACGTATAACGTGTGACGTATAACGTATAACGTGTAACGTATAACGTATAACGTATAACGTATAACGTATAACGTATAACGTATAACGTATATCGTATAACGTATAACGTATAACGTATCACGTATAACGTATCACGTATAACGTATAACGTATAACGTATAACGAATAACGTAAATCGTATAACGTATTACATATTACGTATAACGTATAACATATAACGTATAACGTATAACGTATAACGTATAACGTATAACGTCTAACGTATAACGTATAACGTGTGACGTATAACGTATAACGTGTAACGTATAACGTATAACGTATAACGTATAACGTATAACGTATAACGTATAACGTATAACGTATAACGTATAACGTATAACGTATAACGTATAACGTATAACGTATAACGTCTAACGTATAACGTATAACGTGTGACGTATAACGTATAACGTGTAACGTATAACGTATAACGTATAACGTATAACGTATAACGTATAACGTATAACGTATAACGTATAACGTATAACGTATAACGTATAACGTATAACGTATAACGTATAACGTATAACGTATAACGTATAACGTATAACGTATAACGTATAACGTGTAACGTATAACGTATAACATGTGACGTATAACGTATAACGTGTAACGTATAACGTATAACGTATAACGTATAACGTATAACGTATAACGTATAACGTATAACGTATAACGTATAACGTATAACGTATAACGTATAACGTATAACGTATAACGTATAACGTATAACGTATAACGTATAACGTATAACGTATAACGTCTAACGTATAACGTATAACGTGTGACGTATAACGTATAACGTGTAACGTATAACGTATAACGTATAACGTATAACGTATAACGTATAACGTATAACGTATAACGTATAACGTATAACGTATAACGTATAACGTATAACGTATAACGTATAACGTATAACGTATAACGTATAACGTCTAACGTATAACGTATAACGTGTGACGTATAACGTATAACGTGTAACGTATAACGTATAACGTATAACGTATAACGTATAACGTAAAACGTATAACGTATAACGTATAACGTATAACGTATAACGTATAACGTATAACGTATAACGTATAACGTGTAACGTATAACGTATAACATGTGACGTATAACGTATAACGTATAACGTGTAACGCATAACGTATTACGTATAACGTATAACGTATAACGAATAACATATAACGTGTAACGTATAACGCACAACGTATAACGTACAACGCATAACGAAGAACGTATAACGTGTAACGTATAACGTATGACGTATAACGTATAACGTATAACGTATAACATATAACGTATAACGTATAAAGTATAACGTATAACGTATAACGTATAACGTATAACGTATAACGTATAACGTATAACGTATAACGTATAACGTATAACGTATAACGTATAACGTATAACGTGTGACGTATAACGTATAACGTGTGACGTATGACGTATAACGTGTAACGTATAACGTATAACGTATAACGTATAACGTATAACGTATAACGTATAACGTATAACGTATAACGTATAACGTATAACGTATAACGTATAACGTATAACGTATAACGTATAACGTATAACGTATAACGTATAACGTATAACGTATAACGTATAACGTATGACGTATAACGTGTAACGTGTAACGTATAACGTATAACGTCTAACGTATAACGTATAACGTGTGACGTATATCGTATAACGTGTAACGTATAACGTATAACGTATAACGTATAACGTATAACGTATAACGTATAACGTATAACGTATAACGTATAACGTATAACGTATAACGTATAACGTATAACGTATAACGTATAACGTCTAACGTATAACGTATAACGTGTGACGTATAACGTATAACGTGTAACGTATAACGTATCACGTGTGACGTATAACGTATAACGTGTAACGTATAACGTATAACGTATAACGTATAACGTATAACGTATAACGTGTGACGTATAACGTATAACGTGTGACGTATGACGTATAACGTGTAACGTATAACGTATAACGTATAACGTATAACGTATAACGTATAACGTATAACGTATAACGTATAACGTATAACGTATAACGTATAACGTATAACGTATAACGTATAACGTATAACGTATAACGTATAACGTATAACGTATAACGTATAACGTATAACGTATAACGTATAACGTATAACGTATAACGTATAACGTATGACGTATAACGTGTAACGTGTAACGTATAACGTATAACGTCTAACGTATAACGTATAACGTGTGACGTATATCGTATAACGTGTAACGTATAACGTATAACGTATAACGTATAACGTATAACGTATAACGTATAACGTAAATCGTATAACGTATTACATATTACGTATAACGTATAACATATAACGTATAACGTATAACGTATAACGTATAACGTATAACGTCTAACGTATAACGTATAACGTGTGACGTATAACGTATAACGTGTAACGTATAACGTATAACGTATAACGTATAACGTATAACGTATAACGTATAACGTATAACGTATAACGTATAACGTATAACGTATAACGTATAACGTATAACGTATAACGTATAACGTATAACGTCTAACGTATAACGTATAACGTGTGACGTATAACGTATAACGTGTAACGTATAACGTATAACGTATAACGTATAACGTATAACGTATAACGTATAACGTATAACGTATAACGTATAACGTATAACGTATAACGTATAACGTATAACGTATAACGTATAACGTATAACGTATAACGTATAACGTATAACGTATAACGTGTAACGTATAACGTATAACATGTGACGTATAACGTATAACGTGTAACGTATAACGTATAACGTATAACGTATAACGTATAACGTATAACGTATAACGTATAACGTATAACGTATAACGTATAACGTATAACGTATAACGTATAACGTATAACGTATAACGTATAACGTATAACGTATAACGTATAACGTATAACGTATAACGTCTAACGTATAACGTATAACGTGTGACGTATAACGTATAACGTGTAACGTATAACGTATAACGCATAACGTATAACGTATAACGTATAACGTATAACGTATAACGTATAACGTATAACGTATAACGTATAACGTATAACGTATAACGTATAACGTATAACGTATAACGTCTAACGTATAACGTATAACGTGTGACGTATAACGTATAACGTGTAACGTATAACGTATAACGTATAACGTATAACGTATAACGTAAAACGTATAACGTATAACGTATAACGTATAACGTATAACGTATAACGTATAACGTATAACGTATAACGTGTAACGTATAACGTATAACATGTGACGTATAACGTATAACGTATAACGTGTAACGCATAACGTATTACGTATAACGTATAACGTATAACGAATAACATATAACGTGTAACGTATAACGCACAACGTATAACGTACAACGCATAACGAAGAACGTATAACGTGTAACGTATAACGTATGACGTATAACGTATAACGTATAACGTATAACGTATAACATATAACGTATAACGTATAAAGTATAACGTATAACGTATAACGTATAACGTATAACGTATAACGTATAACGTATAACGTATAACGTATAACGTATAACGTATAACGTATAACGTATAACGTGTGACGTATAACGTATAACGTGTGACGTATGACGTATAACGTGTAACGTATAACGTATAACGTATAACGTATAACGTATAACGTATAACGTATAACGTATAACGTATAACGTATAACGTATAACGTATAACGTATAACGTATAACGTATAACGTATAACGTATAACGTATAACGTATAACGTATAACGTATAACGTATAACGTATGACGTATAACGTGTAACGTGTAACGTATAACGTATAACGTCTAACGTATAACGTATAACGTGTGACGTATATCGTATAACGTGTAACGTATAACGTATAACGTATAACGTATAACGTATAACGTATAACGTATAACGTATAACGTATAACGTATAACGTATAACGTATAACGTATAACGTATAACGTATAACGTATAACGTCTAACGTATAACGTATAACGTGTGACGTATAACGTATAACGTGTAACGTATAACGTATCACGTGTGACGTATAACGTATAACGTGTAACGTATAACGTATAACGTATAACGTATAACGTATAACGTATAACGTGTGACGTATAACGTATAACGTGTGACGTATGACGTATAACGTGTAACGTATAACGTATAACGTATAACGTATAACGTATAACGTATAACGTATAACGTATAACGTATAACGTATAACGTATAACGTATAACGTATAACGTATAACGTATAACGTATAACGTATAACGTATAACGTATAACGTATAACGTATAACGTATAACGTATAACGTATAACGTATAACGTATAACGTATAACGTATGACGTATAACGTGTAACGTGTAACGTATAACGTATAACGTCTAACGTATAACGTATAACGTGTGACGTATATCGTATAACGTGTAACGTATAACGTATAACGTATAACGTATAACGTATAACGTATAACGTATAACGTATAACGTATAACGTATAACGTATAACGTATAACGTATAACGTATAACGTATAACGTATAACGTCTAACGTATAACGTATAACGTGTGACGTATAACGTATAACGTGTAACGTATAACGTATCACGTGTGACGTATAACGTATAACGTGTAACGTATAACGTATAACGTATAACGTATAACGTATAACGTATAACGTATAACGTATATCGTATAACGTATAACGTGTAACGTATAACGTATAACGTGTGACGTATAACGTATAACGTGTAACGTATAACGTATAACGTATAACGTATAACGTATAACGTATAACGTCTAACGTATAACGTATAACGTGTGACGTATAACGTATAACGTGTAACGTATAACGTATCACGTGTGACGTATAACGTATAACGTGTAACGTATAACGTATAACGTATAACGTATAACGTATAACGTATAACGTGTGACGTATAACGTATAACGTGTGACGTATGACGTATAACGTGTAACGTATAACGTATAACGTATAACGTATAACGTATAACGTATAACGTATAACGTATAACGTATAACGTATAACGTATATCGTATAACGTATAACGTATAACGTATCACGTATAACGTATCACGTATAACGTATAACGTATAACGTATAACGAATAACGTAAATCGTATAACGTATTACATATTACGTATAACGTATAACATATAACGTATAACGTATAACGTATAACGTATAACGTATAACGTATAACGTATAACGTATAACGTATAACGTGTAACGTATAACGTATAACGTATAACGTATAACTTATAACGTATAACGTATAACGTTTAACGTATAACGTATAACGTATAACGTATAACATATAACGTATAACGTGTAACGTATAACGTATAACGTGTGACGTATAACGTGTAACGTATAACGTATGAAATATAACGTATAACGTATAACGTATTCCGTATAACGTATAACGTATAACGTATAACGTATAACGAATAACGTATAACGTATAACGTATAACGTATAACGTATAACGTGTAACGTATAACGTGTAACGTATAACGTGTAACGTATAACGTGTAACGCCTAACGTGTAACGTATAACGTGTAACGTATCACGTATAACGTATAACGTATAACGCACAACGTATAACGTACAACGCATAACGAAGAACGTATAACGAATAACGTAAATGGTATAACGTATTACATATTACGTATAACGTATAACATATAGCGTATAACGTATAACTTATAACGTATAACGTATAACGTTTAACGTATTACGTATAACGTATAACGTATAACGTATAACGTATAACATATAACGTGTAACGTATAACGTATAACGTGTGACGTATAACGTGTAACGTATAACGTATGTCATATAACGTATAACGTATAACGTATTACGTATAACGTATAACCTATAACGTATAACGTATAACGAATAACGTATAACGTATAACGTATAACGTATAACGTATAACGTATAACGTATAACGTATATCGTATAACGTATAACGTATAACGTATCACGTATAACGTATCACGTATAACGTATAACGTATAACGTATAACGAATAACGTAAATCGTATAACGTATTACATATTACGTATAACGTATAACATATAACGTATAACGTATAACGTATAACGTATAACGTATAACGTCTAACGTATAACGTATAACGTGTGACGTATAACGTATAACGTGTAACGTATAACGTATAACGTATAACGTATAACGTATAACGTATAACGTATAACGTATAACGTATAACGTATAACGTATAACGTATAACGTATAACGTATAACGTATAACGTATAACGTATAACGTATAACGTATAACGTCTAACGTATAACGTATAACGTGTGACGTATAACGTATAACGTGTAACGTATAACGTATAACGTATAACGTATAACGTATAACGTATAACGTATAACGTATAACGTATAACGTATAACGTATAACGTATAACGTATAACGTATAACGTATAACGTATAACGTGTAACGTATAACGTATAACATGTGACGTATAACGTATAACGTGTAACGTATAACGTATAACGTATAACGTATAACGTATAACGTATAACGTATAACGTATAACGTATATCGTATAACGTATAACGTATAACGTATCACGTATAACGTATCACGTATAACGTATAACGTATAACGTATAACGAATAACGTAAATCGTATAACGTATTACATATTACGTATAACGTATAACATATAACGTATAACGTATAACGTATAACGTATAACGTATAACGTATAACGTATAACGTATAACGTATAACGTGTAACGTATAACGTATAACGTATAACGTATAACTTATAACGTATAACGTATAACGTTTAACGTATAACGTATAACGTATAACGTATAACATATAACGTATAACGTGTAACGTATAACGTATAACGTGTGACGTATAACGTGTAACGTATAACGTATGAAATATAACGTATAACGTATAACGTATTCCGTATAACGTATAACGTATAACGTATAACGTATAACGAATAACGTATAACGTATAACGTATAACGTATAACGTATAACGTGTAACGTATAACGTGTAACGTATAACGTGTAACGTATAACGTGTAACGCCTAACGTGTAACGTATAACGTGTAACGTATCACGTATAACGTATAACGTATAACGCACAACGTATAACGTACAACGCATAACGAAGAACGTATAACGAATAACGTAAATGGTATAACGTATTACATATTACGTATAACGTATAACATATAGCGTATAACGTATAACTTATAACGTATAACGTATAACGTTTAACGTATTACGTATAACGTATAACGTATAACGTATAACGTATAACATATAACGTGTAACGTATAACGTATAACGTGTGACGTATAACGTGTAACGTATAACGTATGTCATATAACGTATAACGTATAACGTATTACGTATAACGTATAACCTATAACGTATAACGTATAACGAATAACGTATAACGTATAACGTATAACGTATAACGTATAACGTATAACGTATAACGTATAACGTATAACGTATAACGTGTAACGTATAACGTATAACGTGTGACGTATAACGTGTAACGTATAACGTATGACGTATAACGTGTATCGTGTAAGCTGTGACGTATAACGTGTAACGTATTACGTATAACGTATAACGTATAACGTATAATGTATAATGTATTACGTATAACGTATAACGTATAACGTATAACGTATAACGTATAACGTATAACGTATAACGTATAACGTATAACGTGTAACGTATAACGTATAACGTGTGACGTATAACGTGTGACGTATAACGTATAACGTGTAACGTATAACGTATAACGTATTACGTATAACGTATAACGTATAACGTATTACGTACAACGTATAACGTGTAACGTATAACGTGTGACGTATAACGTATAACGTGTAACGTATAACGTATAACGTATAACGTATAACGTATAACGTATCACGTATAACGTATCACGTATAACGTATAACGTATAACGTATAACGTATAACGTCTAACGTATAACGTATAACGTGTGACGTATAACGTATAACGTGTAACGTATAACGTATAACGTATAACGTATAACGTATAACGTATAACGTATAACGTATAACGTATAACGTATAACGTATAACGTATAACGTATAACGTATAACGTATAACGTATAACGTATAACGTATAACGTGTAACGTATAACGTATAACATGTGACGTATAACGTATAACGTGTAACGTATAACGTATAACGTATAACGTATAACGTATAACGTATAACGTATAACGTATAACGTATATCGTATAACGTATAACGTATAACGTATCACGTATAACGTATCACGTATAACGTATAACGTATAACGTATAACGAATAACGTAAATCGTATAACGTATTACATATTACGTATAACGTATAACATATAACGTATAACGTATAACGTATAACGTATAACGTATAACGTATAACGTATAACGTATAACGTATAACGTGTAACGTATAACGTATAACGTATAACGTATAACTTATAACGTATAACGTATAACGTATAACGTTTAACGTATAACGTATAACGTATAACGTATAACATATAACGTATAACGTGTAACGTATAACGTATAACGTGTGACGTATAACGTGTAACGTATAACGTATGAAATATAACGTATAACGTATAACGTATTCCGTATAACGTATAACGTATAACGTATAACGTATAACGAATAACGTATAACGTATAACGTATAACGTATAACGTATAACGTGTAACGTATAACGTGTAACGTATAACGTGTAACGTATAACGTGTAACGCCTAACGTGTAACGTATAACGTGTAACGTATCACGTATAACGTATAACGTATAACGCACAACGTATAACGTACAACGCATAACGAAGAACGTATAACGAATAACGTAAATGGTATAACGTATTACATATTACGTATAACGTATAACATATAGCGTATAACGTATAACTTATAACGTATAACGTATAACGTTTAACGTATTACGTATAACGTATAACGTATAACGTATAACGTATAACATATAACGTGTAACGTATAACGTATAACGTGTGACGTATAACGTGTAACGTATAACGTATGACATATAACGTATAACGTATAACGTATTACGTATAACGTATAACCTATAAGGTATAACGTATAACGAATAACGTATAACGTATAACGTATAACGTATAACGTATAACGTATAACGTATAACGTATAACGTATAACGTATAACGTATAACGTGTAACGTATAACGTATAACGTGTGACGTATAACGTGTAACGTATAACGTATGACGTATAACGTGTATCGTGTAAGCTGTGACGTATAACGTGTAACGTATTACGTATAACGTATAACGTATAACGTATAACGTATAATGTATTACGTATAACGTATAACGTATAACGTATAACGTATAACGTATAACGTATAACGTATAACGTATAACGTATAACGTATAACGTGTAACGTATAACGTATAACGTGTGACGTATAACGTGTGACGTATAACGTATAACGTGTAACGTATAACGTATAACGTATTACGTATAACGTATAACGTATAACGTATTACGTACAACGTATAACGTGTAACGTATAACGTATAACGTATAACGTAAAACGTATAACGTGTAACGTATAACGTATAACGTATAACGTATAACTTATAACGTATAACGTATAACGTATAACGTATAACGTATAACGTATAACGTATAACGTATAACGTATAACGTCTAACGTATAACGTATAACGTATAACGTATAACGTATAACGTCTAACGTATAACGTATAACGTGTGACGTATAACGTATAGCGTATCACGTATAACGTATAACGTATAACGTATAACGCATAACGTATAACGTATAACGTATAACGTATAACGTATAACGTATAACGTATAACGTATAACGTATAACGTATAACGTATAACGTGTAACGTATAACGTATAACGTATAACGTATAACGTATAACGTATAACGTATAACGTATAACGTATAACGTATAACGTCTAACGTATAACGTATAACGTGTGACGTATAACGTATAACGTGTAACGTATAACGTATAACGTGTGACGTATAACGTATAACGTGTAACGTATAACGTATAACGTATAACGTATAACGTATAACGTATAACGTATAACGTATAACGTATATCGTATAACGTATAACGTGTGACGTATAACGTATAACGTGTAACGTATAACGTATAACGTATAACGTATAACGTATCACGTATTACATATTACGTATAACGTATAACATATAACGTATAACGTATAACGTATAACGTATAACGTATAACGTATAACGTATAACGTATAACGTATAACGTATAACGTGTAACGTATAACGTATAACGTATAACGTATAACTTATAACGTATAACGTATAACGTATAACGTATAACGTATAACGTATAACGTATAACGTATAACGTATATAGTATAACGTATAACGTATAACGTATAACGTATAACGTATAACGTATAACGTATAACGTATAACGTATAACGTATAACGTCTAACGTGTGACGTATAACGTGTGACGTATAACGTATAACGTGCAACGTATAACGTATAACGTATAACGTATAACGTATAACGTATAACGTATAACGTATAACGTATAACGTATAACGTATAACGTATAACGTCTAACGTATAACGTATAACGTGTGACGTATAACGTATAACGTATAACGTGTAACGTATAACGTGTGACGTATTACGTATAACGTGTAACGTATAACGTATAACGTATAACGTATAACGTATAACGTATAACGTATATCGTATAACGTATAACGTATAACGTATAACGTATCAGGTATAACGTATCACGTATAACGTATAACGTATAACGTATAACGAATAATGTAAATCGTATAACGTATTACATATTACGTATAACGTATAACATATAACGTATAACGTATAACGTATAACGAATAACGTATAACGTATAACGTATAACGTATAACGTATAACGTGTAACGTATAACGTATAACGTATAACGTATAACGTATAACGTATAACGTATAACGTATAACGTATAACGTATAACGTATAACGTATAACGTATAACGTATAACGTATAACGTATAACGTATAACGTCTAACGTGTGACGTATAACGTGTGACGTATAACGTATAACGTGCAACGTATAACGTATAACGTATAACGTATAACGTTTAACGTATAACGTATAACGTATAACGTATAAGGTATAACGTATAACGTGTAACGTATAACGTATAACGTGTGACGTATAACGTGTAACGTATAACGTATGACGTATAACGTGTATCGTATAAGCTATGACGTATAACGTATAACGTATAACGTATAACGTATAACGTATAACGTATAACGTATAACGTATAACGTATATCGTATAACGTATAACGTGTGACGTATAACGTATAACGTGTAACGTATAACGTATAACGTATAACGTATAACGTATAACGCATAACGTATAACGTATAACGTATAACGTATAACGTATAACGTATAACGTATAACGTATAACGTATAACGTATAACGTCTAACGTGTGACGTATAACGTGTGACGTATAACGTATAACGTGCAACGTATAACGTATAACGTATAACGTATAACGTTTAACGTATAACGTATAACGTATA
Source organism: Ptiloglossa arizonensis (assembly GCF_051014685.1). Lineage (NCBI taxonomy): Eukaryota > Metazoa > Arthropoda > Insecta > Hymenoptera > Colletidae > Ptiloglossa > Ptiloglossa arizonensis. The sequence continues at coordinate 2,217,031 of NW_027478391.1, forward strand.
ACGTATAAGGTATAACGTATAACGTGTAACGTATAACGTATAACGTGTGACGTATAACGTGTAACGTATAACGTATGACGTATAACGTGTATCGTATAAGCTATGACGTATAACGTATAACGTATAACGTATAACGTATAACGTATAACGTGTAACGTATAACGTATAACGTGTAACGTATAACGTATAACGTATAACGTATAACGTATAACGTATAACGTATAACGTATAACGTATAACGTATAACGTATAACGTATAACGTATAACGTATAACGTATAACGTATAACGTATAACGTATAACGTATAACGTATAACGTATAACGTATAACGTATAACGTATAACGTATAACGTATAACGTATAACGTATAACGTATAACGTATAACGTATAACGTATAACGTATAACGTATAACGTATAACGTATAACGTATAACGTATAACGTATAACGTATAACGTATAACGTATAACGTGTAACGTATAACGTATAACGTGTGACGTATAACGTGTGACGTATAACGTATAACGTGTAACGTATAACGTATAACGTATTACGTATAACGTATAACGTATAACGTATTACGTACAACGTATATCGTGTAACGTATAACGTGTGACGTATAACGTATAACGTGTAACGTATAACGTATAACGTATAACGTATAACGTATAACGTATAACGTATAACGTATAACGTCTAACGTGTGACGTATAACGTGTGACGTATAACGTATAACGTGCAACGTATAACGTATAACGTATAACGTATAACGTATAACGTATAACGTATAACGTATAACGTATAACGTATAACGTATAACGTATAACGTCTAACGTATAACGTATAACGTGTGACGTATAACGTATAACGTATAACGTGTAACGTATAACGTGTGACGTATTACGTATAACGTGTAACGTATAACGTATAACGTATAACGTATAACGTATAACGTATAACGTATATCGTATAACGTATAACGTATAACGTATAACGTATCAGGTATAACGTATCACGTATAACGTATAACGTATAACGTATAACGAATAATGTAAATCGTATAACGTATTACATATTACGTATAACGTATAACATATAACGTATAACGTATAACGTATAACGAATAACGTATAACGTATAACGTATAACGTATAACGTATAACGTGTAACGTATAACGTATAACGTATAACGTATAACGTATAACGTATAACGTATAACGTATAACGTATAACGTATAACGTATAACGTATAACGTATAACGTATAACGTATAACGTATAACGTATAACGTCTAACGTGTGACGTATAACGTGTGACGTATAACGTATAACGTGCAACGTATAACGTATAACGTATAACGTATAACGTTTAACGTATAACGTATAACGTATAACGTATAAGGTATAACGTATAACGTGTAACGTATAACGTATAACGTGTGACGTATAACGTGTAACGTATAACGTATGACGTATAACGTGTATCGTATAAGCTATGACGTATAACGTATAACGTATAACGTATAACGTATAACGTATAACGTATAACGTATAACGTATAACGTATATCGTATAACGTATAACGTGTGACGTATAACGTATAACGTGTAACGTATAACGTATAACGTATAACGTATAACGTATAACGCATAACGTATAACGTATAACGTATAACGTATAACGTATAACGTATAACGTATAACGTATAACGTATAACGTATAACGTCTAACGTGTGACGTATAACGTGTGACGTATAACGTATAACGTGCAACGTATAACGTATAACGTATAACGTATAACGTTTAACGTATAACGTATAACGTATAACGTATAAGGTATAACGTATAACGTGTAACGTATAACGTATAACGTGTGACGTATAACGTGTAACGTATAACGTATGACGTATAACGTGTATCGTATAAGCTATGACGTATAACGTATAACGTATAACGTATAACGTATAACGTATAACGTGTAACGTATAACGTATAACGTGTAACGTATAACGTATAACGTATAACGTATAACGTATAACGTATAACGTATAACGTATAACGTATAACGTATAACGTATAACGTATAACGTATAACGTATAACGTATAACGTATAACGTATAACGTATAACGTATAACGTATAACGTATAACGTATAACGTATAACGTATAACGTATAACGTATAACGTATAACGTATAACGTATAACGTATAACGTATAACGTATAACGTATAACGTATAACGTATAACGTATAACGTATAACGTATAACGTATAACGTATAACGTATAACGTATAACGTGTAACGTATAACGTATAACGTGTGACGTATAACGTGTGACGTATAACGTATAACGTGTAACGTATAACGTATAACGTATTACGTATAACGTATAACGTATAACGTATTACGTACAACGTATATCGTGTAACGTATAACGTGTGACGTATAACGTATAACGTGTAACGTATAACGTATAACGTATAACGTATAACGTATAACGTATAACGTATAACGTATAACTTATAACGTATAACGTATAACGTTTAACGTATAACGCATAACGTATAACGTACAACGTGTAACGAAGAACGTATAACGAATAACGTAAAACGAATAACGTACTACATATTACGTATAACGTATAACATATAACGTATAACGTATAACGTGTAACGTATAACGTATAACGTATAACGTATAACGTATAACGTATAACGTATAACGTGTAACGTATAACGTATAACGTGTGACGTATAACGTATAACGTGTAACGTATAACGTATAACGTATAACGTATAACGTATAACGTATAACGTATAACGTATAACGAATAACGTATAACGTGTAACGTATAACGAATAACGTATAACGTACAAAGTGTAACAAAGAACGTATAACGAATAACGTAAAACGTATAACGTATTACATATTACGTATAACGTATAACATATAACGTATAACGTATAACGTATAACGTATAACGTATAACGTGTGACGTATAACGTATAACGTATAACGTGTAACGTATAATGCACAACGTATAACGTACAACGCATAACGAAGAACGTATAACGAATAACGTAAATCGTATAACGTATTACATATTACGTATAACGTATGACATATAACGTATAACGTATAACGTATAACGTATAACGTATAACGTATAACGTATAACGTATAACGTATAACGTGTAACGTATAACGTATAACGTATAACGTATAACGTATAACGTATAACGTATAACGTATATCGTATAACGTATAACGTGTGACGTATAACGTATAACGTGTAACGTATAACGTATAACGTATAACGTATAACGTATAACGCATAACGTATAACGTATAACGTATAACGTATAACGTATAACGTATAACGTATAACGTATAACGTATAACGTATAACGTCTAACGTGTGACGTATAACGTGTGACGTATAACGTATAACGTGCAACGTATAACGTATAACGTATAACGTATAACGTTTAACGTATAACGTATAACGTATAACGTATAAGGTATAACGTATAACGTGTAACGTATAACGTATAACGTGTGACGTATAACGTGTAACGTATAACGTATGACGTATAACGTGTATCGTATAAGCTATGACGTATAACGTATAACGTATAACGTATAACGTATAACGTATAACGTGTAACGTATAACGTATAACGTGTAACGTATAACGTATAACGTATAACGTATAACGTATAACGTATAACGTATAACGTATAACGTATAACGTATAACGTATAACGTATAACGTATAACGTATAACGTATAACGTATAACGTATAACGTATAACGTATAACGTATAACGTATAACGTATAACGTATAACGTATAACGTATAACGTATAACGTATAACGTATAACGTATAACGTATAACGTATAACGTATAACGTATAACGTATAACGTATAACGTATAACGTATAACGTATAACGTATAACGTATAACGTGTAACGTATAACGTATAACGTGTGACGTATAACGTATAACGTATAACGTATAACGTATAACGTATAACGTATAACGTATAACGTGTAACGTATAACGTATAACGTGTGACGTATAACGTGTGACGTATAACGTATAACGTGTAACGTATAACGTATAACGTATTACGTATAACGTATAACGTATAACGTATTACGTACAACGTATATCGTGTAACGTATAACGTGTGACGTATAACGTATAACGTGTAACGTATAACGTATAACGTATAACGTATAACGTATAACGTATAACGTATAACGTATAACTTATAACGTATAACGTATAACGTTTAACGTATAACGCATAACGTATAACGTACAAAGTGTAACGAAGAACGTATAACGAATAACGTAAAACGAATAACGTACTACATATTACGTATAACGTATAACGTATAACGTATAACGTATAACGTATAACGTATAACGTATAACGTATAACGTATAACGTATAACGTATAACGTATAACGTATAACGTATAACGTATAACGTATAACGTATAACGTATAACGTATAACGTATAACGTATAACGTATAACGTATAACGTATAACGTATAACGTATAACGTCTAACGTGTGACGTATAACGTGTGACGTATAACGTATAACGTGCAACGTATAACGTATAACGTATAACGTATAACGTTTAACGTATAACGTATAACGTATAACGTATAAGGTATAACGTATAACGTGTAACGTATAACGTATAACGTGTGACGTATAACGTGTAACGTATAACGTATGACGTATAACGTGTATCGTATAAGCTATGACGTATAACGTATAACGTATAACGTATAACGTATAACGTATAACGTGTAACGTATAACGTATAACGTGTAACGTATAACGTATAACGTATAACGTATAACGTATAACGTATAACGTATAACGTATAACGTATAACGTATAACGTATAACGTATAACGTATAACGTATAACGTATAACGTATAACGTATAACGTATAACGTATAACGTATAACGTATAACGTATAACGTATAACGTATAACGTATAACGTATAACGTATAACGTATAACGTATAACGTATAACGTATAACGTATAACGTATAACGTATAACGTATAACGTATAACGTATAACGTGTAACGTATAACGTATAACGTGTGACGTATAACGTATAACGTATAACGTATAACGTATAACGTATAACGTATAACGTATAACGTGTAACGTATAACGTATAACGTGTGACGTATAACGTGTGACGTATAACGTATAACGTGTAACGTATAACGTATAACGTATTACGTATAACGTATAACGTATAACGTATTACGTACAACGTATATCGTGTAACGTATAACGTGTGACGTATAACGTATAACGTGTAACGTATAACGTATAACGTATAACGTATAACGTATAACGTATAACGTATAACGTATAACGTATAACTTATAACGTATAACGTATAACGTTTAACGTATAACGCATAACGTATAACGTACAAAGTGTAACGAAGAACGTATAACGAATAACGTAAAACGAATAACGTACTACATATTACGTATAACGTATAACGTATAACGTATAACGTATAACGTATAACGTATAACGTATAACGTATAACGTATAACGTATAACGTATAACGTATAACGTATAACGTATAACGTATAACGTATAACGTATAACGTATAACGTATAACGTATAACGTATAACGTATAACGTATAACGTATAACGTATAACGTATAACGTATAACGTATAACGTATAACGTATAACGTATAACGTATAACGTATAACGTATAACGTATAACGTGTAACGTATAACGTATAACGTGTGACGTATAACGTGTGACGTATAACGTATAACGTGTAACGTATAACGTATAACGTATTACGTATAACGTATAACGTATAACGTATTACGTACAACGTATATCGTGTAACGTATAACGTGTGACGTATAACGTATAACGTGTAACGTATAACGTATAACGTATAACGTATAACGTATAACGTATAACGTATAACGTATAACTTATAACGTATAACGTATAACGTTTAACGTATAACGCATAACGTATAACGTACAACGTGTAACGAAGAACGTATAACGAATAACGTAAAACGAATAACGTACTACATATTACGTATAACGTATAACATATAACGTATAACGTATAACGTGTAACGTATAACGTATAACGTATAACGTATAACGTATAACGTATAACGTATAACGTGTAACGTATAACGTATAACGTGTGACGTATAACGTATAACGTGTAACGTATAACGTATAACGTATAACGTATAACGTATAACGTATAACGTATAACGTATAACGTATAACGTATAACGTGTAACGTATAACGTATAACGTGTGACGTATAACGTGTGACGTATAACGTATAACGTGTAACGTATAACGTATAACGTATTACGTATAACGTATAACGTATAACGTATTACGTACAACGTATATCGTGTAACGTATAACGTGTGACGTATAACGTATAACGTGTAACGTATAACGTATAACGTATAACGAATAACGTAAAACGAATAACGTACTACATATTACGTATAACGTATAACATATAACGTATAACGTATAACGTGTAACGTATAACGTGCAACGTATAACGTATAACGTATAACGTATAACGTTTAACGTATAACGTATAACGTATAACGTATAAGGTATAACGTATAACGTGTAACGTATAACGTATAACGTGTGACGTATAACGTGTAACGTATAACGTATGACGTATAACGTGTATCGTATAAGCTATGACGTATAACGTATAACGTATAACGTATAACGTATAACGTATAACGTGTAACGTATAACGTATAACGTGTAACGTATAACGTATAACGTATAACGTATAACGTATAACGTATAACGTATAACGTATAACGTATAACGTATAACGTATAACGTATAACGTATAACGTATAACGTATAACGTATAACGTATAACGTATAACGTATAACGTATAACGTATAACGTATAACGTATAACGTATAACGTATAACGTATAACGTATAACGTATAACGTATAACGTATAACGTATAACGTATAACGTATAACGTATAACGTATAACGTATAACGTATAACGTATAACGTATAACGTATAACGTATAACGTATAACGTGTAACGTATAACGTATAACGTGTGACGTATAACGTGTGACGTATAACGTATAACGTGTAACGTATAACGTATAACGTATTACGTATAACGTATAACGTATAACGTATTACGTACAACGTATATCGTGTAACGTATAACGTGTGACGTATAACGTATAACGTGTAACGTATAACGTATAACGTATAACGTATAACGTATAACGTATAACGTATAACGTATAACTTATAACGTATAACGTATAACGTTTAACGTATAACGCATAACGTATAACGTACAACGTGTAACGAAGAACGTATAACGAATAACGTAAAACGAATAACGTACTACATATTACGTATAACGTATAACATATAACGTATAACGTATAACGTGTAACGTATAACGTATAACGTATAACGTATAACGTATAACGTATAACGTATAACGTGTAACGTATAACGTATAACGTGTGACGTATAACGTATAACGTGTAACGTATAACGTATAACGTATAACGTATAACGTATAACGTATAACGTATAACGTATAACGAATAACGTATAACGTGTAACGTATAACGAATAACGTATAACGTACAAAGTGTAACAAAGAACGTATAACGAATAACGTAAAACGTATAACGTATTACATATTACGTATAACGTATAACATATAACGTATAACGTATAACGTATAACGTATAACGTGTGACGTATAACGTATAACGTATAACGTGTAACGTATAACGCACAACGTATAACGTACAACGCATAACGAAGAACGTATAACGAATAACGTAAATCGTATAACGTATTACATATTACGTATAACGTATGACATATAACGTATAACGTATAACGTATAACGTATAACGTATAACGTATAACGTATAACGTATAACGTATAACGTGTAACGTATAACGTATAACGTATAACGTATAACGTATAACGTATAACGTATAACGTATATCGTATAACGTATAACGTGTGACGTATAACGTATAACGTGTAACGTATAACGTATAACGTATAACGTATAACGTATAACGCATAACGTATAACGTATAACGTATAACGTATAACGTATAACGTATAACGTATAACGTATAACGTATAACGTATAACGTCTAACGTGTGACGTATAACGTGTGACGTATAACGTATAACGTGCAACGTATAACGTATAACGTATAACGTATAACGTTTAACGTATAACGTATAACGTATAACGTATAAGGTATAACGTATAACGTGTAACGTATAACGTATAACGTGTGACGTATAACGTGTAACGTATAACGTATGACGTATAACGTGTATCGTATAAGCTATGACGTATAACGTATAACGTATAACGTATAACGTATAACGTATAACGTGTAACGTATAACGTATAACGTGTAACGTATAACGTATAACGTATAACGTATAACGTATAACGTATAACGTATAACGTATAACGTATAACGTATAACGTATAACGTATAACGTATAACGTATAACGTATAACGTATAACGTATAACGTATAACGTATAACGTATAACGTATAACGTATAACGTATAACGTATAACGTATAACGTATAACGTATAACGTATAACGTATAACGTATAACGTATAACGTATAACGTATAACGTATAACGTATAACGTATAACGTATAACGTATAACGTATAACGTATAACGTGTAACGTATAACGTATAACGTGTGACGTATAACGTATAACGTATAACGTATAACGTATAACGTATAACGTATAACGTATAACGTGTAACGTATAACGTATAACGTGTGACGTATAACGTGTGACGTATAACGTATAACGTGTAACGTATAACGTATAACGTATTACGTATAACGTATAACGTATAACGTATTACGTACAACGTATATCGTGTAACGTATAACGTGTGACGTATAACGTATAACGTGTAACGTATAACGTATAACGTATAACGTATAACGTATAACGTATAACGTATAACGTATAACTTATAACGTATAACGTATAACGTTTAACGTATAACGCATAACGTATAACGTACAACGTGTAACGAAGAACGTATAACGAATAACGTAAAACGAATAACGTACTACATATTACGTATAACGTATAACGTATAACGTATAACGTATAACGTATAACGTATAACGTATAACGTATAACGTATAACGTATAACGTATAACGTATAACGTATAACGTATAACGTATAACGTATAACGTATAACGTATAACGTATAACGTATAACGTATAACGTATAACGTATAACGTATAACGTATAACGTATAACGTATAACGTATAACGTATAACGTATAACGTATAACGTATAACGTATAACGTATAACGTGTAACGTATAACGTATAACGTGTGACGTATAACGTGTGACGTATAACGTATAACGTGTAACGTATAACGTATAACGTATTACGTATAACGTATAACGTATAACGTATTACGTACAACGTATATCGTGTAACGTATAACGTGTGACGTATAACGTATAACGTGTAACGTATAACGTATAACGTATAACGTATAACGTATAACGTATAACGTATAACGTATAACTTATAACGTATAACGTATAACGTTTAACGTATAACGCATAACGTATAACGTACAACGTGTAACGAAGAACGTATAACGAATAACGTAAAACGAATAACGTACTACATATTACGTATAACGTATAACATATAACGTATAACGTATAACGTGTAACGTATAACGTATAACGTATAACGTATAACGTATAACGTATAACGTATAACGTATAACGTGTAACGTATAACGTATAACGTGTGACGTATAACGTATAACGTGTAACGTATAACGTATAACGTATAACGTATAACGTATAACGTATAACGTATAACGTATAACGAATAACGTATAACGTGTAACGTATAACGAATAACGTATAACGTACAAAGTGTAACAAAGAACGTATAACGAATAACGTAAAACGTATAACGTATTACATATTACGTATAACGTATAACATATAACGTATAACGTATAACGTATAACGTATAACGTGTGACGTATAACGTATAACGTATAACGTGTAACGTATAACGCACAACGTATAACGTACAACGCATAACGAAGAACGTATAACGAATAACGTAAATCGTATAACGTATTACATATTACGTATAACGTATGACATATAACGTATAACGTATAACGTATAACGTATAACGTATAACGTATAACGTATAACGTATAACGTATAACGTGTAACGTATAACGTATAACGTATAACGTATAACGTATAACGTATAACGTATAACGTATATCGTATAACGTATAACGTGTGACGTATAACGTATAACGTGTAACGTATAACGTATAACGTATAACGTATAACGTATAACGCATAACGTATAACGTATAACGTATAACGTATAACGTATAACGTATAACGTATAACGTATAACGTATAACGTATAACGTCTAACGTGTGACGTATAACGTGTGACGTATAACGTATAACGTGCAACGTATAACGTATAACGTATAACGTATAACGTATAACGTTTAACGTATAACGTATAACGTATAACGTATAAGGTATAACGTATAACGTGTAACGTATAACGTATAACGTGTGACGTATAACGTGTAACGTATAACGTATGACGTATAACGTGTATCGTATAAGCTATGACGTATAACGTATAACGTATAACGTATAACGTATAACGTATAACGTGTAACGTATAACGTATAACGTGTAACGTATAACGTATAACGTATAACGTATAACGTATAACGTATAACGTATAACGTATAACGTATAACGTGTAACGTATAACGTATAACGTGTGACGTATAACGTGTGACGTATAACGTATAACGTGTAACGTATAACGTATAACGTATTACGTATAACGTATAACGTATAACGTATTACGTACAACGTATAACGTGTAACGTATAACGTGTGACGTATAACGTATAACGTGTAACGTATAACGTATAACGTATAACGTATAACGTATAACGTATAACGTATAACGTATAACTTATAACGTATAACGTATAACGTTTAACGTATAACGCATAACGTATAACGTACAACGTGTAACGAAGAACGTATAACGAATAACGTAAAACGAATAACGTACTACATATTACGTATAACGTATAACATATAACGTATAACGTATAACGTGTAACGTATAACGTATAACGTATAACGTATAACGTATAACGTATAACGTATAACGTGTAACGTATAACGTATAACGTGTGACGTATAACGTATAACGTGTAACGTATAACGTATAACGTATAACGTATAACGTATAACGTATAACGTATAACGTATAACGAATAACGTATAACGTGTAACGTATAACGAATAACGTATAACGTACAAAGTGTAACAAAGAACGTATAACGAATAACGTAAAACGTATAACGTATTACATATTACGTATAACGTATAACATATAACGTATAACGTATAACGTATAACGTATAACGTGTGACGTGTGACGTATAACGTATAACGTATAACGTGTAACGTATAACGCACAACGTATAACGTACAACGCATAACGAAGAACGTATAACGAATAACGTAAATCGTATAACGTATTACATATTACGTATAACGTATGACATATAACGTATAACGTATAACGTATAACGTATAACGTATAACGTATAACGTATAACGTATAACGTATAACGTATAACGTATAACGTATAACGTATAACGTATAACGTATTACGTATAACGTATAACGTATAACGTATTACGTACAACGTATGACGTATAACGTATAACGTGTGACGTATAACGTATAACGTGTAACGTATAACGTATAACGTATAACGCATAACGTATAACGTATAACGTATAACGTATAACGTATAACTTATAACGTATAACGTATAACGTTTAACGTATAACGCATAACGTATAACGTACAACGTGTAACGAAGAACGTATAACGAATAACGTAAAACGAATAACGTATTACATATTACGTATAACGTATAACATATATCGTATAACGTATAACGTGTAACGTATAACGTATAACGTATAACGTATAACGTATAACGTATAACGTATAACGTGTAACGTATAACGTATAACGTGTGACGTATAACGTATAACGTGTAACGTATAACGTATAACGTATAACGTATAACGTATAACGTATAACGTATAACGTATAACGTATAACGAATAACGTATAACGTGTAACGTATAACGAATAACGTATAACGTACAACGTGTAACGTATAACGTATAACGTATAACGTATAACGTATAACGTATAACGTATAACGTATAACGTATAACGTATAACGAATAACGTATAACGTGTAACGTATAACGAATAACGTATAACGTATAACGTATAACGTATTACGTATAACGTATAACGTATAACGTATTACGTACAACGTATGACGTATAACGTATAACGTGTGACGTATAACGTATAACGTGTAACGTATAACGTATAACGTATAACGCATAACGTATAACGTATAACGTATAACGTATAACTTATAACGTATAACGTATAACGTATAACGTATAACGTATAACGTATAACGTGTAACGTATAACGTATAACGTGTGACGTATAACGTATAACGTGTAACGTATAACGTATAACGTATAACGTATAACGTGTGACGTATAACGTATAACGTGTAACGTATAACGTATAACGTATAACGCATAACGTATAACGTATAACGTATAACGTATAACTTATAACGTATAACGTATAACGTTTAACGTATAACGCATAACGTATAACGTACAACGTGTAACGAAGAACGTATAACGAATAACGTAAAACGAATAACGTATTACATATTACGTATAACGTATAACATATATCGTATAACGTATAACGTGTAACGTATAACGTATAACGTATAACGTATAACGTATAACGTATAACGTATAACGTGTAACGTATAACGTATAACGTGTGACGTATAACGTATAACGTGTAACGTATAACGTATAACGTATAACGTATAACGTATAACGTATAACGTATAACGTATAACGTATAACGAATAACGTATAACGTGTAACGTATAACGTATAACGTATAACGTATAACGTATAACGTATAACGTATAACGTGTAACGTATAACGTATAACGTGTGACGTATAACGTATAACGTGTAACGTATAACGTATAACGTATAACGTATAACGTATAACGTATAACGTATAACGTATAACGTATAACGAATAACGTATAACGTGTAACGTATAACGAATAACGTATAACGTATAACGTATAACGTATAACGTATAACGTATAACGTATAACGTATAACGTATAACTTATAACGTGTAACGTATAACGTGTAACGTATAACGTGTAACGTATAACGTATAACGTATAACGTATAACGTATAACGTATAACGTATAACGTATAACGTATAACGTATAACGTATTACGTATAACGTATAACGTATAACGTATTACGTACAACGTATGACGTATAACGTATAACGTGTGACGTATAACGTATAACGTGTAACGTATAACGTATAACGTATAACGCATAACGTATAACGTATAACGTATAACGTATAACTTATAACGTATAACGTATAACGTTTAACGTATAACGCATAACGTATAACGTACAACGAGTAACGAAGAACGTATAACGAATAACGTAAAACGAATAACGTATTACATATTACGTATAACGTATAACATATATCGTATAACGTATAACGTGTAACGTATAACGTATAACGTATAACGTATAACGTATAACGTATAACGTATAACGTATAACGTGTAACGTATAACGTATAACGTGTGACGTATAACGTATAACGTGTAACGTATAACGTATAACGTATAACGTATAACGTATAACGTATAACGTATAACGTATAACGTATAACGAATAACGTATAACGTGTAACGTATAACGAATAACGTATAACGTACAACGTGTAACGTATAACGTATAACGTGTGACGTATAACGTGTAACGTATAACGTATGACGTATAACGTATAACGTATAACGTATAACGTGTGACGTATAACGTGTAACGTATAACGTATAACGTATAACGTATAACGTATAACGTATTACGTATAACGTATAACCTATAACGTATAACGTATAACGTATAACGTATAACGTATAACATATAACGTATAACGTGTAACGTATAACGTATAACGAGTGACGTATAACGTGTAACGTATAACGTATGACGTATAACGTATTACGTATAACGTATAACGTATAACGTATAACGTATAACGTATAGCGTATAACGTATAACGTATAACGTATAACGTATAACGTATAACGTGTTACGTATAACGTGTAACGTACAACGTATGACGTATAACGTATAACGTATAACATATAACGTATAACGTGTAACGTATAACGTATAACGAGTGACGTATAACGTGTAACGTATAACGTATGACGTATAACGTATTACGTATAACGTATAACGTATAACGTATAACGTGTAACGTATAACGCATTACGTGTGACGTATAACGTATAACGTGTAACGTATAACGTATTACGTATAACGTATAACGTGTTACGTATAACGTGTAACGTACAACGTATGACGTATAACGTATAACGTATAACGTATTACGTATAACGTATAACCTATAACGTATAACGTATAACGTATAACGTATAACGTATAACGTATAACGTATAACCTATAACGTATAACGTATAACGTATAACGTATAACATATAACGTATAACGTGTAACGTATAACGTATAACGAGTGACGTATAACGTGTAACGTATAACGTATGACGTATAACGTATTACGTATAACGTATAACGTATAACGTATAACGTTTAACGTATAACGTATAACGTATAACGTATAACATATAACGTATAACGTGTAACGTATAAAGTATAACGTGTGACGTATAACTTGTAACGTATAACGTATGACGTATAACGTATAACGTATAACGTATAACGTGTGACGTATAACGTGTAACGTATAACGTATGACGTATGACGTGTATCGTGTAAGCTGTGACGTATAACGTGTAACGTATTACGTATAACGTATAACGTATAACGTATAACGTATAACGTATAACGTATAACGTATAACGTATAACGTATAACGTATAACGTATAACGTATAACGTATAACGTATAACGTATAACGTATAACGTATAATGTATTACGTATAACGTATAACGTATAACGTATAACGTATAACGTATAACGTGTAACGTATAACGTATAACGTATAACGTATAACGTATAACGTATAACGTATAACGTATAACGTATAACGTATAACGTATAACGTATAACGTATAACGTATAACGTATAACGTATAACGTATAACGTATAACGTATAACGTGTAACGTATAACGTATAACATGTGACGTATAACGTATAACGTGTAACGTATAACGTATAACGTATAACGTATAACGTATAACGTATAACGTATAACGTATAACGTATATCGTATAACGTATAACGTATCACGTATAACGTATCACGTATAACGTATAACGTATAACGTATAACGAATAACGTAAATCGTATAACGTATTACATATTACGTATAACGTATAACATATAACGTATAACGTATAACGTATAACGTATAACGTATAACGTATAACGTATAACGTATAACGTATAACGTGTAACGTATAACGTATAACGTATAACGTATAACTTATAACGTATAACGTATAACGTTTAACGTATAACGTATAACGTATAACGTATAACATATAACGTATAACGTGTAACGTATAACGTATAACGTGTGACGTATAACGTGTAACGTATAACGTATGAAATATAACGTATAACGTATAACGTATTCCGTATAACGTATAACGTATAACGTATAACGTATAACGAATAACGTATAACGTATAACGTATAACGTATAACGTATAACGTATAACGTGTAACGTATAACGTGTAACGTATAACGTGTAACGTATAACGTGTAACGCCTAACGTGTAACGTATAACGTGTAACGTATCACGTATAACGTATAACGTATAACGCACAACGTATAACGTACAACGCATAACGAAGAACGTATAACGAATAACGTAAATGGTATAACGTATTACATATTACGTATAACGTATAACATATAGCGTATAACGTATAACTTATAACGTATAACGTATAACGTTTAACGTATTACGTATAACGTATAACGTATAACGTATAACGTATAACATATAACGTGTAACGTATAACGTATAACGTGTGACGTATAACGTGTAACGTATAACGTATGTCATATAACGTATAACGTATAACGTATTACGTATAACGTATAACCTATAACGTATAACGTATAACGAATAACGTATAACGTATAACGTATAACGTATAACGTATAACGTATAACGTATAACGTATATCGTATAACGTATAACGTATAACGTATCACGTATAACGTATCACGTATAACGTATAACGTATAACGTATAACGAATAACGTAAATCGTATAACGTATTACATATTACGTATAACGTATAACATATAACGTATAACGTATAACGTATAACGTATAACGTATAACGTCTAACGTATAACGTATAACGTGTGACGTATAACGTATAACGTGTAACGTATAACGTATAACGTATAACGTATAACGTATAACGTATAACGTATAACGTATAACGTATAACGTATAACGTATAACGTATAACGTATAACGTATAACGTATAACGTATAACGTATAACGTATAACGTATAACGTATAACGTATAACGTATAACGTGTAACGTATAACGTATAACGTGTGACGTATAACGTGTGACGTATAACGTATAACGTGTAACGTATAACGTATAACGTATTACGTATAACGTATAACGTATAACGTATTACGTACAACGTATATCGTGTAACGTATAACGTGTGACGTATAACGTATAACGTGTAACGTATAACGTATAACGTATAACGTATAACGTATAACGTATAACGTATAACGTATAACTTATAACGTATAACGTATAACGTTTAACGTATAACGCATAACGTATAACGTACAACGTGTAACGAAGAACGTATAACGAATAACGTAAAACGAATAACGTACTACATATTACGTATAACGTATAACATATAACGTATAACGTATAACGTGTAACGTATAACGTATAACGTATAACGTATAACGTATAACGTATAACGTATAACGTGTAACGTATAACGTATAACGTGTGACGTATAACGTATAACGTGTAACGTATAACGTATAACGTATAACGTATAACGTATAACGTATAACGTATAACGTATAACGTATAACGTATAACGTGTAACGTATAACGTATAACGTGTGACGTATAACGTGTGACGTATAACGTATAACGTGTAACGTATAACGTATAACGTATTACGTATAACGTATAACGTATAACGTATTACGTACAACGTATATCGTGTAACGTATAACGTGTGACGTATAACGTATAACGTGTAACGTATAACGTATAACGTATAACGAATAACGTAAAACGAATAACGTACTACATATTACGTATAACGTATAACATATAACGTATAACGTATAACGTGTAACGTATAACGTGCAACGTATAACGTATAACGTATAACGTATAACGTTTAACGTATAACGTATAACGTATAACGTATAAGGTATAACGTATAACGTGTAACGTATAACGTATAACGTGTGACGTATAACGTGTAACGTATAACGTATGACGTATAACGTGTATCGTATAAGCTATGACGTATAACGTATAACGTATAACGTATAACGTATAACGTATAACGTGTAACGTATAACGTATAACGTGTAACGTATAACGTATAACGTATAACGTATAACGTATAACGTATAACGTATAACGTATAACGTATAACGTATAACGTATAACGTATAACGTATAACGTATAACGTATAACGTATAACGTATAACGTATAACGTATAACGTATAACGTATAACGTATAACGTATAACGTATAACGTATAACGTATAACGTATAACGTATAACGTATAACGTATAACGTATAACGTATAACGTATAACGTATAACGTATAACGTATAACGTATAACGTATAACGTATAACGTATAACGTATAACGTATAACGTGTAACGTATAACGTATAACGTGTGACGTATAACGTGTGACGTATAACGTATAACGTGTAACGTATAACGTATAACGTATTACGTATAACGTATAACGTATAACGTATTACGTACAACGTATATCGTGTAACGTATAACGTGTGACGTATAACGTATAACGTGTAACGTATAACGTATAACGTATAACGTATAACGTATAACGTATAACGTATAACGTATAACTTATAACGTATAACGTATAACGTTTAACGTATAACGCATAACGTATAACGTACAACGTGTAACGAAGAACGTATAACGAATAACGTAAAACGAATAACGTACTACATATTACGTATAACGTATAACATATAACGTATAACGTATAACGTGTAACGTATAACGTATAACGTATAACGTATAACGTATAACGTATAACGTATAACGTGTAACGTATAACGTATAACGTGTGACGTATAACGTATAACGTGTAACGTATAACGTATAACGTATAACGTATAACGTATAACGTATAACGTATAACGTATAACGAATAACGTATAACGTGTAACGTATAACGAATAACGTATAACGTACAAAGTGTAACAAAGAACGTATAACGAATAACGTAAAACGTATAACGTATTACATATTACGTATAACGTATAACATATAACGTATAACGTATAACGTATAACGTATAACGTGTGACGTATAACGTATAACGTATAACGTGTAACGTATAACGCACAACGTATAACGTACAACGCATAACGAAGAACGTATAACGAATAACGTAAATCGTATAACGTATTACATATTACGTATAACGTATGACATATAACGTATAACGTATAACGTATAACGTATAACGTATAACGTATAACGTATAACGTATAACGTATAACGTGTAACGTATAACGTATAACGTATAACGTATAACGTATAACGTATAACGTATAACGTATATCGTATAACGTATAACGTGTGACGTATAACGTATAACGTGTAACGTATAACGTATAACGTATAACGTATAACGTATAACGCATAACGTATAACGTATAACGTATAACGTATAACGTATAACGTATAACGTATAACGTATAACGTATAACGTATAACGTCTAACGTGTGACGTATAACGTGTGACGTATAACGTATAACGTGCAACGTATAACGTATAACGTATAACGTATAACGTTTAACGTATAACGTATAACGTATAACGTATAAGGTATAACGTATAACGTGTAACGTATAACGTATAACGTGTGACGTATAACGTGTAACGTATAACGTATGACGTATAACGTGTATCGTATAAGCTATGACGTATAACGTATAACGTATAACGTATAACGTATAACGTATAACGTGTAACGTATAACGTATAACGTGTAACGTATAACGTATAACGTATAACGTATAACGTATAACGTATAACGTATAACGTATAACGTATAACGTATAACGTATAACGTATAACGTATAACGTATAACGTATAACGTATAACGTATAACGTATAACGTATAACGTATAACGTATAACGTATAACGTATAACGTATAACGTATAACGTATAACGTATAACGTATAACGTATAACGTATAACGTATAACGTATAACGTATAACGTATAACGTATAACGTATAACGTATAACGTATAACGTATAACGTATAACGTGTAACGTATAACGTATAACGTGTGACGTATAACGTATAACGTATAACGTATAACGTATAACGTATAACGTATAACGTATAACGTGTAACGTATAACGTATAACGTGTGACGTATAACGTGTGACGTATAACGTATAACGTGTAACGTATAACGTATAACGTATTACGTATAACGTATAACGTATAACGTATTACGTACAACGTATATCGTGTAACGTATAACGTGTGACGTATAACGTATAACGTGTAACGTATAACGTATAACGTATAACGTATAACGTATAACGTATAACGTATAACGTATAACTTATAACGTATAACGTATAACGTTTAACGTATAACGCATAACGTATAACGTACAACGTGTAACGAAGAACGTATAACGAATAACGTAAAACGAATAACGTACTACATATTACGTATAACGTATAACGTATAACGTATAACGTATAACGTATAACGTATAACGTATAACGTATAACGTATAACGTATAACGTATAACGTATAACGTATAACGTATAACGTATAACGTATAACGTATAACGTATAACGTATAACGTATAACGTATAACGTATAACGTATAACGTATAACGTATAACGTATAACGTATAACGTATAACGTATAACGTATAACGTATAACGTATAACGTATAACGTATAACGTGTAACGTATAACGTATAACGTGTGACGTATAACGTGTGACGTATAACGTATAACGTGTAACGTATAACGTATAACGTATTACGTATAACGTATAACGTATAACGTATTACGTACAACGTATATCGTGTAACGTATAACGTGTGACGTATAACGTATAACGTGTAACGTATAACGTATAACGTATAACGTATAACGTATAACGTATAACGTATAACGTATAACTTATAACGTATAACGTATAACGTTTAACGTATAACGCATAACGTATAACGTACAACGTGTAACGAAGAACGTATAACGAATAACGTAAAACGAATAACGTACTACATATTACGTATAACGTATAACATATAACGTATAACGTATAACGTGTAACGTATAACGTATAACGTATAACGTATAACGTATAACGTATAACGTATAACGTATAACGTGTAACGTATAACGTATAACGTGTGACGTATAACGTATAACGTGTAACGTATAACGTATAACGTATAACGTATAACGTATAACGTATAACGTATAACGTATAACGAATAACGTATAACGTGTAACGTATAACGAATAACGTATAACGTACAAAGTGTAACAAAGAACGTATAACGAATAACGTAAAACGTATAACGTATTACATATTACGTATAACGTATAACATATAACGTATAACGTATAACGTATAACGTATAACGTGTGACGTATAACGTATAACGTATAACGTGTAACGTATAACGCACAACGTATAACGTACAACGCATAACGAAGAACGTATAACGAATAACGTAAATCGTATAACGTATTACATATTACGTATAACGTATGACATATAACGTATAACGTATAACGTATAACGTATAACGTATAACGTATAACGTATAACGTATAACGTATAACGTGTAACGTATAACGTATAACGTATAACGTATAACGTATAACGTATAACGTATAACGTATATCGTATAACGTATAACGTGTGACGTATAACGTATAACGTGTAACGTATAACGTATAACGTATAACGTATAACGTATAACGCATAACGTATAACGTATAACGTATAACGTATAACGTATAACGTATAACGTATAACGTATAACGTATAACGTATAACGTCTAACGTGTGACGTATAACGTGTGACGTATAACGTATAACGTGCAACGTATAACGTATAACGTATAACGTATAACGTATAACGTTTAACGTATAACGTATAACGTATAACGTATAAGGTATAACGTATAACGTGTAACGTATAACGTATAACGTGTGACGTATAACGTGTAACGTATAACGTATGACGTATAACGTGTATCGTATAAGCTATGACGTATAACGTATAACGTATAACGTATAACGTATAACGTATAACGTGTAACGTATAACGTATAACGTGTAACGTATAACGTATAACGTATAACGTATAACGTATAACGTATAACGTATAACGTATAACGTATAACGTGTAACGTATAACGTATAACGTGTGACGTATAACGTGTGACGTATAACGTATAACGTGTAACGTATAACGTATAACGTATTACGTATAACGTATAACGTATAACGTATTACGTACAACGTATAACGTGTAACGTATAACGTGTGACGTATAACGTATAACGTGTAACGTATAACGTATAACGTATAACGTATAACGTATAACGTATAACGTATAACGTATAACTTATAACGTATAACGTATAACGTTTAACGTATAACGCATAACGTATAACGTACAACGTGTAACGAAGAACGTATAACGAATAACGTAAAACGAATAACGTACTACATATTACGTATAACGTATAACATATAACGTATAACGTATAACGTGTAACGTATAACGTATAACGTATAACGTATAACGTATAACGTATAACGTATAACGTGTAACGTATAACGTATAACGTGTGACGTATAACGTATAACGTGTAACGTATAACGTATAACGTATAACGTATAACGTATAACGTATAACGTATAACGTATAACGAATAACGTATAACGTGTAACGTATAACGAATAACGTATAACGTACAAAGTGTAACAAAGAACGTATAACGAATAACGTAAAACGTATAACGTATTACATATTACGTATAACGTATAACATATAACGTATAACGTATAACGTATAACGTATAACGTGTGACGTGTGACGTATAACGTATAACGTATAACGTGTAACGTATAACGCACAACGTATAACGTACAACGCATAACGAAGAACGTATAACGAATAACGTAAATCGTATAACGTATTACATATTACGTATAACGTATGACATATAACGTATAACGTATAACGTATAACGTATAACGTATAACGTATAACGTATAACGTATAACGTATAACGTATAACGTATAACGTATAACGTATAACGTATAACGTATTACGTATAACGTATAACGTATAACGTATTACGTACAACGTATGACGTATAACGTATAACGTGTGACGTATAACGTATAACGTGTAACGTATAACGTATAACGTATAACGCATAACGTATAACGTATAACGTATAACGTATAACGTATAACTTATAACGTATAACGTATAACGTTTAACGTATAACGCATAACGTATAACGTACAACGTGTAACGAAGAACGTATAACGAATAACGTAAAACGAATAACGTATTACATATTACGTATAACGTATAACATATATCGTATAACGTATAACGTGTAACGTATAACGTATAACGTATAACGTATAACGTATAACGTATAACGTATAACGTGTAACGTATAACGTATAACGTGTGACGTATAACGTATAACGTGTAACGTATAACGTATAACGTATAACGTATAACGTATAACGTATAACGTATAACGTATAACGTATAACGAATAACGTATAACGTGTAACGTATAACGAATAACGTATAACGTACAACGTGTAACGTATAACGTATAACGTATAACGTATAACGTATAACGTATAACGTATAACGTATAACGTATAACGTATAACGAATAACGTATAACGTGTAACGTATAACGAATAACGTATAACGTATAACGTATAACGTATTACGTATAACGTATAACGTATAACGTATTACGTACAACGTATGACGTATAACGTATAACGTGTGACGTATAACGTATAACGTGTAACGTATAACGTATAACGTATAACGCATAACGTATAACGTATAACGTATAACGTATAACTTATAACGTATAACGTATAACGTATAACGTATAACGTATAACGTATAACGTGTAACGTATAACGTATAACGTGTGACGTATAACGTATAACGTGTAACGTATAACGTATAACGTATAACGTATAACGTGTGACGTATAACGTATAACGTGTAACGTATAACGTATAACGTATAACGCATAACGTATAACGTATAACGTATAACGTATAACTTATAACGTATAACGTATAACGTTTAACGTATAACGCATAACGTATAACGTACAACGTGTAACGAAGAACGTATAACGAATAACGTAAAACGAATAACGTATTACATATTACGTATAACGTATAACATATATCGTATAACGTATAACGTGTAACGTATAACGTATAACGTATAACGTATAACGTATAACGTATAACGTATAACGTGTAACGTATAACGTATAACGTGTGACGTATAACGTATAACGTGTAACGTATAACGTATAACGTATAACGTATAACGTATAACGTATAACGTATAACGTATAACGTATAACGAATAACGTATAACGTGTAACGTATAACGTATAACGTATAACGTATAACGTATAACGTATAACGTATAACGTGTAACGTATAACGTATAACGTGTGACGTATAACGTATAACGTGTAACGTATAACGTATAACGTATAACGTATAACGTATAACGTATAACGTATAACGTATAACGTATAACGAATAACGTATAACGTGTAACGTATAACGAATAACGTATAACGTATAACGTATAACGTATAACGTATAACGTATAACGTATAACGTATAACGTATAACTTATAACGTGTAACGTATAACGTGTAACGTATAACGTGTAACGTATAACGTATAACGTATAACGTATAACGTATAACGTATAACGTATAACGTATAACGTATAACGTATAACGTATTACGTATAACGTATAACGTATAACGTATTACGTACAACGTATGACGTATAACGTATAACGTGTGACGTATAACGTATAACGTGTAACGTATAACGTATAACGTATAACGCATAACGTATAACGTATAACGTATAACGTATAACTTATAACGTATAACGTATAACGTTTAACGTATAACGCATAACGTATAACGTACAACGAGTAACGAAGAACGTATAACGAATAACGTAAAACGAATAACGTATTACATATTACGTATAACGTATAACATATATCGTATAACGTATAACGTGTAACGTATAACGTATAACGTATAACGTATAACGTATAACGTATAACGTATAACGTATAACGTGTAACGTATAACGTATAACGTGTGACGTATAACGTATAACGTGTAACGTATAACGTATAACGTATAACGTATAACGTATAACGTATAACGTATAACGTATAACGTATAACGAATAACGTATAACGTGTAACGTATAACGAATAACGTATAACGTACAACGTGTAACGTATAACGTATAACGTGTGACGTATAACGTGTAACGTATAACGTATGACGTATAACGTATAACGTATAACGTATAACGTGTGACGTATAACGTGTAACGTATAACGTATAACGTATAACGTATAACGTATAACGTATTACGTATAACGTATAACCTATAACGTATAACGTATAACGTATAACGTATAACGTATAACATATAACGTATAACGTGTAACGTATAACGTATAACGAGTGACGTATAACGTGTAACGTATAACGTATGACGTATAACGTATTACGTATAACGTATAACGTATAACGTATAACGTATAACGTATAGCGTATAACGTATAACGTATAACGTATAACGTATAACGTATAACGTGTTACGTATAACGTGTAACGTACAACGTATGACGTATAACGTATAACGTATAACATATAACGTATAACGTGTAACGTATAACGTATAACGAGTGACGTATAACGTGTAACGTATAACGTATGACGTATAACGTATTACGTATAACGTATAACGTATAACGTATAACGTGTAACGTATAACGCATTACGTGTGACGTATAACGTATAACGTGTAACGTATAACGTATTACGTATAACGTATAACGTGTTACGTATAACGTGTAACGTACAACGTATGACGTATAACGTATAACGTATAACGTATTACGTATAACGTATAACCTATAACGTATAACGTATAACGTATAACGTATAACGTATAACGTATAACGTATAACCTATAACGTATAACGTATAACGTATAACGTATAACATATAACGTATAACGTGTAACGTATAACGTATAACGAGTGACGTATAACGTGTAACGTATAACGTATGACGTATAACGTATTACGTATAACGTATAACGTATAACGTATAACGTTTAACGTATAACGTATAACGTATAACGTATAACATATAACGTATAACGTGTAACGTATAAAGTATAACGTGTGACGTATAACTTGTAACGTATAACGTATGACGTATAACGTATAACGTATAACGTATAACGTGTGACGTATAACGTGTAACGTATAACGTATGACGTATGACGTGTATCGTGTAAGCTGTGACGTATAACGTGTAACGTATTACGTATAACGTATAACGTATAACGTATAACGTATAACGTATAACGTATAACGTATAACGTATAACGTATAACGTATAACGTATAACGTATAACGTATAACGTATAACGTATAACGTATAACGTATAATGTATTACGTATAACGTATAACGTATAACGTATAACGTATAACGTATAACGTGTAACGTATAACGTATAACGTATAACGTATAACGTATAACGTATAACGTATAACGTATAACGTATAACGTATAACGTATAACGTATAACGTATAACGTATAACGTATAACGTATAACGTATAACGTATAACGTATAACGTGTAACGTATAACGTATAACATGTGACGTATAACGTATAACGTGTAACGTATAACGTATAACGTATAACGTATAACGTATAACGTATAACGTATAACGTATAACGTATATCGTATAACGTATAACGTATCACGTATAACGTATCACGTATAACGTATAACGTATAACGTATAACGAATAACGTAAATCGTATAACGTATTACATATTACGTATAACGTATAACATATAACGTATAACGTATAACGTATAACGTATAACGTATAACGTATAACGTATAACGTATAACGTATAACGTGTAACGTATAACGTATAACGTATAACGTATAACTTATAACGTATAACGTATAACGTTTAACGTATAACGTATAACGTATAACGTATAACATATAACGTATAACGTGTAACGTATAACGTATAACGTGTGACGTATAACGTGTAACGTATAACGTATGAAATATAACGTATAACGTATAACGTATTCCGTATAACGTATAACGTATAACGTATAACGTATAACGAATAACGTATAACGTATAACGTATAACGTATAACGTATAACGTATAACGTGTAACGTATAACGTGTAACGTATAACGTGTAACGTATAACGTGTAACGCCTAACGTGTAACGTATAACGTGTAACGTATCACGTATAACGTATAACGTATAACGCACAACGTATAACGTACAACGCATAACGAAGAACGTATAACGAATAACGTAAATGGTATAACGTATTACATATTACGTATAACGTATAACATATAGCGTATAACGTATAACTTATAACGTATAACGTATAACGTTTAACGTATTACGTATAACGTATAACGTATAACGTATAACGTATAACATATAACGTGTAACGTATAACGTATAACGTGTGACGTATAACGTGTAACGTATAACGTATGTCATATAACGTATAACGTATAACGTATTACGTATAACGTATAACCTAT
Source organism: Ptiloglossa arizonensis (assembly GCF_051014685.1). Taxonomy (NCBI): domain Eukaryota; kingdom Metazoa; phylum Arthropoda; class Insecta; order Hymenoptera; family Colletidae; genus Ptiloglossa; species Ptiloglossa arizonensis. The sequence goes on from NW_027478391.1 coordinate 2,244,673, forward strand.
AACGTATAACGTATAACGAATAACGTATAACGTATAACGTATAACGTATAACGTATAACGTATAACGTATAACGTATATCGTATAACGTATAACGTATAACGTATCACGTATAACGTATCACGTATAACGTATAACGTATAACGTATAACGAATAACGTAAATCGTATAACGTATTACATATTACGTATAACGTATAACATATAACGTATAACGTATAACGTATAACGTATAACGTATAACGTCTAACGTATAACGTATAACGTGTGACGTATAACGTATAACGTGTAACGTATAACGTATAACGTATAACGTATAACGTATAACGTATAACGTATAACGTATAACGTATAACGTATAACGTATAACGTATAACGTATAACGTATAACGTATAACGTATAACGTATAACGTATAACGTATAACGTCTAACGTATAACGTATAACGTGTGACGTATAACGTATAACGTGTAACGTATAACGTATAACGTATAACGTATAACGTATAACGTATAACGTATAACGTATAACGTATAACGTATAACGTATAACGTATAACGTATAACGTATAACGTATAACGTATAACGTGTAACGTATAACGTATAACATGTGACGTATAACGTATAACGTGTAACGTATAACGTATAACGTATAACGTATAACGTATAACGTATAACGTATAACGTATAACGTATATCGTATAACGTATAACGTATAACGTATCACGTATAACGTATCACGTATAACGTATAACGTATAACGTATAACGAATAACGTAAATCGTATAACGTATTACATATTACGTATAACGTATAACATATAACGTATAACGTATAACGTATAACGTATAACGTATAACGTATAACGTATAACGTATAACGTATAACGTGTAACGTATAACGTATAACGTATAACGTATAACTTATAACGTATAACGTATAACGTTTAACGTATAACGTATAACGTATAACGTATAACATATAACGTATAACGTGTAACGTATAACGTATAACGTGTGACGTATAACGTGTAACGTATAACGTATGAAATATAACGTATAACGTATAACGTATTCCGTATAACGTATAACGTATAACGTATAACGTATAACGAATAACGTATAACGTATAACGTATAACGTATAACGTATAACGTGTAACGTATAACGTGTAACGTATAACGTGTAACGTATAACGTGTAACGCCTAACGTGTAACGTATAACGTGTAACGTATCACGTATAACGTATAACGTATAACGCACAACGTATAACGTACAACGCATAACGAAGAACGTATAACGAATAACGTAAATGGTATAACGTATTACATATTACGTATAACGTATAACATATAGCGTATAACGTATAACTTATAACGTATAACGTATAACGTTTAACGTATTACGTATAACGTATAACGTATAACGTATAACGTATAACATATAACGTGTAACGTATAACGTATAACGTGTGACGTATAACGTGTAACGTATAACGTATGTCATATAACGTATAACGTATAACGTATTACGTATAACGTATAACCTATAACGTATAACGTATAACGAATAACGTATAACGTATAACGTATAACGTATAACGTATAACGTATAACGTATAACGTATAACGTATAACGTATAACGTGTAACGTATAACGTATAACGTGTGACGTATAACGTGTAACGTATAACGTATGACGTATAACGTGTATCGTGTAAGCTGTGACGTATTACGTGTAACGTATTACGTATAACGTATAACGTATAACGTATAACGTATAATGTATTACGTATAACGTATAACGTATAACGTATAGCGTATAACGTATAACGTATAACGTATAACGTATAACGTATAACGTGTAACGTATAACGTATAACGTGTGACGTATAACGTGTGACGTATAACGTATAACGTGTAACGTATAACGTATAACGTATTACGTATAACGTATAACGTATAACGTATTACGTACAACGTATAACGTGTAACGTATAACGTGTGACGTATAACGTATAACGTGTAACGTATAACGTATAACGTATAACGTATAACGTATAACGTATCACGTATAACGTATCACGTATAACGTATAACGTATAACGTATAACGTATAACGTCTAACGTATAACGTATAACGTGTGACGTATAACGTATAACGTGTAACGTATAACGTATAACGTATAACGTATAACGTATAACGTATAACGTATAACGTATAACGTATAACGTATAACGTATAACGTATAACGTATAACGTATAACGTATAACGTATAACGTATAACGTATAACGTGTAACGTATAACGTATAACATGTGACGTATAACGTATAACGTGTAACGTATAACGTATAACGTATAACGTATAACGTATAACGTATAACGTATAACGTATATCGTATAACGTATAACGTATAACGTATCACGTATAACGTATCACGTATAACGTATAACGTGTAACGTATAACGTATAACGTGTGACGTATAACGTATAACGTGTAACGTATAACGTATAACGTATAACGTATAACGTATAACGTATAACGTATAACGTATAACGTATATCGTATAACGTATAACGTGTGACGTATAACGTGTAACGTATAACGTATGAAATATAACGTATAACGTATAACGTATTCCGTATAACGTATAACGTATAACGTATAACGTATAACGAATAACGTATAACGTATAACGTATAACGTATAACGTATAACGTGTAACGTATAACGCGTAACGTATAACGTGTAACGTATAACGTGTAACGCCTAACGTGTAACGTATAACGTGTAACGTATCACGTATAACGTATAACGTATAACGCACAACGTATAACGTACAACGCATAACGAAGAACGTATAACGAATAACGTAAATGGTATAACGTATTACATATTACGTATAACGTATAACATATAGCGTATAACGTATAACTTATAACGTATAACGTATAACGTTTAACGTATTACGTATAACGTATAACGTATAACGTATAACGTATAACATATAACGTGTAACGTATAACGTATAACGTGTGACGTATAACGTGTAACGTATAACGTATGACATATAACGTATAACGTATAACGTATTACGTATAACGTATAACCTATAAGGTATAACGTATAACGAATAACGTATAACGTATAACGTATAACGTATAACGTATAACGTATAACGTATAACGTATAACGTATAACGTATAACGTATAACGTGTAACGTATAACGTATAACGTGTGACGTATAACGTGTAACGTATAACGTATGACGTATAACGTGTATCGTGTAAGCTGTGACGTATAACGTGTAACGTATTACGTATAACGTATAACGTATAACGTATAACGTATAATGTATTACGTATAACGTATAACGTATAACGTATAACGTATAACGTATAACGTATAACGTATAACGTATAACGTATAACGTATAACGTGTAACGTATAACGTATAACGTGTGACGTATAACGTGTGACGTATAACGTATAACGTGTAACGTATAACGTATAACGTATTACGTATAACGTATAACGTATAACGTATTACGTACAACGTATAACGTGTAACGTATAACGTATAACGTATAACGTAAAACGTATAACGTGTAACGTATAACGTATAACGTATAACGTATAACTTATAACGTATAACGTATAACGTATAACGTATAACGTATAACGTATAACGTATAACGTATAACGTATAACGTCTAACGTATAACGTATAACGTATAACGTATAACGTATAACGTCTAACGTATAACGTATAACGTGTGACGTATAACGTATAGCGTATCACGTATAACGTATAACGTATAACGTATAACGCATAACGTATAACGTATAACGTATAACGTATAACGTATAACGTATAACGTATAACGTATAACGTATAACGTATAACGTATAACGTGTAACGTATAACGTATAACGTATAACGTATAACGTATAACGTATAACGTATAACGTATAACGTATAACGTATAACGTCTAACGTATAACGTATAACGTGTGACGTATAACGTATAACGTGTAACGTATAACGTATAACGTGTGACGTATAACGTATAACGTGTAACGTATAACGTATAACGTATAACGTATAACGTATAACGTATAACGTATAACGTATAACGTATATCGTATAACGTATAACGTGTGACGTATAACGTATAACGTGTAACGTATAACGTATAACGTATAACGTATAACGTATCACGTATTACATATTACGTATAACGTATAACATATAACGTATAACGTATAACGTATAACGTATAACGTATAACGTATAACGTATAACGTATAACGTATAACGTATAACGTGTAACGTATAACGTATAACGTATAACGTATAACTTATAACGTATAACGTATAACGTATAACGTATAACGTATAACGTATAACGTATAACGTATAACGTATATAGTATAACGTATAACGTATAACGTATAACGTATAACGTATAACGTATAACGTATAACGTATAACGTATAACGTATAACGTCTAACGTGTGACGTATAACGTGTGACGTATAACGTATAACGTGCAACGTATAACGTATAACGTATAACGTATAACGTATAACGTATAACGTATAACGTATAACGTATAACGTATAACGTATAACGTATAACGTCTAACGTATAACGTATAACGTGTGACGTATAACGTATAACGTATAACGTGTAACGTATAACGTGTGACGTATTACGTATAACGTGTAACGTATAACGTATAACGTATAACGTATAACGTATAACGTATATCGTATAACGTATAACGTATAACGTATAACGTATCAGGTATAACGTATCACGTATAACGTATAACGTATAACGTATAACGAATAATGTAAATCGTATAACGTATTACATATTACGTATAACGTATAACATATAACGTATAACGTATAACGTATAACGAATAACGTATAACGTATAACGTATAACGTATAACGTATAACGTGTAACGTATAACGTATAACGTATAACGTATAACGTATAACGTATAACGTATAACGTATAACGTATAACGTATAACGTATAACGTATAACGTATAACGTATAACGTATAACGTATAACGTATAACGTCTAACGTGTGACGTATAACGTGTGACGTATAACGTATAACGTGCAACGTATAACGTATAACGTATAACGTATAACGTTTAACGTATAACGTATAACGTATAACGTATAAGGTATAACGTATAACGTGTAACGTATAACGTATAACGTGTGACGTATAACGTGTAACGTATAACGTATGACGTATAACGTGTATCGTATAAGCTATGACGTATAACGTATAACGTATAACGTATAACGTATAACGTATAACGTATAACGTATAACGTATAACGTATATCGTATAACGTATAACGTGTGACGTATAACGTATAACGTGTAACGTATAACGTATAACGTATAACGTATAACGTATAACGCATAACGTATAACGTATAACGTATAACGTATAACGTATAACGTATAACGTATAACGTATAACGTATAACGTATAACGTCTAACGTGTGACGTATAACGTGTGACGTATAACGTATAACGTGCAACGTATAACGTATAACGTATAACGTATAACGTTTAACGTATAACGTATAACGTATAACGTATAAGGTATAACGTATAACGTGTAACGTATAACGTATAACGTGTGACGTATAACGTGTAACGTATAACGTATGACGTATAACGTGTATCGTATAAGCTATGACGTATAACGTATAACGTATAACGTATAACGTATAACGTATAACGTGTAACGTATAACGTATAACGTGTAACGTATAACGTATAACGTATAACGTATAACGTATAACGTATAACGTATAACGTATAACGTATAACGTATAACGTATAACGTATAACGTATAACGTATAACGTATAACGTATAACGTATAACGTATAACGTATAACGTATAACGTATAACGTATAACGTATAACGTATAACGTATAACGTATAACGTATAACGTATAACGTATAACGTATAACGTATAACGTATAACGTATAACGTATAACGTATAACGTATAACGTATAACGTATAACGTATAACGTATAACGTATAACGTGTAACGTATAACGTATAACGTGTGACGTATAACGTGTGACGTATAACGTATAACGTGTAACGTATAACGTATAACGTATTACGTATAACGTATAACGTATAACGTATTACGTACAACGTATATCGTGTAACGTATAACGTGTGACGTATAACGTATAACGTGTAACGTATAACGTATAACGTATAACGTATAACGTATAACGTATAACGTATAACGTATAACTTATAACGTATAACGTATAACGTTTAACGTATAACGCATAACGTATAACGTACAACGTGTAACGAAGAACGTATAACGAATAACGTAAAACGAATAACGTACTACATATTACGTATAACGTATAACATATAACGTATAACGTATAACGTGTAACGTATAACGTATAACGTATAACGTATAACGTATAACGTATAACGTATAACGTGTAACGTATAACGTATAACGTGTGACGTATAACGTATAACGTGTAACGTATAACGTATAACGTATAACGTATAACGTATAACGTATAACGTATAACGTATAACGAATAACGTATAACGTGTAACGTATAACGAATAACGTATAACGTACAAAGTGTAACAAAGAACGTATAACGAATAACGTAAAACGTATAACGTATTACATATTACGTATAACGTATAACATATAACGTATAACGTATAACGTATAACGTATAACGTGTGACGTATAACGTATAACGTATAACGTGTAACGTATAACGCACAACGTATAACGTACAACGCATAACGAAGAACGTATAACGAATAACGTAAATCGTATAACGTATTACATATTACGTATAACGTATGACATATAACGTATAACGTATAACGTATAACGTATAACGTATAACGTATAACGTATAACGTATAACGTATAACGTGTAACGTATAACGTATAACGTATAACGTATAACGTATAACGTATAACGTATAACTTATATCGTATAACGTATAACGTGTGACGTATAACGTATAACGTGTAACGTATAACGTATAACGTATAACGTATAACGTATAACGCATAACGTATAACGTATAACGTATAACGTATAACGTATAACGTATAACGTATAACGTATAACGTATAACGTATAACGTCTAACGTGTGACGTATAACGTGTGACGTATAACGTATAACGTGCAACGTATAACGTATAACGTATAACGTATAACGTTTAACGTATAACGTATAACGTATAACGTATAAGGTATAACGTATAACGTGTAACGTATAACGTATAACGTGTGACGTATAACGTGTAACGTATAACGTATGACGTATAACGTGTATCGTATAAGCTATGACGTATAACGTATAACGTATAACGTATAACGTATAACGTATAACGTGTAACGTATAACGTATAACGTGTAACGTATAACGTATAACGTATAACGTATAACGTATAACGTATAACGTATAACGTATAACGTATAACGTATAACGTATAACGTATAACGTATAACGTATAACGTATAACGTATAACGTATAACGTATAACGTATAACGTATAACGTATAACGTATAACGTATAACGTATAACGTATAACGTATAACGTATAACGTATAACGTATAACGTATAACGTATAACGTATAACGTATAACGTATAACGTATAACGTATAACGTATAACGTATAACGTATAACGTATAACGTGTAACGTATAACGTATAACGTGTGACGTATAACGTATAACGTATAACGTATAACGTATAACGTATAACGTATAACGTATAACGTGTAACGTATAACGTATAACGTGTGACGTATAACGTGTGACGTATAACGTATAACGTGTAACGTATAACGTATAACGTATTACGTATAACGTATAACGTATAACGTATTACGTACAACGTATATCGTGTAACGTATAACGTGTGACGTATAACGTATAACGTGTAACGTATAACGTATAACGTATAACGTATAACGTATAACGTATAACGTATAACGTATAACTTATAACGTATAACGTATAACGTTTAACGTATAACGCATAACGTATAACGTACAACGTGTAACGAAGAACGTATAACGAATAACGTAAAACGAATAACGTACTACATATTACGTATAACGTATAACGTATAACGTATAACGTATAACGTATAACGTATAACGTATAACGTATAACGTATAACGTATAACGTATAACGTATAACGTATAACGTATAACGTATAACGTATAACGTATAACGTATAACGTATAACGTATAACGTATAACGTATAACGTATAACGTATAACGTATAACGTATAACGTATAACGTATAACGTATAACGTATAACGTATAACGTATAACGTATAACGTGTAACGTATAACGTATAACGTGTGACGTATAACGTGTGACGTATAACGTATAACGTGTAACGTATAACGTATAACGTATTACGTATAACGTATAACGTATAACGTATTACGTACAACGTATATCGTGTAACGTATAACGTGTGACGTATAACGTATAACGTGTAACGTATAACGTATAACGTATAACGTATAACGTATAACGTATAACGTATAACGTATAACTTATAACGTATAACGTATAACGTTTAACGTATAACGCATAACGTATAACGTACAACGTGTAACGAAGAACGTATAACGAATAACGTAAAACGAATAACGTACTACATATTACGTATAACGTATAACATATAACGTATAACGTATAACGTGTAACGTATAACGTATAACGTATAACGTATAACGTATAACGTATAACGTATAACGTGTAACGTATAACGTATAACGTGTGACGTATAACGTATAACGTGTAACGTATAACGTATAACGTATAACGTATAACGTATAACGTATAACGTATAACGTATAACGAATAACGTATAACGTGTAACGTATAACGAATAACGTATAACGTACAAAGTGTAACAAAGAACGTATAACGAATAACGTAAAACGTATAACGTATTACATATTACGTATAACGTATAACATATAACGTATAACGTATAACGTATAACGTATAACGTGTGACGTATAACGTATAACGTATAACGTGTAACGTATAACGCACAACGTATAACGTACAACGCATAACGAAGAACGTATAACGAATAACGTAAATCGTATAACGTATTACATATTACGTATAACGTATGACATATAACGTATAACGTATAACGTATAACGTATAACGTATAACGTATAACGTATAACGTATAACGTATAACGTATAACGTGTAACGTATAACGTATAACGTATAACGTATAACGTATAACGTATAACGTATAACGTATATCGTATAACGTATAACGTGTGACGTATAACGTATAACGTGTAACGTATAACGTATAACGTATAACGTATAACGTATAACGCATAACGTATAACGTATAACGTATAACGTATAACGTATAACGTATAACGTATAACGTATAACGTATAACGTATAACGTCTAACGTGTGACGTATAACGTGTGACGTATAACGTATAACGTGCAACGTATAACGTATAACGTATAACGTATAACGTTTAACGTATAACGTATAACGTATAACGTATAAGGTATAACGTATAACGTGTAACGTATAACGTATAACGTGTGACGTATAACGTGTAACGTATAACGTATGACGTATAACGTGTATCGTATAAGCTATGACGTATAACGTATAACGTATAACGTATAACGTATAACGTATAACGTGTAACGTATAACGTATAACGTGTAACGTATAACGTATAACGTATAACGTATAACGTATAACGTATAACGTATAACGTATAACGTATAACGTATAACGTATAACGTATAACGTATAACGTATAACGTATAACGTATAACGTATAACGTATAACGTATAACGTATAACGTATAACGTATAACGTATAACGTATAACGTATAACGTATAACGTATAACGTATAACGTATAACGTATAACGTATAACGTATAACGTATAACGTATAACGTATAACGTATAACGTATAACGTATAACGTATAACGTGTAACGTATAACGTATAACGTGTGACGTATAACGTGTGACGTATAACGTATAACGTGTAACGTATAACGTATAACGTATTACGTATAACGTATAACGTATAACGTATTACGTACAACGTATAACGTGTAACGTATAACGTGTGACGTATAACGTATAACGTGTAACGTATAACGTATAACGTATAACGTATAACGTATAACGTATAACGTATAACGTATAACTTATAACGTATAACGTATAACGTTTAACGTATAACGCATAACGTATAACGTACAACGTGTAACGAAGAACGTATAACGAATAACGTAAAACGAATAACGTACTACATATTACGTATAACGTATAACATATAACGTATAACGTATAACGTGTAACGTATAACGTATAACGTATAACGTATAACGTATAACGTATAACGTATAACGTGTAACGTATAACGTATAACGTGTGACGTATAACGTATAACGTGTAACGTATAACGTATAACGTATAACGTATAACGTATAACGTATAACGTATAACGTATAACGAATAACGTATAACGTGTAACGTATAACGAATAACGTATAACGTACAAAGTGTAACAAAGAACGTATAACGAATAACGTAAAACGTATAACGTATTACATATTACGTATAACGTATAACATATAACGTATAACGTATAACGTATAACGTATAACGTGTGACGTATAACGTATAACGTATAACGTGTAACGTATAACGCACAACGTATAACGTACAACGCATAACGAAGAACGTATAACGAATAACGTAAATCGTATAACGTATTACATATTACGTATAACGTATGACATATAACGTATAACGTATAACGTATAACGTATAACGTATAACGTATAACGTATAACGTATAACGTATAACGTATAACGTATAACGTATTACGTATAACGTATAACGTATAACGTATTACGTACAACGTATGACGTATAACGTATAACGTGTGACGTATAACGTATAACGTGTAACGTATAACGTATAACGTATAACGCATAACGTATAACGTATAACGTATAACGTATAACGTATAACTTATAACGTATAACGTATAACGTTTAACGTATAACGCATAACGTATAACGTACAACGTGTAACGAAGAACGTATAACGAATAACGTAAAACGAATAACGTATTACATATTACGTATAACGTATAACATATATCGTATAACGTATAACGTGTAACGTATAACGTATAACGTATAACGTATAACGTATAACGTATAACGTATAACGTGTAACGTATAACGTATAACGTGTGACGTATAACGTATAACGTGTAACGTATAACGTATAACGTATAACGTATAACGTATAACGTATAACGTATAACGTATAACGTATAACGAATAACGTATAACGTGTAACGTATAACGAATAACGTATAACGTACAACGTGTAACGTATAACGTATAACGTATAACGTATAACGTATAACGTATAACGTATAACGTATAACGTATAACGTATAACGAATAACGTATAACGTGTAACGTATAACGAATAACGTATAACGTATAACGTATAACGTATTACGTATAACGTATAACGTATAACGTATTACGTACAACGTATGACGTATAACGTATAACGTGTGACGTATAACGTATAACGTGTAACGTATAACGTATAACGTATAACGCATAACGTATAACGTATAACGTATAACGTATAACTTATAACGTATAACGTATAACGTATAACGTATAACGTATAACGTATAACGTGTAACGTATAACGTATAACGTGTGACGTATAACGTATAACGTGTAACGTATAACGTATAACGTATAACGTATAACGTGTGACGTATAACGTATAACGTGTAACGTATAACGTATAACGTATAACGCATAACGTATAACGTATAACGTATAACGTATAACTTATAACGTATAACGTATAACGTTTAACGTATAACGCATAACGTATAACGTACAACGTGTAACGAAGAACGTATAACGAATAACGTAAAACGAATAACGTATTACATATTACGTATAACGTATAACATATATCGTATAACGTATAACGTGTAACGTATAACGTATAACGTATAACGTATAACGTATAACGTATAACGTATAACGTGTAACGTATAACGTATAACGTGTGACGTATAACGTATAACGTGTAACGTATAACGTATAACGTATAACGTATAACGTATAACGTATAACGTATAACGTATAACGTATAACGAATAACGTATAACGTGTAACGTATAACGTATAACGTATAACGTATAACGTATAACGTATAACGTATAACGTGTAACGTATAACGTATAACGTGTGACGTATAACGTATAACGTGTAACGTATAACGTATAACGTATAACGTATAACGTATAACGTATAACGTATAACGTATAACGTATAACGAATAACGTATAACGTGTAACGTATAACGAATAACGTATAACGTATAACGTATAACGTATAACGTATAACGTATAACGTATAACGTATAACGTATAACTTATAACGTGTAACGTATAACGTGTAACGTATAACGTGTAACGTATAACGTATAACGTATAACGTATAACGTATAACGTATAACGTATAACGTATAACGTATAACGTATAACGTATTACGTATAACGTATAACGTATAACGTATTACGTACAACGTATGACGTATAACGTATAACGTGTGACGTATAACGTATAACGTGTAACGTATAACGTATAACGTATAACGCATAACGTATAACGTATAACGTATAACGTATAACTTATAACGTATAACGTATAACGTTTAACGTATAACGCATAACGTATAACGTACAACGAGTAACGAAGAACGTATAACGAATAACGTAAAACGAATAACGTATTACATATTACGTATAACGTATAACATATATCGTATAACGTATAACGTGTAACGTATAACGTATAACGTATAACGTATAACGTATAACGTATAACGTATAACGTATAACGTGTAACGTATAACGTATAACGTGTGACGTATAACGTATAACGTGTAACGTATAACGTATAACGTATAACGTATAACGTATAACGTATAACGTATAACGTATAACGTATAACGAATAACGTATAACGTGTAACGTATAACGAATAACGTATAACGTACAACGTGTAACGTATAACGTATAACGTGTGACGTATAACGTGTAACGTATAACGTATGACGTATAACGTATAACGTATAACGTATAACGTGTGACGTATAACGTGTAACGTATAACGTATAACGTATAACGTATAACGTATAACGTATTACGTATAACGTATAACCTATAACGTATAACGTATAACGTATAACGTATAACATATAACGTATAACGTGTAACGTATAACGTATAACGAGTGACGTATAACGTGTAACGTATAACGTATGACGTATAACGTATTACGTATAACGTATAACGTATAACGTATAACGTATAACGTATAGCGTATAACGTATAACGTATAACGTATAACGTATAACGTATAACGTGTTACGTATAACGTGTAACGTACAACGTATGACGTATAACGTATAACGTATAACATATAACGTATAACGTGTAACGTATAACGTATAACGAGTGACGTATAACGTGTAACGTATAACGTATGACGTATAACGTATTACGTATAACGTATAACGTATAACGTATAACGTGTAACGTATAACGCATTACGTGTGACGTATAACGTATAACGTGTAACGTATAACGTATTACGTATAACGTATAACGTGTTACGTATAACGTGTAACGTACAACGTATGACGTATAACGTATAACGTATAACGTATTACGTATAACGTATAACCTATAACGTATAACGTATAACGTATAACGTATAACGTATAACGTATAACGTATAACCTATAACGTATAACGTATAACGTATAACGTATAACATATAACGTATAACGTGTAACGTATAACGTATAACGAGTGACGTATAACGTGTAACGTATAACGTATGACGTATAACGTATTACGTATAACGTATAACGTATAACGTATAACGTTTAACGTATAACGTATAACGTATAACGTATAACATATAACGTATAACGTGTAACGTATAAAGTATAACGTGTGACGTATAACTTGTAACGTATAACGTATGACGTATAACGTATAACGTATAACGTATAACGTGTGACGTATAACGTGTAACGTATAACGTATGACGTATGACGTGTATCGTGTAAGCTGTGACGTATAACGTGTAACGTATTACGTATAACGTATAACGTATAACGTATAACGTATAACGTATAACGTATAACGTATAACGTATAACGTATAACGTATAACGTATAACGTATAACGTATAACGTATAACGTATAACGTATAACGTATAACGTATAACGTATAACGTGTGACGTATAACGTATTACGTGTGACGTATAACTTATAACGTGTAACGTATAACGTATAACGTATAACGTGTGACGTATAACGTGTAACGTATAACGTGTAACGTATAACGTATAACGTATAACGTATAAAGTATAACGTATAACGTATAACGTATAACGTGTAACGTATAACGTATAACGTGTGACGTATAACGTGTAACGTATAACGTATGACGTATAACGTGTATCGTGTAAGCTATGACGTATAACGTATAACGTATAACGTATAACGTATAACGTTTAACGTATAACGTATAACGTATAACGTATAACGTATAAGGTATAACGTATAACGTATAACGTGTAACGTATAACGTATAACGTGTGACGTATAACGTGTAACGTATAACGTATGACGTATGACGTGTATCGTGTAAGCTGTGACGTATAACGTGTAACGTATTACGTATAACGTATAACGTATAACGTATAACGTATAACGTATAACGTATAACGTATAACGTATAACGTATAACGTATAACGTATAACGTATAACGTATAACGTATAACGTATAACGTATAACGTATAACGTATAACGTGTAACGTATAACGTATTACGTGTGACGTATAACGTATAACGTGTAACGTATAACGTATAACGTATAACGTATAACGTATAACGTATAACTTATGACGTATAACGTATAACGTTTAACGTATAACGTATAACGTATAACGTATAACATATAACGTATAACGTGTAACGTATAAAGTATAACGTGTGACGTATAACGTGTAACGTATAACGTATGACGTATAACGTATAACGTATAACGTATAACGTGTGACGTATAACGTGTAACGTATAACGTATGACGTATGACGTGTATCGTGTAAGCTGTGACGTATAACGTATTACGTATAACGTATAACGTATAACGTATAACGTATAACGTATAACGTATAACGTATAACGTATAACGTATAACGTATAACGTATAACGTATAACGTATAACGTATAACGTATAACGTGTGACGTATAACGTATTACGTGTGACGTATAACTTATAACGTGTAACGTATAACGTATAACGTATAACGTGTGACGTATAACGTGTAACGTATAACGTGTAACGTATAACGTATAACGTATAACGTATAAAGTATAACGTATAACGTATAACGTATAACGTGTAACGTATAACGTATAACGTGTGACGTATAACGTGTAACGTATAACGTATGACGTATAACGTGTATCGTGTAAGCTATGACGTATAACGTATAACGTATAACGTATAACGTATAACGTTTAACGTATAACGTATAACGTATAACGTATAACGTATAAGGTATAACGTATAACGTATAACGTGTAACGTATAACGTATAACGTGTGACGTATAACGTGTAACGTATAACGTATGACGTATGACGTGTATCGTGTAAGCTGTGACGTATAACGTGTAACGTATTACGTATAACGTATAACGTATAACGTATAACGTATAACGTATAACGTATAACGTATAACGTATAACGTATAACGTATAACGTATAACGTATAACGTATAACGTATAACGTATAACGTATAACGTATAACGTATAACGTGTAACGTATAACGTATTACGTGTGACGTATAACGTATAACGTGTTACGTATAACGTGTAACGTACAACGTATGACGTATAACGTATAACGTATAACGTATTACGTATAACGTATAACCTATAACGTATAACGTATAACGTATAACGTATAACATATAACGTATAACGTGTAACGTATAACGTATAACGAGTGACGTATAACGTGTAACGTATAACGTATGACGTATAACGTATTACGTATAACGTATAACGTATAACGTATAACGTATAACGTATAACGTATAACGTATAACGTATAACGTATAACGTATAACGTATAACGTATTACGTATAACGTATAACGTATAACGTATAACGTGTAACATATAACGTATAACGACTAACGTATAACGTATAACGTGTGACGTATAACGTGTAACGTATAACGTCTAACGTATAACGTATAACGTGTGACGTATAACGTGTAACGTGTAACGTATAACGTGTAACGTATAACGTATAACGTATAACGTATAACGTGTAACGTATAACGTATAACGTATAACGTATAACATATAACGTATAAGGTATAACGTATAACGTATAACGTATAACGTATAACGTGTAACGTATAACGTATAACGTATAACGTATAACGTATAACGTATAACGCATAACGTATAACGTATAACGTATAACCTATAACGTATAACGTATAACGAATAACGTATAACGTATAACGTATAACGTATAACGTATAACGTATAACGTATAACGTATAACGTATAACGTATAACGTGTAACGTATAACGTATAACGTGTGACGTATAACGTGTAACGTATAACGTATGACGTTTAACGTGTATCGTGTAAGCTGTGACGTATAACGTGTAACGTATTACGTATAACGTATAACGTATAACGTATAACGTATAACGTATTACGTATAACGTATAACGTATAACGTATAACGTATAACGTATAACGTATAACGTATAACGTATAACGTATAACGTGTAACGTATAACGTATATCGTATAACGTGTGACGTATAACGTGTGACGTATAACGTATAACGTGTAACGTATAACGTATAACGTATTACGTATAACGTATAACGTATAACGTATTACGTACAACGTATAACGTGTAACGTATAACGTGTGACGTATAACGTATAACGTATAACGTTTAACGTATAACGTATAACGTATAACGTATAACGTATAAGGTATAAGGTATAACGTATAACGTGTAACGTATAACGTATAACGTATAACGTATAACGTATAACGTATAACGTATTACGTACAACGTATGACGTATAACGTATAACGTGTGACGTATAAAGTATAACGTGTAACGTATAACGTATAACGTATAACGTATAACTAATAACGTATAACGTATAATGTATAACGTATAACTTATAACGTATAACGTGTGACGTATAACGTATAACGTGTAACGTATAACGTATAACGTATAACGTATAACTTATAACGTGAAACGTATAACGTTTAACGTATAACGTATAACGTATAACGTATAACGTATAACGTATAACGTATAACGTATAACGTGTAACGTATAACGTAGAACGTATAACGTATAACGTATAACTTATAACGTGAAACGTATAACGTTTAACGTATAACGTGTAACGTATAACGTATAACGTGTAACGTATAACGTATAACGTGGAACGTATAACGTATAACGTTTAACGTATAACGTATAACGTATAACGTATAAGGTATAACGTATAACGTGTAACGTATAACGTATAACGTGTGACGTACAACGTGTAACGTATAACGTGTGACGTATAACGTGTATCGTGTAAGCTATGACGTATAACGTATAACGTATAACGTATAAAGTATAACGTGTAACGTATAACGTATAACGTGAAACGTATAACGTATAACGTATAACGTGTAACGTATAACGTATAACTTATAACGTGAAACGTATAACGTTTAACGTATAACGTATAACGTATAACGTATAACGTATAACGTATAACGTATAACGTATAACGTGTAACGTATAACGTATAACGTATAACGTATAACGTATAACGTATTACGTACAACGTATGACGTATAACGTATAACGTGTGACGTATAAAGTATAACGTGTAACGTATAACGTATAACGTATAACGTATAACTAATAACGTATAACGTATAACGTATAACGTATTACGTATAACGTATAACGTATAACGTATAACGTATAACGTATAACGTATAACGTATAACGTATAACGTATAACGTGTAACGTATAACGTATATCGTATAACGTGTGACGTATAACGTGTGACGTATAACGTATAACGTGTAACGTATAACGTATAACGTATTACGTATAACGTATAACGTATAACGTATTACGTACAACGTATAACGTGTAACGTATAACGTGTGACGTATAACGTATAACGTATAACGTTTAACGTATAACGTATAACGTATAACGTATAACGTATAAGGTATAAGGTATAACGTATAACGTGTAACGTATAACGTATAACGTATAACGTATAACGTATAACGTATAACGTATTACGTACAACGTATGACGTATAACGTATAACGTGTGACGTATAAAGTATAACGTGTAACGTATAACGTATAACGTATAACGTATAACTAATAACGTATAACGTATAATGTATAACGTATAACTTATAACGTATAACGTGTGACGTATAACGTATAACGTGTAACGTATAACGTATAACGTATAACGTATAACTTATAACGTGAAACGTATAACGTTTAACGTATAACGTATAACGTATAACGTATAACGTATAACGTATAACGTATAACGTATAACGTGTAACGTATAACGTAGAACGTATAACGTATAACGTATAACTTATAACGTGAAACGTATAACGTTTAACGTATAACGTGTAACGTATAACGTATAACGTGTAACGTATAACGTATAACGTGGAACGTATAACGTATAACGTTTAACGTATAACGTATAACGTATAACGTATAAGGTATAACGTATAACGTGTAACGTATAACGTATAACGTGTGACGTACAACGTGTAACGTATAACGTGTGACGTATAACGTGTATCGTGTAAGCTATGACGTATAACGTATAACGTATAACGTATAAAGTATAACGTGTAACGTATAACGTATAACGTGAAACGTATAACGTATAACGTATAACGTGTAACGAAGAACGTAAAACGAATAACGTAAAACGTATAACGTATTACATATTACGTATAACGTATAACATATAACGTATAACGTATAACGTATAACGTATAACGTGTGACGTATAACGTATAACGTGTAACGTATAACGCACAACGTATAACGTACAACGCATAACGAAGAACGTATAACGAATAACGTAAATCGTATAACGTATTACATATTACGTATAACGTATAACATATAACGTATAACGTATAACGTATAACGTATAACGTATAACGTATAACGTATAACGTATAACGTATAACGTATAACGTATAACGGATAACGTATAACGTATAACGTATAACGTATAACGTGTAACGTATAACGTATAACGTGTGACGTATAACGTATAACGTGTAACGTATAACGTATAACGTGTAACGTATAACGTATAACGTGTAACGTATAACGTATAACGTATAACGTATAACGTATAACGTATAACGTATAACGTATAACGTATAACGTATAACGTATAACGTATAACGTATAACGTATAACGTATAACGTATAACGTATAACGTATAACGTATAACGTATAACGTATAACGTATAACGTCTAACGTATAACGTATAACGTGTGACGTATAACGTATAACGTGTAACGTATAACGTATAACGTATAACGTATAACGTATAACGTATAACGCATAACGTATAACGTATAACGTATAACCTATAACGTATAACGTATAACGTATAACGAATAACGTATAACGTATAACGTATAACGTATAACGTATAACGTATAACGTATAACGTATAACGTATAACGTGTAACGTATAACGTATAACGTGTGACGTATAACGTGTAACGTATAACGTATGACGTTTAACGTGTATCGTGTAAGCTGTGACGTATAACGTGTAACGTATTACGTATAACGTATAACGTATAATGTATAACGTATAACGTATTACGTATAACGTATAACGTATAACGTATATCGTATAACGTATAACGTATAACGTATAACGTGTAACGTATAACGTATAACGTGTGACGTATAACGTGTGACGTATAACGTATAACGTGTAACGTATAACGTATAACGTATTACGTATAACGTATAACGTATAACGTATAACGTATTACGTACAACGTATAACGTGTAACGTATAACGTGTGACGTATAACGTATAACGTGTAACGTATAACGTATAACGTATAACGTATAACGTATAACGTATAACGTATAACGTATAACTTATAACGTATAACGTATAACGTTTAACGTATAACGCATAACGTATAACGTACAACGTGTAACGAAGAACGTATAACGAATAACGTAAAACGAATAACGTATTACATATTACGTATAACGTATAACATATAACGTATAACGTATAACGTATAACGTGTAACGTATAACGTATAACGTATAACGTATAACGTATAACGTATAACGTGTAACGTATAACGTATAACGTGTGACGTATAACGTATAACGTGTAACGTATAACGTATAACGTATAACGTATAACGTATAACGTATAACGTATAACGTATAACGTATAACGAATAACGTATAACGTGTAACGTATAACGAATATCGTATAACGTACAACGTGTAACGAAGAACGTATAACGAATAACGTAAAACGTATAACGTATTACATATTACGTACAACGTATAACATATAACGTATAACGTATAACGTATAACGTATAACGTGTGACGTATAACGTATAACGTGTAACGTGTAACGCACAACGTATAACGTACAACGCATAACGAAGAACGTATAACGAATAACGTAAATCGTATATCGTATTACATATTACGTATAACGTATAACATATAACGTATAACGTATAACGTATAATGTATAACGTATAACGTATAACGTATAACGCATAACGTATAACGTATAACGTATAACGTATAACGTATAACGTATAACGTATAACGTATAACGTGTAACGTATAACGTATAACGTGTGACGCATAACGTGTAACGTGTAACGTATAACGTATAACGTATAACGTATAACGTATAACGTATAACGTATAACGTATAACGTATAACGTATAAAGTATAACGTATAACGTATAACGTATAACGTATAACGTATAACGTATAACGTATAACGTATAACGTATAACGTATAACGTATAACGTACTATATAACGTATAACGTGTGACGTATAACGTGTAACGTATAACGTATGACGTATAACGTGTATCGTGTAAGCTATGACGTATAACGTATAACGTATAACGTATAACGTATAACGTGTAACGTATAACGTATAACGTGTAACGTATAACGTATAACGTATAACGTATAACGTATAACGTATAACGTGTAACGTATAACGTATAACGTGTAACGTATAACGTATAACGTATAACGTATAACGTATAACGTATAACGTATAACGTATAACGTATAACGTATAACGTATAACGTATAACGTATAACGTATAACGTATAACGTATAACGTATAAGGTATAACGTATAACGTATAACGTGTAACGTATAACGTATAACGTGTGACGTATAACGTGTGACGTATAACGTATAACTTGTAACGTATAACGTGTGACGTATAACGTATAACGTATAACGTTTAACGTATAACGTATAACGTATAACGTATAACGTATAAGGTATAAGGTATAACGTATAACGTGTAACGTATAACGTATAACGTATAACGTATAACGTATAACGTATAACGTATTACGTACAACGTATGACGTATAACGTATAACGTGTGACGTATAAAGTATAACGTGTAACGTATAACGTATAACGTATAACGTATAACTAATAACGTATAACGTATAATGTATAACGTATAACTTATAACGTATAACGTGGGACGTATAACGTATAACGTGTAACGTATAACGTATAACGTATAACGTATAACTTATAACGTGAAACGTATAACGTTTAACGTATAACGTATAACGTATAACGTATAACGTATAACGTATAACGTATAACGTATAACGTGTAACGTATAACGTAGAACGTATAACGTATAACGTATAACTTATAACGTGAAACGTATAACGTTTAACGTATAACGTGTAACGTATAACGTATAACGTGTAACGTATAACGTATAACGTGGAACGTATAACGTATAACGTTTAACGTATAACGTATAACGTATAACGTATAAGGTATAACGTATAACGTGTAACGTATAACGTATAACGTGTGACGTACAACGTGTAACGTATAACGTGTGACGTATAACGTGTATCGTGTAAGCTATGACGTATAACGTATAACGTATAACGTATAAAGTATAACGTGTAACGTATAACGTATAACGTGAAACGTATAACGTATAACGTATAACGTGTAACGAAGAACGTAAAACGAATAACGTAAAACGTATAACGTATTACATATTACGTATAACGTATAACATATAACGTATAACGTATAACGTATAACGTATAACGTGTGACGTATAACGTATAACGTGTAACGTATAACGCACAACGTATAACGTACAACGCATAACGAAGAACGTATAACGAATAACGTAAATCGTATAACGTATTACATATTACGTATAACGTATAACATATAACGTATAACGTATAACGTATAACGTATAACGTATAACGTATAACGTATAACGTATAACGTATAACGTATAACGTATAACGGATAACGTATAACGTATAACGTATAACGTATAACGTGTAACGTATAACGTATAACGTGTGACGTATAACGTATAACGTGTAACGTATAACGTATAACGTGTAACGTATAACGTATAACGTGTAACGTATAACGTATAACGTATAACGTATAACGTATAACGTATAACGTATAACGTATAACGTATAACGTATAACGTATAACGTATAACGTATAACGTATAACGTATAACGTATAACGTATAACGTATAACGTATAACGTATAACGTATAACGTATAACGTCTAACGTATAACGTATAACGTGTGACGTATAACGTATAACGTGTAACGTATAACGTATAACGTATAACGTATAACGTATAACGTATAACGCATAACGTATAACGTATAACGTATAACCTATAACGTATAACGTATAACGTATAACGAATAACGTATAACGTATAACGTATAACGTATAACGTATAACGTATAACGTATAACGTATAACGTATAACGTGTAACGTATAACGTATAACGTGTGACGTATAACGTGTAACGTATAACGTATGACGTTTAACGTGTATCGTGTAAGCTGTGACGTATAACGTGTAACGTATTACGTATAACGTATAACGTATAATGTATAACGTATAACGTATTACGTATAACGTATAACGTATAACGTATATCGTATAACGTATAACGTATAACGTATAACGTGTAACGTATAACGTATAACGTGTGACGTATAACGTGTGACGTATAACGTATAACGTGTAACGTATAACGTATAACGTATTACGTATAACGTATAACGTATAACGTATAACGTATTACGTACAACGTATAACGTGTAACGTATAACGTGTGACGTATAACGTATAACGTGTAACGTATAACGTATAACGTATAACGTATAACGTATAACGTATAACGTATAACGTATAACTTATAACGTATAACGTATAACGTTTAACGTATAACGCATAACGTATAACGTACAACGTGTAACGAAGAACGTATAACGAATAACGTAAAACGAATAACGTATTACATATTACGTATAACGTATAACATATAACGTATAACGTATAACGTATAACGTGTAACGTATAACGTGTAACGTATAACGTATAACGTGTGACGTATAACGTGTGACGTATAACGTATAACGTGTAACGTATAACGTATAACGTATTACGTATAACGTATAACGTATAACGTATAACGTATTACGTACAACGTATAACGTGTAACGTATAACGTGTGACGTATAACGTATAACGTGTAACGTATAACGTATAACGTATAACGTATAACGTATAACGTATAACGTATAACGTATAACTTATAACGTATAACGTATAACGTTTAACGTATAACGCATAACGTATAACGTACAACGTGTAACGAAGAACGTATAACGAATAACGTAAAACGAATAACGTATTACATATTACGTATAACGTATAACATATAACGTATAACGTATAACGTATAACGTGTAACGTATAACGTATAACGTATAACGTATAACGTATAACGTATAACGTGTAACGTATAACGTATAACGTGTGACGTATAACGTATAACGTGTAACGTATAACGTATAACGTATAACGTATAACGTATAACGTATAACGTATAACGTATAACGTATAACGAATAACGTATAACGTGTAACGTATAACGAATATCGTATAACGTACAACGTGTAACGAAGAACGTATAACGAATAACGTAAAACGTATAACGTATTACATATTACGTACAACGTATAACATATAACGTATAACGTATAACGTATAACGTATAACGTGTGACGTATAACGTATAACGTGTAACGTGTAACGCACAACGTATAACGTACAACGCATAACGAAGAACGTATAACGAATAACGTAAATCGTATATCGTATTACATATTACGTATAACGTATAACATATAACGTATAACGTATAACGTATAATGTATAACGTATAACGTATAACGTATAACGCATAACGTATAACGTATAACGTATAACGTATAACGTATAACGTATAACGTATAACGTATAACGTGTAACGTATAACGTATAACGTGTGACGCATAACGTGTAACGTGTAACGTATAACGTATAACGTATAACGTATAACGTATAACGTATAACGTATAACGTATAACGTATAACGTATAAAGTATAACGTATAACGTATAACGTATAACGTATAACGTATAACGTATAACGTATAACGTATAACGTATAACGTATAACGTATAACGTACTATATAACGTATAACGTGTGACGTATAACGTGTAACGTATAACGTATGACGTATAACGTGTATCGTGTAAGCTATGACGTATAACGTATAACGTATAACGTATAACGTATAACGTGTAACGTATAACGTATAACGTGTAACGTATAACGTATAACGTATAACGTATAACGTATAACGTATAACGTGTAACGTATAACGTATAACGTGTAACGTATAACGTATAACGTATAACGTATAACGTATAACGTATAACGTATAACGTATAACGTATAACGTATAACGTATAACGTATAACGTATAACGTATAACGTATAACGTATAACGTATAAGGTATAACGTATAACGTATAACGTGTAACGTATAACGTATAACGTGTGACGTATAACGTGTGACGTATAACGTATAACGTGTAACGTATAACGTATAACGTATTACGTATAACGTATAACGTATAACGTATTACGTACAACGTATGACGTATAACGTATAACGTGTGACGTATATCGTATAACGTATAACGTATAACGTATAACGTATAACGTATCACGTATATCGTATAACGTATAACGCACAACGTTTAACGTATAACGCATAACGTATAACGTACAACGTGTAACGAAGAACGTATAACGAATAACGTAAAACGAATAACGTATTACATATTACGTATAACGTATAACATATATCGTATAACGTATAACGTGTAACGTATAACGTATAACGTATAACGTATAACGTATAACGTATAACGTATAACGTGTAACGTATAACGTATAACGTGTGACGTATAACGTATAACGTGTAACGTATAACGTATAACGTATAACGTATAACGTATAACGTATAACGTATAACGTATAACGTATAACGAATAACGTATAACGTGTAACGTATAACGAATAACGTATAACGTACAACGTGTAACGTATAACGTATAACGTGTGACGTATAACGTGTAACGTATAACGTATGACGTATAACGTATAACGTATAACGTATAACGTGTGACGTATAACGTGTAACGTATAACGTATAACGTATAACGTATAACGTATAACGTATTACGTATAACGTATAACCTATAACGTATAACGTATAACGTATAACGTATAACATATAACGTATAACGTGTAACGTATAACGTATAACGAGTGACGTATAACGTGTAACGTATAACGTATGACGTATAACGTATTACGTATAACGTATAACGTATAACGTATAACGTATAACGTATAGCGTATAACGTATAACGTATAACGTATAACGTATAACGTATAACGTGTTACGTATAACGTGTAACGTACAACGTATGACGTATAACGTATAACGTATAACATATAACGTATAACGTGTAACGTATAACGTATAACGAGTGACGTATAACGTGTAACGTATAACGTATGACGTATAACGTATTACGTATAACGTATAACGTATAACGTATAACGTGTAACGTATAACGCATTACGTGTGACGTATAACGTATAACGTGTAACGTATAACGTATTACGTATAACGTATAACGTGTTACGTATAACGTGTAACGTACAACGTATGACGTATAACGTATAACGTATAACGTATTACGTATAACGTATAACCTATAACGTATAACGTATAACGTATAACGTATAACGTATAACGTATAACGTATAACCTATAACGTATAACGTATAACGTATAACGTATAACATATAACGTATAACGTGTAACGTATAACGTATAACGAGTGACGTATAACGTGTAACGTATAACGTATGACGT
Source organism: Ptiloglossa arizonensis (assembly GCF_051014685.1). Lineage (NCBI taxonomy): Eukaryota > Metazoa > Arthropoda > Insecta > Hymenoptera > Colletidae > Ptiloglossa > Ptiloglossa arizonensis. The sequence continues at coordinate 2,271,624 of NW_027478391.1, forward strand.
ATAACGTATTACGTATAACGTATAACGTATAACGTATAACGTTTAACGTATAACGTATAACGTATAACGTATAACATATAACGTATAACGTGTAACGTATAAAGTATAACGTGTGACGTATAACGTGTAACGTATAACGTATGACGTATAACGTATAACGTATAACGTATAACGTGTGACGTATAACGTGTAACGTATAACGTATGACGTATGACGTGTATCGTGTAAGCTGTGACGTATAACGTGTAACGTATTACGTATAACGTATAACGTATAACGTATAACGTATAACGTATAACGTATAACGTATAACGTATAACGTATAACGTATAACGTATAACGTATAACGTATAACGTATAACGTATAACGTATAACGTATAACGTATAACCTATAACGTATAACGTATAACGTATAACGTATAACATATAACGTATAACGTGTAACGTACAACGTATGACGTATAACGTATAACGTATAACGTATTACGTATAACGTATAACCTATAACGTATAACGTATAACGTATAACGTATAACGTATAACGTATAACGTATAACCTATAACGTATAACGTATAACGTATAACGTATAACATATAACGTATAACGTGTAACGTACAACGTATGACGTATAACGTATAACGTATAACGTATTACGTATAACGTATAACCTATAACGTATAACGTATAACGTATAACGTATAACGTATAACGTATAACGTATAACCTATAACGTATAACGTATAACGTATAACGTATAACATATAACGTATAACGTGTAACGTATAACGTATAACGAGTGACGTATAACGTGTAACGTATAACGTATGACGTATAACGTATTACGTATAACGTATAACCTATAACGTATAACGTATAACGTATAACGTATAACGTATAACGTATAACGTATAACCTATAACGTATAACGTATAACGTATAACGTATAACATATAACGTATAACGTGTAACGTATAACGTATAACGAGTGACGTATAACGTGTAACGTATAACGTATGACGTATAACGTATTACGTATAACGTATAACGTATAACGTATAACGTATAACGTTTAACGTATAACGTATAACGTATAACGTATAACATATAACGTATAACGTGTAACGTATAAAGTATAACGTGTGACGTATAACGTGTAACGTATAACGTATGACGTATAACGTATAACGTATAACGTATAACGTGTGACGTATAACGTGTAACGTATAACGTATGACGTATGACGTGTATCGTGTAAGCTGTGACGTATAACGTGTAACGTATTACGTATAACGTATAACGTATAACGTATAACGTATAACGTATAACGTATAACGTATAACGTATAACGTATAACGTATAACGTATAACGTATAACGTATAACGTATAACGTATAACGTATAACGTATAACGTATAACGTATAACGTATAACGTATAACGTATAACGTATAACGTATAACGTTTAACGTATAACGTATAACGTATAACGTATAACATATAACGTATAACGTGTAACGTATAAAGTATAACGTGTGACGTATAACGTGTAACGTATAACGTATGACGTATAACGTATAAAGTATAACGTATAACGTATAACGTATAACGTGTAACGTATAACGTATAACGTGTGACGTATAACGTGTAACGTATAACGTATGACGTATAACGTGTATCGTGTAAGCTATGACGTATAACGTATAACGTATAACGTATAACGTTTAACGTATAACGTATAACGTATAACGTATAACGTATAAGGTATAACGTATAACGTATAACGTGTAACGTATAACGTATAACGTGTGACGTATAACGTGTAACGTATAACGTATGACGTATAACGTGTATCGTGTAAGCTATGACGTATAACGTATAACGTATAACGTATAACGTATAACGTGTAACGTATAACGTATAACGTGTAACGTATAACGTATAACGTATAACGTATAACGTATAACGTATAACGTATAACGTATAACGTATAACGTATAACGTATAACGTGTAACGTATAACGTATAACGTGTAACGTATAACGTATTACGTGTGACGTATAACGTATAACGTGTAACGTATAACGTATAACGTATAACGTATAACGTATAACGTATAACTTATGACGTATAACGTATAACGTTTAACGTATAACGTATAACGTATAACGTATAACATATAACGTATAACGTGTAACGTATAAAGTATAACGTGTGACGTATAACGTGTAACGTATAACGTATGACGTATAACGTATAACGTATAACGTATAATGTGTGACGTATAACGTGTAACGTATAACGTATGACGTATGACGTGTATCGTGTAAGCTGTGACGTATAACGTGTAACGTATTACGTATAACGTATAACGTATAACGTATAACGTATAACGTATAACGTGTAACGTATAACGTATTACGTGTGACGTATAACGTATAACGTGTTACGTATAACGTGTAACGTACAACGTATGACGTATAACGTATAACGTATAACGTATTACGTATAACGTATAACCTATAACGTATAACGTATAACGTATAACGTATAACATATAACGTATAACGTGTAACGTATAACGTATAACGAGTGACGTATAACGTGTAACGTATAACGTATGACGTATAACGTATTACGTATAACGTATAACGTATAACGTATAACGTATAACGTATAGCGTATAACGTATAACGTATAACGTATAACGTATAACGTATAACGTGTTACGTATAACGTGTAACGTACAACGTATGACGTATAACGTATAACGTATAACGTATTACGTATAACGTATAACCTATAACGTATAACGTATAACGAATAACGTATAACGTATAACGTATAACGTATAACGTATAACGTATAACATATAACGTATAACGTATAACGTATAACGTATAACGTATAACGTATAACGTATAACGTACAACGTATAACGTGTAACGTATAACGTATAACGTATAACGTATAACTTATGACGTATAACGTATAACGTATAACGTATTCCGTATAACGTATAACGTATAACGTATAACGTATAACGAATAGCGTATAACGTATAACGTATAACGTATAACGTATAACGTGTAACGTATAACGTGTAACGTATAACGTGTAACGTATAACGTGTAACGCCTAACGTGTAACGTATAACGTGTAACGTATCAAGTATAACGTATAACGTATAACGCACAACGTATAACGTACAACGCATAACGAAGAACGTATAACGAATAACGTAAATGTTATAACGTATTACATATTACGTATAACGTATAACATATTACGTATAACGTATAACGTATAACGTATAACGTATAACGTATAACGTATAACGTATAACGTATAACGTATAACGTATAACGTATTACGTATAACGTATAACGTATAACGTATAACGTGTAACATATAACGTATAACGACTAACGTATAACGTATAACGTGTGACGTATAACGTGTAACGTATAACGTCTAACGTATAACGTATAACGTGTGACGTATAACGTGTAACGTGTAACGTATAACGTGTAACGTATAACGTATAACGTATAACGTATAACGTGTAACGTATAACGTATAACGTATAACGTATAACATATAACGTATAAGGTATAACGTATAACGTATAACGTATAACGTATAACGTGTAACGTATAACGTATAACGTATAACGTATAACGTATAACGTATAACGCATAACGTATAACGTATAACGTATAACCTATAACGTATAACGTATAACGAATAACGTATAACGTATAACGTATAACGTATAACGTATAACGTATAACGTATAACGTATAACGTATAACGTATAACGTGTAACGTATAACGTATAACGTGTGACGTATAACGTGTAACGTATAACGTATGACGTTTAACGTGTATCGTGTAAGCTGTGACGTATAACGTGTAACGTATTACGTATAACGTATAACGTATAACGTATAACGTATGACGTATTACGTATAACGTATAACGTATAACGTATAACGTATAACGTATAACGTATAACGTATAACGTATAACGTGTAACGTATAACGTATATCGTATAACGTGTGACGTATAACGTGTGACGTATAACGTATAACGTGTAACGTATAACGTATAACGTATTACGTATAACGTATAACGTATAACGTATTACGTACAACGTATAACGTGTAACGTATAACGTGTGACGTATAACGTATAACGTATAACGTTTAACGTATAACGTATAACGTATAACGTATAACGTATAAGGTATAAGGTATAACGTATAACGTGTAACGTATAACGTATAACGTATAACGTATAACGTATAACGTATTACGTACAACGTATGACGTATAACGTATAACGTGTGACGTATAACGTATAACGTGTAACGTATAACGTATAACGTATAACGTATAACTAATAACGTATAACGTATAATGTATAACGTATAACTTATAACGTATAACGTGTGACGTATAACGTATAACGTGTAACGTATAACGTATAACGTATAACGTATAACTTATAACGTGAAACGTATAACGTTTAACGTATAACGTATAACGTATAACGTATAACGTATAACGTATAACGTATAACGTGTAACGTATAACGTAGAACGTATAACGTATAACGTATAACTTATAACGTGAAACGTATAACGTTTAACGTATAACGTGTAACGTATAACGTATAACGTGTAACGTATAACGTATAACGTGTAACGTATAACGTATAACGTTTAACGTATAACGTATAACGTATAACGTATAAGGTATAACGTATAACGTGTAACGTATAACGTATAACGTGTGACGTACAACGTGTAACGTATAACGTGTGACGTATAACGTGTATCGTGTAAGCTATGACGTATAACGTATAACGTATAACGTATAAAGTATAACGTGTAACGTATAACGTATAACGTGAAACGTATAACGTATAACGTATAACGTGTAACGAAGAACGTAAAACGAATAACGTAAAACGTATAACGTATTACATATTACGTATAACGTATAACATATAACGTATAACGTATAACGTATAACGTATAACGTGTGACGTATAACGTATAACGTGTAACGTATAACGCACAACGTATAACGTACAACGCATAACGAAGAACGTATAACGAATAACGTAAATCGTATAACGTATTACATATTACGTATAACGTACAACATATAACGTATAACGTATAACGTATAACGTATAACGTATAACGTATAACGTATAACGTATAACGTATAACGTATAACGTATAACGGATAACGTATAACGTATAACGTATAACGTATAACGTGTAACGTATAACGTATAACGTGTGACGTATAACGTATAACGTGTAACGTATAACGTATAACGTGTAACGTATAACGTATAACGTGTAACGTATAACGTATAACGTATAACGTATAACGTATAACGTATAACGTATAACGTATAACGTATAACGTATAACGTATAACGTATAACGTATAACGTATAACGTATAACGTATAACGTATAACGTATAACGTATAACGTATAACGTATAACGTCTAACGTATAACGTATAACGTGTGACGTATAACGTATAACGTGTAACGTATAACGTATAACGTATAACGTATAACGTATAACGTATAACGCATAACGTATAACGTATAACGTATAACCTATAACGTATAACGTATAACGTATAACGAATAACGTATAACGTATAACGTATAACGTATAACGTATAACGTATAACGTATAACGTATAACGTATAACGTATAACGTGTAACGTATAACGTATAACGTGTGACGTATAACGTGTAACGTATAACGTATGACGTTTAACGTGTATCGTGTAAGCTGTGACGTATAACGTGTAACGTATTACGTATAACGTATAACGTATAATGTATAACGTATAACGTATTACGTATAACGTATAACGTATAACGTATATCGTATAACGTATAACGTATAACGTATAACGTGTAACGTATAACGTATAACGTGTGACGTATAACGTGTGACGTATAACGTATAACGTGTAACGTATAACGTATAACGTATTACGTATAACGTATAACGTATAACGTATTACGTACAACGTATAACGTGTAACGTATAACGTGTGACGTATAACGTATAACGTGTAACGTATAACGTATAACGTATAACGTATAACGTATAACGTATAACGTATAACGTATAACTTATAACGTATAACGTATAACGTTTAACGTATAACGCATAACGTATAACGTACAACGTGTAACGAAGAACGTATAACGAATAACGTAAAACGAATAACGTATTACATATTACGTATAACGTATAACATATAACGTATAACGTATAACGTATAACGTGTAACGTGTAACGTATAACGTATAACGTATAACGTATAACGTATAACGTATAACGTGTAACGTATAACGTATAACGTGTGACGTATAACGTATAACGTGTAACGTATAACGTATAACGTATAACGTATAACGTATAACGTATAACGTATAACGTATAACGTATAACGAATAACGTATAACGTGTAACGTATAACGAATATCGTATAACGTACAACGTGTAACGAAGAACGTATAACGAATAACGTAAAACGTATAACGTATTACATATTACGTACAACGTATAACATATAACGTATAACGTATAACGTATAACGTATAACGTGTGACGTATAACGTATAACGTGTAACGTGTAACGCACAACGTATAACGTACAACGCATAACGAAGAACGTATAACGAATAACGTAAATCGTATATCGTATTACATATTACGTATAACGTATAACATATAACGTATAACGTATAACGTATAATGTATAACGTATAACGTATAACGTATAACGCATAACGTATAACGTATAACGTATAACGTATAACGTATAACGTATAACGTATAACGTATAACGTGTAACGTATAACGTATAACGTGTGACGCATAACGTGTAACGTGTAACGTATAACGTATAACGTATAACGTATAACGTATAACGTATAACGTATAACGTATAACGTATAACGTATAAAGTATAACGTATAACGTATAACGTATAACGTATAACGTATAACGTATAACGTATAACGTATAACGTATAACGTATAACGTATAACGTATAACGTACTATATAACGTATAACGTGTGACGTATAACGTGTAACGTATAACGTATGACGTATAACGTGTATCGTGTAAGCTATGACGTATAACGTATAACGTATAACGTATAACGTATAACGTGTAACGTATAACGTATAACGTGTAACGTATAACGTATAACGTATAACGTATAACGTATAACGTGTAACGTATAACGTATAACGTGTAACGTATAACGTATAACGTATAACGTATAACGTATAACGTATAACGTATAACGTATAACGTATAACGTATAACGTATAACGTATAACGTATAACGTATAACGTATAAGGTATAACGTATAACGTATAACGTGTAACGTATAACGTATAACGTGTGACGTATAACGTGTGACGTATAACGTATAACGTGTAACGTATAACGTATAACGTATTACGTATAACGTATAACGTATAACGTATTACGTACAACGTATGACGTATAACGTATAACGTGTGACGTATATCGTATAACGTATAACGTATAACGTATAACGTATAACGTATCACGTATATCGTATAACGTATAACGCACAACGTATAACGTACAACGCATAACGAAGAACGTATAACGAATAACGTAAATCGTATAACGTATTACATATTACGTATAACGTATAACATATAACGTATAACGTATAACATATAACGTATAACGTATAACGTATAACGTATAACGTATAACGTATAACGTATAACGTATAACGTATAACGTATAACGTATAACGTATAACGTGTAACGTATAACGTATAACGTATAACGTATAACGTATAACTTATAACGTGAAACGTATAACGTTTAACGTATAACGTATAACGTATAACGTATAACGTATAACGTGTGACGTATAACGTGTAACGTATATCGTATGACGTATAACGTGTATCGTGTAAGCTATGACGTATAACGTATAACGTATAACGTACAACGTATAACGTGTAACGTATAACGTATAACGTATAACGTGTGACGTATAACGTATAACGTATAACGTGTAATGTGTAACGTATAACGTATAACGTATTACGTATAACGTATAACGTATAACGTGTTACGTACAACGTATAACGTATAACGTATAACGTGTGACGTGTAACGTATAACGTGTAACGTATAACGTATAACGTGTGACGTATAACGTGTGACGTATAACGTGTGACGTATAACGTATAACGTGTAACGTATAACGTATTACGTATAACGTACAACGTATAACGTGTTACGTACAACGTATAACGTATAACGTATAACGTGTGACGTATAACGTATAACGTATAACGTATAACGTATAACGTGTGACGTATAACGTGTAACGTATATCGTATGACGTATAACGTGTATCGTGTAAGCTATGACGTATAACGTATAACGTATAACGTATAACGTATAACGTGTAACGTATAACGTATAACGTATAACGTGTGACGTATAACGTATAACGTATAACGTGTAACGTGTAACGTATAACGCACAACGTATAACGTACAACGCATAACGAAGAACGTATAACGAATAACGTAAATCGTATAACGTATTACATATTACGTATAACGTATAACATATAACGTATAACGTATAACGTATAACGTATAACGTATAACGTATAACGTATAACGTATAACGTATAACGTATAACGTATAACGGATAACGTATAACGTATAACGTATAACGTATAACGTGTAACGTATAACGTATAACGTGTGACGTATAACGTATAACGTGTAACGTATAACGTATAACGTATAACGTATAACGTATAACGTATAACGTATAACGTATAACGTATAACGTATAACGTATAACGTATAACGTATAACGTATAACGTATAACGTATAACGTATAACGTATAACGTATAACGTATAACGTATAACGTATAACGTATAACGCATAACGTATAACGTATAACGTATAACCTATAACGTATAACGTATAACGAATAACGTATAACGTATAACGTATAACGTATAACGTATAACGTATAACGTATAACGTATAACGTATAACGTGTAACGTATAACGTATAACGTGTGACGTATAACGTGTAACGTATAACGTATGACGTTTAACGTGTATCGTGTAAGCTGTGACGTATAACGTGTAACGTATTACGTATAACGTATAACGTATAACGTATAACGTATAACGTATTACGTATAACGTATAACGTATAACGTATAACGTATAACGTATAACGTATAACGTATAACGTATAACGTGTAACGTATAACGTATAACGTGTGACGTATAACGTGTGACGTATAACGTATAACGTGTAACGTATAACGTATAACGTATTACGTATAACGTATAACGTATAACGTATTACGTACAACGTATAACGTGTAACGTATAACGTGTGACGTATAACGTATAACGTGTAACGTATAACGTATAACGTATAACGTATAACGTATAACGTATAACGTATAACGTATAACTTATAACGTATAACGTATAACGTTTAACGTATAACGCATAACGTATAACGTACAACGTGTAACGAAGAACGTATAACGAATAACGTAAAACGAATAACGTATTACATATTACGTATAACGTATAACATATAACGTATAACGTATAACGTATAACGTGTAACGTATAACGTATAACGTATAACGTATAACGTATAACGTATAACGTGTAACGTATAACGTATAACGTGTGACGTATAACGTATAACGTGTAACGTATAACGTATAACGTATAACGTATAACGTATAACGTATAACGTATAACGTATAACGTAGAACGTATAACGAATAACGTATAACGTGTAACGTATAACGAATATCGTATAACGTACAACGTGTAACGAAGAACGTATAACGAATAACGTAAAACGTATAACGTATTACATATTACGTACAACGTATAACATATAACGTATAACGTATAACGTATAACGTATAACGTGTGACGTATAACGTATAACGTGTAACGTATAACGCACAACGTATAACGTACAACGCATAACGAAGAACGTATAACGAATAACGTAAATCGTATAACGTATTACATATTACGTATAACGTATAACATATAACGTATAACGTATAACGTATAACGTATAACGTATAACGTATAACGTATAACGCATAACGTATAACGTATAACGTATAACGTATAACGTATAACGTATAACGTATAACGTGTAACGTATAACGTATAACGTATAACGTATAACGTATAACTTATAACGTGAAACGTATAACGTTTAACGTATAACGTATAACGTATAACGTATAACGTATAACGTGTGACGTATAACGTGTAACGTATATCGTATGACGTATAACGTGTATCGTGTAAGCTATGACGTATAACGTATAACGTATAACGTATAACGTATAACGTGTGACGTATAACATATAACGTGTAACGTATAACGTATAACGTATAACGTATAACGTATAACGTATAACGTATAACGTATAACGAATAACGTATAACGTGTAACGTATAACGAATAACGTATAACGTACAACGTGTAACGAAGAACGTATAACGAATAACGTAAAACGTATAACGTATTACATATTACGTATAACGCATAACATATAACGTATAACATATAACGTATAACTTATAACGTATAACGTATAACGTTTAACGTATAACGCATAACGTATAACGTACAACGTGTAACGAAGAACGTATAACGAATAACGTAAAACGAATAACGTATTACATATTACGTATAACGTATAACATATAACGTATAACGTATAACGTGTAACGTATAACGTATAACGTATAACGTATAACGTATAACGTATAACGTATAACGTATAACGTGTAACGTATAACGTATAACGTGTGACGTATAACATATAACGTGTAACGTATAACGTATAACGTATAACGTATAACGTATAACGTATAACGTATAACGTATAACGAATAACGTATAACGTGTAACGTATAACGAATAACGTATAACGTACAACGTGTAACGAAGAACGTATAACGAATAACGTAAAACGTATAACGTATTACATATTACGTATAACGTATAACATATAACGTATAACGTATAACGTATAACGTATAACGTGTGACGTATAACGTATAACGAATAACGTGTAACGTATAACGCACAACGTATAACGTACAACGCATAACGAAGAACGTATAACGAATAACGTAAATCGTAAAACGTATTACATACTACGTATAACGTATAACATATAACGTATAACGTATAACGTATAACGTATAACGTATAACGTATAACGTATAACGTATAACGTATAACGTATAACGTATAACGTATAACGTATAACGTATAACGTGTAACGTATAACGTATAACGTCTAACGTATAACGTATAACGTGTGACGTATAACGTATAACGTCTAACGTATAACGTATAACGTGTGACGTATAACGTATAACGTGTAACGTATAACGTATAACGTGTGACGTATAACGTATAACGTGTAACGTATAACGTATAACGTATAACGTATAACGTATAACGTATAACGTCTAACGTATAACGTATAACGTGTGACGTATAACCTATAACGTGTAACGTATAACGTATAACGTATAACGTATAACGTATTACGTATAACGTATAACGTATAACGTATAACGTATAACGTATAACGTATAACGTATAACGTATAACGTATAACGTCTAACGTATAACGTATAACGTGTGACGTATAACGTATAACGTCTAACGTATAACGTATAACGTGTGACGTATAACGTATAACGTGTAACGTATAACGTATAACGTGTGACGTATAACGTATAACGTGTAACGTATAACGTATAACGTATAACGTATAACGTATAACGTATAACGTATAGCGTATAACGTATAACGTATAACGTATATCGTATAACGTATAACGTACAACGTATAACGTATAACGTATCACGTATAACGTATAACGAATAACGCACAACGTATAACGTACAACGCATAACGGAGAACGTATAACGAATAACGTAAATCGTATAACGTATTACATATTACGTATAACGTATAACATATAACGTATAACGTATAACGTATAACGTACTAACGTATAACGTCCACGTAACGGTACTAACGTATAACGTATAACGTATAACGTATAACGTATAACGTATAACGTATAACGTATAACGTATAACGTATAACGTATAACGTATAACGTATAACGTATAACGTATAACGTATAACGTATAACGTCTAACGTATAACGTATAACGTGTGACGTATAACGTATAACGTCTAACGTATAACGTATAACGTGTGACGTATTACGTATAACGGTAACTTATAACGTATAACGTGTGACGTATAACGTAAGGTAGTAACGTGTAACGTCTAACGTATACCGTATAACGTATAGCGTATAACGTACTAACTATAACGTAGAACGTGTAACGTTAACGTCTAACGTATAACGTATAACGTGTGACGTATAACGTATAACGTGTAACGTATAACGTATAACGTGTGACGTATAACGTATAACGTGTAACGTATAACGTATAACGTATAAACGTATACGTAAACGTATAACGTCTTACGTATTACGTATAACGAATAAGATAACGTATAACGTATAACGTACAACGTGTACCGAAAAACGTATAACGAATGACGTAAAACGAATACGTATTACTATTACGTATTAACGTATAACATAAGTATAACGTAAGGTAAGAACGTATAACGTTAAACGTATAACGTATAACGTATAACGTATAACTACGTTACTACGTATAACGCTATAACGTACTCTACGTATAACGTATAACGTTTAACGTATAACGTATAACGTATAACGTCTTAACGTAATAACGTGTAAAACGTGGACGTATAAAGCGGTATAGCGTGGTAACGTATAACGTATAACGTATACGTATAACGTATAACGTATAATCGTATAACGTGAAAACGTATAACGTATTAACGGTATAAGTCTAACGTATAACGTATAACGTGTGGACGTAAACGTATAACGTCTAACGTATAACGTATAACGTGTGACGTATAACGTATAACGTGTAACGTATACCGATAACGTATAACGTATAACGTATAACGTATAACGTCTCACGTAGAACGTGTAACGTATATCGTATAACCGTATAACGTATAACGTATAAGCTATAACGGATAACGAATAACGTATTACGTAACTATAACGTATAACGCTATAACGTATAACAGTAACGGAATAACGTATTACGTATAACGTAAGTACAACGAGTAACGAAGACCCACGTATAACGAATAACGTAAAAACGGATAAGCGTTACATATTACGTATAACGTATAACATATAACGTATAACGTATAACGTGTAACGTATAACGTATAACGTATAACGTATAACGTATAAGTATAACGTCTAACGTATAACGATAACTTGTGACTGTATCATCGGTATAACGTGTAACGTATAACGTATAACGTATAACGTATATCGTATACGTATAACGTATAACGTTTAACGTATAGCGTATCACGTATAACGTATACGTATAACGTATAACGTATAACGTATAACGTATAACGTATAACGTATAACGGTATAACGTCTAACGTATAACGTATACGTGTGACGTATAACGTATAACCGTCCTAACGTATAACGTATAAGCTGTGACGTATAACGTATAACGTGTAACGTATAACGTATAACGTGTGGACGTATAACGTATAACGTGTAACGTATAACGTATAACGTATAACGTTAACGTATAACGATAACGTATAGCGTATAACGTATAACCGTATAACGTATATCGTATAACGTATAACGTACAAAGTATAACGTATAAACGTATCCACGTATAACGTATAACGTATAACGCACACGTATACGTACAACGCATACGGAGAACGTATAACGAAATAACGTAACTCGTATAACGTATTACATATTACGTACTACATACGTATAACTATACTATAAACGTGTAACGTATAACGTATAACGTATAACGTATAACGTATAACGTGTACCGTATTACGTATAACGTATAACGAATAACGTAAAACGTAGTACGTATAACGTATAACGTATAACGTATAACGTATAACGTATAACGTCTAACGTAGAACGTATAACGTTTAACGTATAACGTATAACGTCTAACGTATAACGTATACGTGTGACGTATAACGTATAACGTGTAACGTATAACGTATAACGTGTGACGTATTACGTATAACGTGTAACGTATAGAAGACGTAAACGTATAAACGTGTAACGTATAAGGTAACGTATAACGTATAACGTATAAACGTATAGCGTATAACGTATAACGTATAACGTGTAACGTATAACGTCTAACGTATAACGTATAACGTGTGACGTAAAACGTATAACGTGTAAGTATAACGTATAACGAGTGACGTATAACGTATAACGTGTAACTTATAACGTATAACGTATAAGATTCGTATAACGTATAACGTATAACGTATAACGTATAACGAATTACGTATAACGTATAACGTATAACGTACACGTGTAACGAGAACGGATAACGAAATAACGTAAAAACGAATTACGTATTACATATTACGTATACGTATAACATATTAACGTATAACGTATAACGTGTAACGTATTACGTATAAACGTATAACGTATAACGTATACGTATAACGTATAACGTATAACGTAAACGTATAACGTCCTAACGTATATACGTATAACGTATACGTATTAACGTATAACGTATAACGTCTAACGTATAACGTATAACGTGTGACGTATAACGATATCGTGTAACGTATAACGAATAACGATTTACCAATTACGTATAACGTATAACGTATAAACGTATTAACGTCTAACGTATAACGTATAACGTGTGACGTATAACGTATAACGTGTAACGTATAACGTATAACGAATAGACGTATAACGTATAACGTATAACGTAAACGTATAACGTATAAACGTATACGTATAACGTCTAACGTATAAACGTATAACGTATAAGCCGTATAACGTATAACGTATAACGTGCTAACGTATAACGATAACGTGTGACGTATAACGTATAACGTGTAACGTATAACGTATAACGTATAACGTATAACGTATAACGTCTAACGTATAACGTATAACGTGTGACGTATAACGTATAACGTCTAACGTATAACGTATAACGTGTGACGTATAACGTATAACGTGTAACGTATAACGTATAACGTATAACGTATAACGTATAACGTATAACGTCTAACGTATAACGTGTAACGTATAACGTATAACGTATAACGTATAACGTATAACGTATAACGTATAACGTATTACGTATAACGTATAACGTATAACGTATAACGTATAACGAATAACGTATAACGTATAACGTATAACGTACAACGTGTAACGAAGAACGTATAACGAATAACGTAAAACGGATAACGTATTACATATTACGTATAACGTATAACATATAACGTATAACGTATAACGTGTAACGTATAACGTATAACGTATAACGTATAACGTATAAAGTATAACGTCTAACGTATAACGTATAACTTGTGACGTATATCGTATAACGTGTAACGTATAACGTATAACGTATAACGTATATCGTATAACGTATAACGTATAACGTATAACGTATAGCGTATCACGTATAACGTATAACGTATAACGTATAACGTATAACGTATAACGTATAACGTATAACGTATAACGTATAACGTCTAACGTATAACGTATAACGTGTGACGTATAACGTATAACGTCTAACGTATAACGTATAACGTGTGACGTATAACGTATAACGTGTAACGTATAACGTATAACGTGTGACGTATAACGTATAACGTGTAACGTATAACGTATAACGTATAACGTATAACGTATAACGTATAACGTATAGCGTATAACGTATAACGTATAACGTATATCGTATAACGTATAACGTACAACGTATAACGTATAACGTATCACGTATAACGTATAACGTATAACGCACAACGTATAACGTACAACGCATAACGGAGAACGTATAACGAATAACGTAAATCGTATAACGTATTACATATTACGTATAACGTATAACATATAACGTATAACGTATAACGTATAACGTATAACGTCTAACGTATAACGTGTAACGTATAACGTATAACGTATAACGAATAACGTATAACGTATTACGTATAACGTATAACGTATAACGTATAACGTATAACGTATAACGTATAACGTATAACGTATAACGTATAACGTATAACGTATAACGTCTAACGTATAACGTATAACGTGTGACGTATAACGTATAACGTCTAACGTATAACGTATAACGTGTGACGTATAACGTATAACGTGTAACGTATAACGTATAACGTGTGACGTATAACGTATAACGTGTAACGTATAACGTATAACGTATAACGTATAACGTATAACGTATAGCGTATAACGTATAACGTATAACGTGTAACGTATAACGTCTAACGTATAACGTATAACGTGTGACGTATAACGTATAACGTGTAACGTATAACGTATAACGTGTGACGTATAACGTATAACGTGTAACGTATAACGTATAACGTATAACGTATTACGTATAACGTATAACGTATAACGTATAACGTATAACGAATAACGTATAACGTATAACGTATAACGTACAACGTGTAACGAAGAACGTATAACGAATAACGTAAAACGAATAACGTATTACATATTACGTATAACGTATAACATATAACGTATAACGTATAACGTGTAACGTATAACGTATAACGTATAACGTATAACGTATAACGTATAACGTATAACGTATAACGTATAACGTATAACGTCTAACGTATAACGTATAACGTATAACGTATAACGTATAACGTATAACGTCTAACGTATAACGTATAACGTGTGACGTATAACGTATAACGTGTAACGTATAACGTATAACGTATAACGTATAACGTATAACGTATAACGTATAACGTATAACGTATAACGTATAACGTATAACGTCTAACGTATAACGTATAACGTGTGACGTATAACGTATAACGTCTAACGTATAACGTATAACGTGTGACGTATAACGTATAACGTGTAACGTATAACGTATAACGTATAACGTATAACGTATAACGTATAACGTCTAACGTATAACGTGTAACGTATAACGTATAACGTATAACGTATAACGTATAACGTATAACGTATAACGTATAACGTATTACGTATAACGTATAACGTATAACGTATAACGTGTAACGTATAACGTATAACGTATAACGTATAACGTATAACGTATAGCGTATAACGTATAACGTATAACGTGTAACGTATAACGTCTAACGTATAACGTATAACGTGTGACGTATAACGTATAACGTCTAACGTATAACGTGTAACGTATAACGTATAACGTATAACGTATAACGTATAACGTATAACGTATAACGTATAACGTATAACGTATAACGTATAACGTATATCGTATAACGTATAACGTATAACGTATAACGTATAGCGTATCACGTATAACGTATAACGTATAACGTATAACGTATAACGTATAACGTATATCGTATAACGTGTAACGTATAACGTATAACGTATAACGTATATCGTATAACGTATAACGTATAACGTATAACGTATAGCGTATCACGTATAACGTATAACGTATAACGTATAACGTATAACGTATAACGTATAACGTATAACGTGTGACGTATAACGTATAACGTCTAACGTATAACGTATAACGTGTGACGTATAACGTATAACGTGTAACGTATAACGTATAACGTGTGACGTATAACGTATAACGTGTAACGTATAACGTATAACGTATAACGTGTGACGTATAACGTATAACGTATATCGTATAACGTGTAACGTATAACGTATAACGTATAACGTATAACGTATATCGTATAACGTATAACGTATAACGTATAACGTATAGCGTATCACGTATAACGTATAACGTATAACGTATAACGTATAACGTATAACGTATAACGTATAACGTGTGACGTATAACGTATAACGTCTAACGTATAACGTATAACGTGTGACGTATAACGTATAACGTGTAACGTATAACGTATAACGTGTGACGTATAACGTATAACGTGTAACGTATAACGTATAACGTATAACGTGTGACGTATAACGTATAACGTCTAACGTATAACGTATAACGTGTGACGTATAACGTATAACGTGTAACGTATAACGTATAACGTGTGACGTATAACGTATAACGTATAACGTATAACGAATAACGTCTAACGTATAACATATAACGTATAACTTATAACGTATAACGTATAACGTTTAACGTATAACGCATAACGTATAACGTACAACGTGTAACGAAGAACGTATAACGAATAACGTAAAACGAATAACGTATTACATATTACGTATAACGTATAACATATAACGTATAACGTATAACGTGTAACGTATAACGTATAACGTATAACGTATAACGTATAACGTATAACGTATAACGTGTAACGTATAACGTATAACGTGTGACGTATAACATATAACGTGTAACGTATAACGTATAACGTATAACGTATAACGTATAACGTATAACGTATAACGTATAACGAATAACGTATAACGTGTAACGTATAACGAATAACGTATAACGTACAACGTGTAACGAAGAACGTATAACGAATAACGTAAAACGTATAACGTATTACATATTACGTATAACGTATAACATATAACGTATAACGTATAACGTATAACGTATAACGTGTGACGTATAACGTATAACGAATAACGTGTAACGTATAACGCACAACGTATAACGTACAACGCATAACGAAGAACGTATAACGAATAACGTAAATCGTAAAACGTATTACATACTACGTATAACGTATAACATATAACGTATAACGTATAACGTATAACGTATAACGTATAACGTATAACGTATAACGTATAACGTATAACGTATAACGTATAACGTATAACGTATAACGTGTAACGTATAACGTATAACGTCTAACGTATAACGTATAACGTGTGACGTATAACGTATAACGTCTAACGTATAACGTATAACGTGTGACGTATAACGTATAACGTCTAACGTATAACGTATAACGTGTGACGTATAACGTATAACGTGTAACGTATAACGTATAACGTGTGACGTATAACGTATAACGTGTAACGTATAACGTATAACGTATAACGTATAACGTATAACGTATAACGTATAACGTATAGCGTATAACGTATAACGTATAACGTATATCGTATAACGTATAACGTATAACGTGTGACGTATAACGTATAACGTCTAACGTATAACGTATAACGTGTGACGTATAACGTATAACGTGTAACGTATAACGTATAACGTGTGACGTATAACGTATAACGTGTAACGTATAACGTATAACGTATAACGTATCACGTATAACGTATAACGTATAACGCACAACGTATAACGTACAACGCATAACGGAGAACGTATAACGAATAACGTAAATCGTATAACGTATTACATATTACGTATAACGTATAACATATAACGTATAACGTATAACGTATAACGTATAACGTCTAACGTATAACGTGTAACGTATAACGTATAACGTATAACGAATAACGTATAACGTATTACGTATAACGTATAACGTATAACGTATAACGTATAACGTATAACGTATAACGTATAACGTATAACGTATAACGTATAACGTATAACGTATAACGTCTAACGTATAACGTATGACGTGTGACGTATAACGTATAACGTCTAACGTATAACGTATAACGTGTGACGTATAACGTATAACGTGTAACGTATAACGTATAACGTGTGACGTATAACGTATAACGTGTAACGTATAACGTATAACTTATCACGTATAACGTATAACGTATAGCGTATAACGTATAACGTATAACGTGTAACGTATAACGTCTAACGTATAACGTATAACGTGTGACGTATAACGTATAACGTGTAACGTATAACGTATAACGTGTGACGTATAACGTATAACGTGTAACGTATAACGTATAACGTATAACGTATTACGTATAACGTATAACGTATAACGTATAACGTATAACGAATAACGTATAACGTATAACGTATAACGTACAACGTGTAACGAAGAACGTATAACGAATAACGTAAAACGAATAACGTATTACATATTACGTATAACGTATAACATATAACGTATAACGTATAACGTGTAACGTATAACGTATAACGTATAACGTATAACGTATAAAGTATAACGTCTAACCTATAACGTATAACTTGTGACGTATATCGTATAACGTGTAACGTATAACGTATAACGTATAACGTATAACGTATAACGTATAACGTATAACGTATAACGTATAACGTATAACGTATAACGTATAACGTATAACGTATAACGTATAACGTCTAACGTATAACGTATAACGTGTGACGTATAACGTATAACGTGTAACGTATAACGTATAACGTATAACGTATAACGTATAACGTATAACGTATAACGTATAACGTATAACGTATAACGTATAACGTCTAACGTATAACGTATAACGTGTGACGTATAACGTATAACGTCTAACGTATAACGTATAACGTGTGACGTATAACGTATAACGTGTAACGTATAACGTATAACGTATAACGTATAACGTATAACGTATAACGTCTAACGTATAACGTGTAACGTATAACGTATAACGTATAACGTATAACGTATAACGTATAACGTATAACGTATAACGTATTACGTATAACGTATAACGTATAACGTATAACGTATAACGAATAACGTATAACGTATAACGTATAACGTACAACGTGTAACGAAGAACGTATAACGAATAACGTAAAACGAATAACGTATTACATATTACGTATAACGTATAACATATAACGTATAACGTATAACGTGTAACGTATAACGTATAACGTATAACGTATAACGTATAAAGTATAACGTCTAACGTATAACGTATAACTTGTGACGTATATCGTATAACGTGTAACGTATAACGTATAACGTATAACGTATATCGTATAACGTATAACGTATAACGTATAACGTATAGCGTATCACGTATAACGTATAACGTATAACGTATAACGTATAACGTATAACGTATAACGTATAACGTGTGACGTATAACGTATAACGTCTAACGTATAACGTATAACGTGTGACGTATAACGTATAACGTGTAACGTATAACGTATAACGTGTGACGTATAACGTATAACGTGTAACGTATAACGTATAACGTATAACGTATAACGTATAACGTATAACGTATAACGTCTAACGTATAACGTATAACGTGTGACGTATAACCTATAACGTGTAACGTATAACGTATAACGTATAACGTATAACGTATTACGTATAACGTATAACGTATAACGTATAACGTATAACGTATAACGTATAACGTATAACGTATAACGTATAACGTATAACGTATAACGTCTAACGTATAACGTATAACGTGTGACGTATAACGTATAACGTCTAACGTATAACGTATAACGTGTGACGTATAACGTATAACGTGTAACGTATAACGTATAACGTGTGACGTATAACGTATAACGTGTAACGTATAACGTATAACGTATAACGTATAACGTATAACGTATAGCGTATAACGTATAACGTATAACGTATATCGTATAACGTATAACGTACAACGTATAACGTATAACGTATCACGTATAACGTATAACGTATAACGCACAACGTATAACGTACAACGCATAACGGAGAACGTATAACGAATAACGTAAATCGTATAACGTATTACATATTACGTATAACGTATAACATATAACGTATAACGTATAACGTATAACGTATAACGTATAACGTATAACGTATAACGTATAACGTATAACGTATAACGTCTAACGTATAACGTATAACGTGTGACGTATAACGTATAACGTGTAACGTATAACGTATAACGTGTGACGTATAACGTATAACGTGTAACGTATAACGTATAACGTATAACGTATAACGTATAACGTATAACGTATAACGTATATCGTATAACGTATAACGTATAACGTATAACGTATAACGTATAGCGTATCACGTATAACGTATAACGTATAACGTATAACGCATAACGTATAACGTATAACGTATAACGTATAACGTATAACGTATAACGTGTAACGTATAACGTATAACGTATAACGTATAACGTATAACGTGTGACGTATAACGTATAACGTCTAACGTATAACGTATAACGTGTGACGTATAACGTATAACGTGTAACGTATAACGTATAACGTATAACGTATAACGTATATCGTATAACGTATAACGTGTGACGTATAACGTATAACGTGTAACGTATAACGTATAACGTATAACGTATATCGTATAACGTATAACGTGTGACGTATAACGTATAACGTATAACGTATAACGTATAACGTATAACGTATAACGTATAACGTATATCGTATAACGTATAACGTATAACGTATAACGTATAACGTATAGCGTATCACGTATAACGTATAACGTATAACGTATAACGCATAACGTATAACGTATAACGTATAACGTATAACGTATAACGTATAACGTATAACGTATAACGTCTAACGTATAACGTATAACGTGTGACGTATAACGTATAACGTCTAACGTATAACGTATAACGTGTGACGTATAACGTATAACGTGTAACGTATAACGTATAACGTGTGACGTATAACGTATAACGTGTAACGTATAACGTATAACGTATAACGTATAACGTATAACGTATAGCGTATAACGTATAACGTATAACGTATATCGTATAACGTATAACGTACAACGTATAACGTATAACGTATCACGTATAACGTATAACGTATAACGCACAACGTATAACGTACAACGCATAACGGAGAACGTATAACGAATAACGTAAATCGTATAACGTATTACATATTACGTATAACGTATAACATATAACGTATAACGTATAACGTATAACGTATAACGTATAACGTATAACGTATAACGTATAACGTATAACGTCTAACGTATAACGTATAACGTGTGACGTATAACGTATAACGTGTAACGTATAACGTATAACGTGTGACGTATAACGTATAACGTGTAACGTATAACGTATAACGTATAACGTATAACGTATAACGTATAACGTATAACGTATATCGTATAACGTATAACGTATAACGTATAACGTATAACGTATAGCGTATCACGTATAACGTATAACGTATAACGTATAACGCATAACGTATAACGTATAACGTATAACGTATAACGTATAACGTATAACGTGTAACGTATAACGTATAACGTATAACGTATAACGTATAACGTGTGACGTATAACGTATAACGTCTAACGTATAACGTATAACGTGTGACGTATAACGTATAACGTGTAACGTATAACGTATAACGTATAACGTATAACGTATATCGTATAACGTATAACGTGTGACGTATAACGTATAACGTGTAACGTATAACGTATAACGTATAACGTATATCGTATAACGTATAACGTGTGACGTATAACGTATAACGTGTAACGTATAACGTATAACGTATAGCGTATAACGTATAACGTATAACGTGTAACGTATAACGTATAACGTATAACGTATAACGTATAACGTATAACGTATAACGTATAACGTATAACGTATAACGTATAACGTCTAACGTATAACGTGTAACGTATAACGTATAACGTATAACGTATAACGTATAACGTATAACGTATAACGTATAACGTATTACGTATAACGTATAACGTATAACGTATAACGTATAAC
The DNA here is from genome assembly GCF_051014685.1 of Ptiloglossa arizonensis. NCBI lineage: Eukaryota > Metazoa > Arthropoda > Insecta > Hymenoptera > Colletidae > Ptiloglossa > Ptiloglossa arizonensis. The sequence goes on from NW_027478391.1 coordinate 2,295,569, forward strand.
GAATAACGTATAACGTATAACGTATAACGTACAACGTGTAACGAAGAACGTATAACGAATAACGTAAAACGAATAACGTATTACATATTACGTATAACGTATAACATATATCGTATAACGTATAACGTGTAACGTACAACGTATAACGTATAACGTATAACGTATAAAGTATAACGTCTAACGTATAACGTATAACTTGTGACGTATATCGTATAACGTGTAACGTATAACGTATAACGTATAACGTATAACGTATAACGTATAACGTATAACGTATAACGTATAACGTATAACGTATAACGTATAACGTATAACGTATAACGTATAACGTCTAACGTATAACGTATAACGTGTGACGTATAACGTATAACGTGTAACGTATAACGTATAACGTGTGACGTATAACGTATAACGTGTAACGTATAACGTATAACGTATAACGTATAACGTATAACTTATAACGTATAACGTATAACGTATATCGTATAACGTATAACGTATAACGTATAACGTATAGCGTATCACGTATAACGTGTAACGTATAACGTATAACGCATAACGTATAACGTATAACGTATAACGTATAACGTATAACGTATAACGTATAACGTATAACGTATAACGTATAACGTATAACGTCTAACGTATAACGTATAACGTGTGACGTATAACGTATAACGTGTAACGTATAACGTATAACGTGTGACGTATAACGTATAACGTGTAACGTATAACGTATAACGTATAACGTATAACGTATAACGTATATCGTATAACGTATAACGTGTGACGTATAACGTATAACGTGTAACGTATAACGTATAACGTATAACGTATAACGTATCACGTATAACGTATAACGTATAACGTATAACGAATAACGTAAATCGTATAACGTATTACATATTACGTATAACGTATAACATATAACGTATAACGTATAACGTATAACGTATAACGTATAACGTATAACGTATAACGTATAACGTATAACGTGTAACGTATAACGTATAACGTATAACGTATAACTTATAACGTATAACGTATAACGTATAACGTATAACGTATAACGTATAACGTATAACGTATAACGTATATAGTATAACGTATAACGTATAACGTATAACGTATAACGTATAACGTATAACGTATAACGTCTAACGTGTGACGTATAACGTGTGACGTATAACGTATAACGTGCAACGTATAACGTATAACGTATAACGTATAACGTATAACGTATAACGTATAACATATAACGTATAACGTATAACGTGTAACGTACAACGTATAACGTATAACGTATAACGTATAAAGTATAACGTCTAACGTATAACGTATAACTTGTGACGTATATCGTATAACGTGTAACGTATAACGTATAACGTATAACGTATAACGTATAACGTATAACGTATAACGTATAACGTATAACGTATAACGTATAACGTATAACGTATAACGTATAACGTATAACGTCTAACGTATAACGTATAACGTGTGACGTATAACGTATAACGTGTAACGTATAACGTATAACGTGTGACGTATAACGTATAACGTGTAACGTATAACGTATAACGTATAACGTATAACGTATAACGTATAACTTATAACGTATAACGTATAACGTATATCGTATAACGTATAACGTATAACGTATAACGTATAGCGTATCACGTATAACGTGTAACGAATAACGTATAACGCATAACGTATAACGTATAACGTATAACGTATAACGTATAACGTATAACGTATAACGTATAACGTATAACGTATAACGTATAACGTCTAACGTATAACGTATAACGTGTGACGTATAACGTATAACGTGTAACGTATAACGTATAACGTGTGACGTATAACGTATAACGTGTAACGTATAACGTATAACGTATAACGTATAACGTATAACGTATAACGTATAACGTATAACGTATATCGTATAACGTATAACGTGTGACGTATAACGTATAACGTGTAACGTATAACGTATAACGTATAACGTATAACGTATCACGTATAACGTATAACGTATAACGTATAACGAATAACGTAAATCGTATAACGTATTACATATTACGTATAACGTATAACATATAACGTATAACGTATAACGTATAACGTATAACGTATAACGTATAACGTATAACGTATAACGTATAACGTGTAACGTATAACGTATAACGTATAACGTATAACTTATAACGTATAACGTATAACGTATAACGTATAACGTATAACGTATAACGTATAACGTATAACGTATAACGTATAACGTATATAGTATAACGTATAACGTATAACGTATAACGTATAACGTATAACGTATAACGTATAACGTCTAACGTGTGACGTATAACGTGTGACGTATAACGTATAACGTGCAACGTATAACGTATAACGTATAACGTATAACGTATAACGTATAACGTATAACATATAACGTATAACGTATAACGTATAACGTCTAACGTATAACGTATAACGTGTGACGTATAACGTATAACGTATAACGTGTAACGTATAACGTGTGACGTATTACGTATAACGTGTAACGTATAACGTATAACGTATAACGTATAACGTATAACGTATATCGTATAACGTATAAAGTATAACGTATCACGTATAACGTATCACGTATAACGTATAACGTATAACGTATAACGAATAATGTAAATCGTATAACGTATTACATATTACGTATAACGTATAACATATAACGTATAACGTATTACGTATAACGAATAACGTATAACGTATAACGTATAACGTATAACGTATAACGTGTAACGTATAACGTATAACGTATAACGTATAACGTATAACGTATAACGTATAACGTATAACGTATAACGTGTGACGTATAACGTATAACGTATAACGTATAACGTATAACGTGTGACGTATAACGTATAACGTGTAACGTATAACGTATAACGTGTGACGTATAACGTATAACGTGTAACGTATAACGTATAACGTATAACGTATAACGTATAACGTATAACGTATAACGTCTAACGTATAACGTATAACGTGTGACGTATAACCTATAACGTGTAACGTATAACGTATAACGTATAACGTATAACGTATTACGTATAACGTATAACGTATAACGTATAACGTATAACGTATAACGTATAACGTATAACGTATAACGTATAACGTATAACGTCTAACGTATAACGTATAACGTGTGACGTATAACGTATAACGTCTAACGTATAACGTATAACGTGTGACGTATAACGTATAACGTGTAACGTATAACGTATAACGTGTGACGTATAACGTATAACGTGTAACGTATAACGTATAACGTATAACGTATAACGTATAACGTATAGCGTATAACGTATAACGTATAACGTATATCGTATAACGTATAACGTACAACGTATAACGTATAACGTATCACGTATAACGTATAACGTATAACGCACAACGTATAACGTACAACGCATAACGGAGAACGTATAACGAATAACGTAAATCGTATAACGTATTACATATTACGTATAACGTATAACATATAACGTATAACGTATAACGTATAACGTATAACGTATAACGTATAACGTATAACGTATAACGTATAACGTCTAACGTATAACGTATAACGTGTGACGTATAACGTATAACGTGTAACGTATAACGTATAACGTGTGACGTATAACGTATAACGTGTAACGTATAACGTATAACGTATAACGTATAACGTATAACGTATAACGTATAACGTATATCGTATAACGTATAACGTATAACGTATAACGTATAACGTATAGCGTATCACGTATAACGTATAACGTATAACGTATAACGCATAACGTATAACGTATAACGTATAACGTATAACGTATAACGTATAACGTGTAACGTATAACGTATAACGTATAACGTATAACGTATAACGTGTGACGTATAACGTATAACGTCTAACGTATAACGTATAACGTGTGACGTATAACGTATAACGTGTAACGTATAACGTATAACGTATAACGTATAACGTATATCGTATAACGTATAACGTGTGACGTATAACGTATAACGTGTAACGTATAACGTATAACGTATAACGTATATCGTATAACGTATAACGTGTGACGTATAACGTATAACGTGTAACGTATAACGTATAACGTATAACGTCTAACGTATAACGTATAACGTGTGACGTATAACCTATAACGTGTAACGTATAACGTATAACGTATAACGTATAACGTATTACGTATAACGTATAACGTATAACGTATAACGTATAACGTATAACGTATAACGTATAACGTATAACGTATAACGTATATCGTATAACGTATAACGTATAACGTATAACGTATAACGTATAGCGTATCACGTATAACGTATAACGTATAACGTATAACGCATAACGTATAACGTATAACGTATAACGTATAACGTATAACGTATAACGTGTAACGTATAACGTATAACGTATAACGTATAACGTATAACGTATAACGTCTAACGTATAACGTATAACGTGTGACGTATAACGTATAACGTGTAACGTATAACGTATAACGTGTGACGTATAACGTATAACGTGTAACGTATAACGTATAACGTATAACGTATAACGTATAACGTATAACGTATAACGTATATCGTATAACGTATAACGTATAACGTATAACGTATAACGTATAGCGTATCACGTATAACGTATAACGTATAACGTATAACGCATAACGTATAACGTATAACGTATAACGTATAACGTATAACGTATAACGTGTAACGTATAACGTATAACGTATAACGTATAACGTATAACGTGTGACGTATAACGTATAACGTCTAACGTATAACGTATAACGTGTGACGTATAACGTATAACGTATATCGTATAACGTATAACGTGTGACGTATAACGTATAACGTGTAACGTATAACGTATAACGTATAACGTATATCGTATAACGTATAACGTGTGACGTATAACGTATAACGTGTGACGTATAACGTATAACGTGTAACGTATAACGTATAACGTATAACGTATATCGTATAACGTATAACGTGTGACGTATAACGTATAACGTGTGACGTATAACGTATAACGTGTAACGTATAACGTATAACGTGTGACGTATAACGTATAACGTGTAACGTATAACGTATAACGTATAACGTATAACGTATAACGTATAACGTATAACGTATATCGTATAACGTATAACGTATAACGTATAACGTATAACGTATAACGCATAACGTATAACGTATAACGTATAACGTATAACGTATAACGTATAACGTATAACGTGTAACGTATAACGTATAACGTATAACGTATAACGTATAACGTGTGACGTATAACGTATAACGTCTAACGTATAACGTATAACGTGTGACGTATAACGTATAACGTGTAACGTATAACGTATAACGTATAACGTATAACGTATATCGTATAACGTATAACGTGTGACGTATAACGTATAACGTGTAACGTATAACGTATAACGTATAACGTATATCGTATAACGTATAACGTGTGACGTATAACGTATAACGTGTAACGTATAACGTATAACGTATAACGTCTAACGTATAACGTATAACGTGTGACGTATAACCTATAACGTGTAACGTATAACGTATAACGTATAACGTATAACGTATTACGTATAACGTATAACGTATAACGTATAACGTATAACGTATAACGTATAACGTATAACGTATAACGTATAACGTATAACGTCTAACGTATAACGTATAACGTGTGACGTATAACGTATAACGTCTAACGTATAACGTATAACGTGTGACGTATAACGTATAACGTGTAACGTATAACGTATAACGTGTGACGTATAACGTATAACGTGTAACGTATAACGTATAACGTATAACGTATAACGTATAACGTATAGCGTATAACGTATAACGTATAACGTATATCGTATAACGTATAACGTACAACGTATAACGTATAACGTATCACGTATAACGTATAACGTATAACGCACAACGTATAACGTACAACGCATAACGGAGAACGTATAACGAATAACGTAAATCGTATAACGTATTACATATTACGTATAACGTATAACATATAACGTATAACGTATAACGTATAACGTATAACGTATAACGTATAACGTATAACGTATAACGTATAACGTCTAACGTATAACGTATAACGTGTGACGTATAACGTATAACGTGTAACGTATAACGTATAACGTGTGACGTATAACGTATAACGTGTAACGTATAACGTATAACGTATAACGTATAACGTATAACGTATAACGTATAACGTATATCGTATAACGTATAACGTATAACGTATAACGTATAACGTATAGCGTATCACGTATAACGTATAACGTATAACGTATAACGCATAACGTATAACGTATAACGTATAACGTATAACGTATAACGTATAACGTGTAACGTATAACGTATAACGTATAACGTATAACGTATAACGTGTGACGTATAACGTATAACGTCTAACGTATAACGTATAACGTGTGACGTATAACGTATAACGTGTAACGTATAACGTATAACGTATAACGTATAACGTATATCGTATAACGTATAACGTGTGACGTATAACGTATAACGTGTAACGTATAACGTATAACGTATAACGTATATCGTATAACGTATAACGTGTGACGTATAACGTATAACGTATAACGTGTAACGTATAACGTGTGACGTATTACGTATAACGTGTAACGTATAACGTATAACGTATAACGTATAACGTATAACGTATATCGTATAACGTATAAAGTATAACGTATCACGTATAACGTATCACGTATAACGTATAACGTATAACGTATAACGAATAATGTAAATCGTATAACGTATTACATATTACGTATAACGTATAACATATAACGTATAACGTATTACGTATAACGAATAACGTATAACGTATAACGTATAACGTATAACGTATAACGTATATCGTATAACGTATAACGTGTGACGTATAACGTATAACGTGTAACGTATAACGTATAACGTATAACGTATATCGTATAACGTATAACGTGTGACGTATAACGTATAACGTGTAACGTATAACGTATAACGTATAACGTCTAACGTATAACGTATAACGTGTGACGTATAACCTATAACGTGTAACGTATAACGTATAACGTATAACGTATAACGTATTACGTATAACGTATAACGTATAACGTATAACGTATAACGTATAACGTATAACGTATAACGTATAACGTATAACGTATATCGTATAACGTATAACGTATAACGTATAACGTATAACGTATAGCGTATCACGTATAACGTATAACGTATAACGTATAACGCATAACGTATAACGTATAACGTATAACGTATAACGTATAACGTATAACGTGTAACGTATAACGTATAACGTATAACGTATAACGTATAACGTATAACGTCTAACGTATAACGTATAACGTGTGACGTATAACGTATAACGTGTAACGTATAACGTATAACGTGTGACGTATAACGTATAACGTGTAACGTATAACGTATAACGTATAACGTATAACGTATAACGTATAACGTATAACGTATATCGTATAACGTATAACGTATAACGTATAACGTATAACGTATAGCGTATCACGTATAACGTATAACGTATAACGTATAACGCATAACGTATAACGTATAACGTATAACGTATAACGTATAACGTATAACGTGTAACGTATAACGTATAACGTATAACGTATAACGTATAACGTGTGACGTATAACGTATAACGTCTAACGTATAACGTATAACGTGTGACGTATAACGTATAACGTATATCGTATAACGTATAACGTGTGACGTATAACGTATAACGTGTAACGTATAACGTATAACGTATAACGTATATCGTATAACGTATAACGTGTGACGTATAACGTATAACGTGTGACGTATAACGTATAACGTGTAACGTATAACGTATAACGTATAACGTATATCGTATAACGTATAACGTGTGACGTATAACGTATAACGTGTGACGTATAACGTATAACGTGTAACGTATAACGTATAACGTGTGACGTATAACGTATAACGTGTAACGTATAACGTATAACGTATAACGTATAACGTATAACGTATAACGTATAACGTATATCGTATAACGTATAACGTATAACGTATAACGTATAACGTATAACGCATAACGTATAACGTATAACGTATAACGTATAACGTATAACGTATAACGTATAACGTGTAACGTATAACGTATAACGTATAACGTATAACGTATAACGTGTGACGTATAACGTATAACGTCTAACGTATAACGTATAACGTGTGACGTATAACGTATAACGTGTAACGTATAACGTATAACGTATAACGTATAACGTATATCGTATAACGTATAACGTGTGACGTATAACGTATAACGTGTAACGTATAACGTATAACGTATAACGTATATCGTATAACGTATAACGTGTGACGTATAACGTATAACGTGTAACGTATAACGTATAACGTATAACGTCTAACGTATAACGTATAACGTGTGACGTATAACCTATAACGTGTAACGTATAACGTATAACGTATAACGTATAACGTATTACGTATAACGTATAACGTATAACGTATAACGTATAACGTATAACGTATAACGTATAACGTATAACGTATAACGTATAACGTCTAACGTATAACGTATAACGTGTGACGTATAACGTATAACGTCTAACGTATAACGTATAACGTGTGACGTATAACGTATAACGTGTAACGTATAACGTATAACGTGTGACGTATAACGTATAACGTGTAACGTATAACGTATAACGTATAACGTATAACGTATAACGTATAGCGTATAACGTATAACGTATAACGTATATCGTATAACGTATAACGTACAACGTATAACGTATAACGTATCACGTATAACGTATAACGTATAACGCACAACGTATAACGTACAACGCATAACGGAGAACGTATAACGAATAACGTAAATCGTATAACGTATTACATATTACGTATAACGTATAACATATAACGTATAACGTATAACGTATAACGTATAACGTATAACGTATAACGTATAACGTATAACGTATAACGTCTAACGTATAACGTATAACGTGTGACGTATAACGTATAACGTGTAACGTATAACGTATAACGTGTGACGTATAACGTATAACGTGTAACGTATAACGTATAACGTATAACGTATAACGTATAACGTATAACGTATAACGTATATCGTATAACGTATAACGTATAACGTATAACGTATAACGTATAGCGTATCACGTATAACGTATAACGTATAACGTATAACGCATAACGTATAACGTATAACGTATAACGTATAACGTATAACGTATAACGTGTAACGTATAACGTATAACGTATAACGTATAACGTATAACGTGTGACGTATAACGTATAACGTCTAACGTATAACGTATAACGTGTGACGTATAACGTATAACGTATATCGTATAACGTATAACGTGTGACGTATAACGTATAACGTGTAACGTATAACGTATAACGTATAACGTATATCGTATAACGTATAACGTGTGACGTATAACGTATAACGTGTGACGTATAACGTATAACGTGTAACGTATAACGTATAACGTATAACGTATATCGTATAACGTATAACGTGTGACGTATAACGTATAACGTGTGACGTATAACGTATAACGTGTAACGTATAACGTATAACGTGTGACGTATAACGTATAACGTGTAACGTATAACGTATAACGTATAACGTATAACGTATAACGTATAACGTATAACGTATATCGTATAACGTATAACGTATAACGTATAACGTATAACGTATAACGCATAACGTATAACGTATAACGTATAACGTATAACGTATAACGTATAACGTATAACGTGTAACGTATAACGTATAACGTATAACGTATAACGTATAACGTGTGACGTATAACGTATAACGTCTAACGTATAACGTATAACGTGTGACGTATAACGTATAACGTGTAACGTATAACGTATAACGTATAACGTATAACGTATATCGTATAACGTATAACGTGTGACGTATAACGTATAACGTGTAACGTATAACGTATAACGTATAACGTATATCGTATAACGTATAACGTGTGACGTATAACGTATAACGTGTAACGTATAACGTATAACGTATAACGTCTAACGTATAACGTATAACGTGTGACGTATAACCTATAACGTGTAACGTATAACGTATAACGTATAACGTATAACGTATTACGTATAACGTATAACGTATAACGTATAACGTATAACGTATAACGTATAACGTATAACGTATAACGTATAACGTATAACGTCTAACGTATAACGTATAACGTGTGACGTATAACGTATAACGTCTAACGTATAACGTATAACGTGTGACGTATAACGTATAACGTGTAACGTATAACGTATAACGTGTGACGTATAACGTATAACGTGTAACGTATAACGTATAACGTATAACGTATAACGTATAACGTATAGCGTATAACGTATAACGTATAACGTATATCGTATAACGTATAACGTACAACGTATAACGTATAACGTATCACGTATAACGTATAACGTATAACGCACAACGTATAACGTACAACGCATAACGGAGAACGTATAACGAATAACGTAAATCGTATAACGTATTACATATTACGTATAACGTATAACATATAACGTATAACGTATAACGTATAACGTATAACGTATAACGTATAACGTATAACGTATAACGTATAACGTCTAACGTATAACGTATAACGTGTGACGTATAACGTATAACGTGTAACGTATAACGTATAACGTGTGACGTATAACGTATAACGTGTAACGTATAACGTATAACGTATAACGTATAACGTATAACGTATAACGTATAACGTATATCGTATAACGTATAACGTATAACGTATAACGTATAACGTATAGCGTATCACGTATAACGTATAACGTATAACGTATAACGCATAACGTATAACGTATAACGTATAACGTATAACGTATAACGTATAACGTGTAACGTATAACGTATAACGTATAACGTATAACGTATAACGTGTGACGTATAACGTATAACGTCTAACGTATAACGTATAACGTGTGACGTATAACGTATAACGTGTAACGTATAACGTATAACGTATAACGTATAACGTATATCGTATAACGTATAACGTGTGACGTATAACGTATAACGTGTAACGTATAACGTATAACGTATAACGTATATCGTATAACGTATAACGTGTGACGTATAACGTATAACGTGTAACGTATAACGTATAACGTATAACGTCTAACGTATAACGTATAACGTGTGACGTATAACCTATAACGTGTAACGTATAACGTATAACGTATAACGTATAACGTATTACGTATAACGTATAACGTATAACGTATAACGTATAACGTATAACGTATAACGTATAACGTATAACGTATAACGTATATCGTATAACGTATAACGTATAACGTATAACGTATAACGTATAGCGTATCACGTATAACGTATAACGTATAACGTATAACGCATAACGTATAACGTATAACGTATAACGTATAACGTATAACGTATAACGTGTAACGTATAACGTATAACGTATAACGTATAACGTATAACGTATAACGTCTAACGTATAACGTATAACGTGTGACGTATAACGTATAACGTGTAACGTATAACGTATAACGTGTGACGTATAACGTATAACGTGTAACGTATAACGTATAACGTATAACGTATAACGTATAACGTATAACGTATAACGTATATCGTATAACGTATAACGTATAACGTATAACGTATAACGTATAGCGTATCACGTATAACGTATAACGTATAACGTATAACGCATAACGTATAACGTATAACGTATAACGTATAACGTATAACGTATAACGTGTAACGTATAACGTATAACGTATAACGTATAACGTATAACGTGTGACGTATAACGTATAACGTCTAACGTATAACGTATAACGTGTGACGTATAACGTATAACGTATATCGTATAACGTATAACGTGTGACGTATAACGTATAACGTGTAACGTATAACGTATAACGTATAACGTATATCGTATAACGTATAACGTGTGACGTATAACGTATAACGTGTGACGTATAACGTATAACGTGTAACGTATAACGTATAACGTATAACGTATATCGTATAACGTATAACGTGTGACGTATAACGTATAACGTGTGACGTATAACGTATAACGTGTAACGTATAACGTATAACGTGTGACGTATAACGTATAACGTGTAACGTATAACGTATAACGTATAACGTATAACGTATAACGTATAACGTATAACGTATATCGTATAACGTATAACGTATAACGTATAACGTATAACGTATAACGCATAACGTATAACGTATAACGTATAACGTATAACGTATAACGTATAACGTATAACGTGTAACGTATAACGTATAACGTATAACGTATAACGTATAACGTGTGACGTATAACGTATAACGTCTAACGTATAACGTATAACGTGTGACGTATAACGTATAACGTGTAACGTATAACGTATAACGTATAACGTATAACGTATATCGTATAACGTATAACGTGTGACGTATAACGTATAACGTGTAACGTATAACGTATAACGTATAACGTATATCGTATAACGTATAACGTGTGACGTATAACGTATAACGTGTAACGTATAACGTATAACGTATAACGTCTAACGTATAACGTATAACGTGTGACGTATAACCTATAACGTGTAACGTATAACGTATAACGTATAACGTATAACGTATTACGTATAACGTATAACGTATAACGTATAACGTATAACGTATAACGTATAACGTATAACGTATAACGTATAACGTATAACGTCTAACGTATAACGTATAACGTGTGACGTATAACGTATAACGTCTAACGTATAACGTATAACGTGTGACGTATAACGTATAACGTGTAACGTATAACGTATAACGTGTGACGTATAACGTATAACGTGTAACGTATAACGTATAACGTATAACGTATAACGTATAACGTATAGCGTATAACGTATAACGTATAACGTATATCGTATAACGTATAACGTACAACGTATAACGTATAACGTATCACGTATAACGTATAACGTATAACGCACAACGTATAACGTACAACGCATAACGGAGAACGTATAACGAATAACGTAAATCGTATAACGTATTACATATTACGTATAACGTATAACATATAACGTATAACGTATAACGTATAACGTATAACGTATAACGTATAACGTATAACGTATAACGTATAACGTCTAACGTATAACGTATAACGTGTGACGTATAACGTATAACGTGTAACGTATAACGTATAACGTGTGACGTATAACGTATAACGTGTAACGTATAACGTATAACGTATAACGTATAACGTATAACGTATAACGTATAACGTATATCGTATAACGTATAACGTATAACGTATAACGTATAACGTATAGCGTATCACGTATAACGTATAACGTATAACGTATAACGCATAACGTATAACGTATAACGTATAACGTATAACGTATAACGTATAACGTGTAACGTATAACGTATAACGTATAACGTATAACGTATAACGTGTGACGTATAACGTATAACGTCTAACGTATAACGTATAACGTGTGACGTATAACGTATAACGTGTAACGTATAACGTATAACGTATAACGTATAACGTATATCGTATAACGTATAACGTGTGACGTATAACGTATAACGTGTAACGTATAACGTATAACGTATAACGTATATCGTATAACGTATAACGTGTGACGTATAACGTATAACGTATAACGTGTAACGTATAACGTGTGACGTATTACGTATAACGTGTAACGTATAACGTATAACGTATAACGTATAACGTATAACGTATATCGTATAACGTATAAAGTATAACGTATCACGTATAACGTATCACGTATAACGTATAACGTATAACGTATAACGAATAATGTAAATCGTATAACGTATTACATATTACGTATAACGTATAACATATAACGTATAACGTATTACGTATAACGAATAACGTATAACGTATAACGTATAACGTATAACGTATAACGTGTAACGTATAACGTATAACGTATAACGTATAACGTATAACGTATAACGTATAACGTATAACGTATAACGTATAACGTATAACGTATAACGTATAACGTATAACGTATAACGTATAACGTCTAACGTGTGACGTATAACGTGTGACGTATAACGTATAACGTGCAACGTATAACGTATAACGTATAACGTATAACGTTTAACGTATAACGTATAACGTATAACGTATAAGGTATAACGTATAACGTGTAACGTAAAACGTATAACGTGTGACGTATAACGTGTAACGTATAACGTATGACGTATAACGTGTATCGTATAAGCTATGACGTATAACGTATAACGTATAACGTATAACGTATAACGTATAACGTATAACGTATATCGTATAACGTATAACGTGTGACGTATAACGTATAACGTGTAACGTATAACGTATAACGTATAACGTATAACGTGTAACGCATAACGTATAACGTATAACGTATAACGTATAACGTATAACGTATAACGTATAACGTATAACGTATAACGTATAACGTATAACGTCTAACGTGTGACGTATAACGTGTGACGTATAACGTATAACGTGCAACGTATAACGTATAACGTATAACGTATAACGTTTAACGTATAACGTATAACGTATAACGTATAAGGTATAACGTATAACGTGTAACGTATAACGTATAACGTGTGACGTATAACGTGTAACGTATAACGTATGACGTATAACGTGTATCGTATAAGCTATGACGTATAACGTATAACGTATAACGTATAACGTATAACGTATAACGTGTAACGTATAACGTGTAACGTGTAACGTATAACGTATAACGTATAACGTATAACGTATAACGTATAACGTATAACGTATAACGTATAACGTATAACGTATAACGTATAACGTATAACGTATAACGTATAACGTATAACGTATAACGTATAACGTATAACGTATAACGTATAACGTATAACGTATAACGTATAACGTATAACGTATAACGTATAACGTATAACGTATAACGTATAACGTATAACGTATAACGTGTAACGTATAACGTATAACGTGTGACGTATAACGTGTGACGTATAACGTATAACGTGTAACGTATAACGTATAACGTATTACGTATAACGTATAACGTATAACGTATTACGTACAACGTATAACGTGTAACGTATAACGTGTGACGTATAACGTATAACGTGTAACGTATAACGTATAACGTATAACGTATAACGTATAACGTATAACGTTCAACGTATAACTTATAACGTATAACGTATAACGTTTAACGTATAACGCATAACGTATAACGTACAACGTGTAACGAAGAACGTATAACGAATAACGTAAAACGAATAACGTACTACATATTACGTATAACGTATAACATATAACGTATAACGTATAACGTATAACGTATAAAGTATAACGTATAACGTGTAACGTATAACGTATAACGTATAACGTATAACGTATAACGTATAACGTATAACGTATAACGTATAACGTATAACGTATAACGTCTAACGTATAACGTATAACGTGTGACGTATAACGTATAACGTGTAACGTATAACGTATAACGTGTGACGTATAACGTATAACGTGTAACGTATAACGTATAACGTATAACGTATAACGTATAACGTATAACGTATAACGTATAACGTATAACGTATATCGTATAACGTATAACGTGTGACGTATAACGTATAACGTGTAACGTATAACGTATAACGTATAACGTATAACGTATCACGTATAACGTATAACGTGTAACGTATAACGTGTGACGTATTACGTATAACGTGTAACGTATAACGTATAACGTATAACGTATAACGTATAACGTATAACGTCTAACGTATAACGTATAACGTGTGACGTATAACCTATAACGTGTAACGTATAACGTATAACGTATAACGTATAACGTATTACGTATAACGTATAACGTATAACGTATAACGTATAACGTATAACGTATAACGTATAACGTCTAACGTATAACGTATAACGTGTGACGTATAACGTATAACGTGTAACGTATAACGTATAACGTGTAACGTATAACGTGTAACGTGTAACGTATAACGTATAACGTATAACGTATAACGTATAACGTATAACGTATAACGTATAACGTATAACGTATAACGTATAACGTATAACGTCTAACGTATAACGTATAACGTGTGACGTATAACGTATAACGTCTAACGTATAACGTATAACGTGTGACGTATAACCTATAACGTGTAACGTATAACGTGTAACGTATAACGTATAACGTATAACGTATAACGTATAACGTATAACGTATAACGTATAACGTATAACGTATAACGTATAACGTCTAACGTATAACGTATAACGTGTGACGTATAACGTATAACGTGTAACGTATAACGTATAACGTGTAACGTATAACGTGTAACGTGTAACGTATAACGTATAACGTATAACGTATAACGTATAACGTATAACGTATAACGTATAACGTATAACGTATAACGTATAACGTATAACGTATAACGTATAACGTATAACGTATAACGTATAACGTATAACGTATAACGTATAACGTATAACGTATAACGTATAACGTATAACGTATAACGTATAACGTATAACGTATAACGTATAACGTATAACGTATAACGTATAACGTGTAACGTATAACGTATAACGTGTGACGTATAACGTGTGACGTATAACGTATAACGTGTAACGTATAACGTATAACGTATTACGTATAACGTATAACGTATAACGTATTACGTACAACGTATAACGTGTAACGTATAACGTGTGACGTATAACGTATAACGTGTAACGTATAACGTATAACGTATAACGTATAACGTATAACGTATAACGTTCAACGTATAACTTATAACGTATAACGTATAACGTTTAACGTATAACGCATAACGTATAACGTACAACGTGTAACGAAGAACGTATAACGAATAACGTAAAACGAATAACGTACTACATATTACGTATAACGTATAACATATAACGTATAACGTATAACGTATAACGTATAACGTATAACGTATAACGTGTAACGTATAACGTATAACGTATAACGTATAACGTATAACGTATAACGTATAACGTATAACGTATAACGTATAACGTATAACGTCTAACGTATAACGTATAACGTGTGACGTATAACGTATAACGTGTAACGTATAACGTATAACGTGTGACGTATAACGTATAACGTGTAACGTATAACGTATAACGTATAACGTATAACGTATAACGTATAACGTTCAACGTATAACTTATAACGTATAACGTATAACGTTTAACGTATAACGCATAACGTATAACGTACAACGTGTAACGAAGAACGTATAACGAATAACGTAAAACGAATAACGTACTACATATTACGTATAACGTATAACATATAACGTATAACGTATAACGTATAACGTATAACGTATAACGTATAACGTGTAACGTATAACGTATAACGTATAACGTATAACGTATCACGTATAACGTATCACGTATAACGTATAACGTATAACGTATAACGAATAATGTAAATCGTATAACGTATTACATATTACGTATAACGTATAACATATAACGTATAACGTATAACGTATAACGTATAACGTATAACGTATAACGTATAACGTGTGACGTATAACGTATAACGTCTAACGTATAACGTATAACGTGTGACGTATAACGTATAACGTGTAACGTATAACGTATAACGTATAACGTATAACGTATATCGTATAACGTATAACGTGTGACGTATAACGTATAACGTGTAACGTATAACGTATAACGTATATCGTATAACGTATAACGTGTGACGTATAACGTATAACGTGTAACGTATAACGTATAACGTATAACGTCTAACGTATAACGTATAACGTGTGACGTATAACCTATAACGTGTAACGTATAACGTATAACGTATAACGTATAACGTATTACGTATAACGTATAACGTATAACGTATAACGTATAACGTATAACGTATAACGTATAACGTATAACGTATAACGTATAACGTCTAACGTATAACGTATAACGTGTGACGTATAACGTATAACGTCTAACGTATAACGTATAACGTGTGACGTATAACGTATAACGTGTAACGTATAACGTATAACGTGTGACGTATAACGTATAACGTGTAACGTATAACGTATAACGTATAACGTATAACGTATAACGTATAGCGTATAACGTATAACGTATAACGTATATCGTATAACGTATAACGTACAACGTATAACGTATAACGTATCACGTATAACGTATAACGTATAACGCACAACGTATAACGTACAACGCATAACGGAGAACGTATAACGAATAACGTAAATCGTATAACGTATTACATATTACGTATAACGTATAACATATAACGTATAACGTATAACGTATAACGTATAACGTATAACGTATAACGTATAACGTATAACGTATAACGTCTAACGTATAACGTATAACGTGTGACGTATAACGTATAACGTGTAACGTATAACGTATAACGTGTGACGTATAACGTATAACGTGTAACGTATAACGTATAACGTATAACGTATAACGTATAACGTATAACGTATAACGTATATCGTATAACGTATAACGTATAACGTATAACGTATAACGTATAGCGTATCACGTATAACGTATAACGTATAACGTATAACGCATAACGTATAACGTATAACGTATAACGTATAACGTATAACGTATAACGTGTAACGTATAACGTATAACGTATAACGTATAACGTATAACGTGTGACGTATAACGTATAACGTCTAACGTATAACGTATAACGTGTGACGTATAACGTATAACGTGTAACGTATAACGTATAACGTATAACGTATAACGTATATCGTATAACGTATAACGTGTGACGTATAACGTATAACGTGTAACGTATAACGTATAACGTATAACGTATATCGTATAACGTATAACGTGTGACGTATAACGTATAACGTATAACGTGTAACGTATAACGTGTGACGTATTACGTATAACGTGTAACGTATAACGTATAACGTATAACGTATAACGTATAACGTATATCGTATAACGTATAAAGTATAACGTATCACGTATAACGTATCACGTATAACGTATAACGTATAACGTATAACGAATAATGTAAATCGTATAACGTATTACATATTACGTATAACGTATAACATATAACGTATAACGTATTACGTATAACGAATAACGTATAACGTATAACGTATAACGTATAACGTATAACGTGTAACGTATAACGTATAACGTATAACGTATAACGTATAACGTATAACGTATAACGTATAACGTATAACGTATAACGTATAACGTATAACGTATAACGTATAACGTATAACGTATAACGTCTAACGTGTGACGTATAACGTGTGACGTATAACGTATAACGTGCAACGTATAACGTATAACGTATAACGTATAACGTTTAACGTATAACGTATAACGTATAACGTATAAGGTATAACGTATAACGTGTAACGTAAAACGTATAACGTGTGACGTATAACGTGTAACGTATAACGTATGACGTATAACGTGTATCGTATAAGCTATGACGTATAACGTATAACGTATAACGTATAACGTATAACGTATAACGTATAACGTATATCGTATAACGTATAACGTGTGACGTATAACGTATAACGTGTAACGTATAACGTATAACGTATAACGTATAACGTGTAACGCATAACGTATAACGTATAACGTATAACGTATAACGTATAACGTATAACATATAACGTATAACGTATAACGTATAACGTATAACGTCTAACGTGTGACGTATAACGTGTGACGTATAACGTATAACGTGCAACGTATAACGTATAACGTATAACGTATAACGTTTAACGTATAACGTATAACGTATAACGTATAAGGTATAACGTATAACGTGTAACGTATAACGTATAACGTGTGACGTATAACGTGTAACGTATAACGTATGACGTATAACGTGTATCGTATAAGCTATGACGTATAACGTATAACGTATAACGTATAACGTATAACGTATAACGTGTAACGTATAACGTATAACGTGTAACGTATAACGTATAACGTATAACGTATAACGTATAACGTATAACGTATAACGTATAACGTATAACGTATAACGTATAACGTATAACGTATAACGTATAACGTATAACGTATAACGTATAACGTATAACGTATAACGTATAACGTATAACGTATAACGTATAACGTATAACGTATAACGTATAACGTATAACGTATAACGTATAACGTATAACGTATAACGTATAACGTATAACGTATAACGTGTAACGTATAACGTATAACGTGTGACGTATAACGTGTGACGTATAACGTATAACGTGTAACGTATAACGTATAACGTATTACGTATAACGTATAACGTATAACGTATTACGTACAACGTATAACGTGTAACGTATAACGTGTGACGTATAACGTATAACGTGTAACGTATAACGTATAACGTATAACGTATAACGTATAACGTATAACGTTCAACGTATAACTTATAACGTATAACGTATAACGTTTAACGTATAACGCATAACGTATAACGTACAACGTGTAACGAAGAACGTATAACGAATAACGTAAAACGAATAACGTACTACATATTACGTATAACGTATAACATATAACGTATAACGTATAACGTATAACGTATAACGTATAACGTATAACGTGTAACGTATAACGTATAACGTATAACGTATAACGTATAACGTATAACGTATAACGTATAACGTATAACGTATAACGTATAACGTCTAACGTATAACGTATAACGTGTGACGTATAACGTATAACGTGTAACGTATAACGTATAACGTGTGACGTATAACGTATAACGTGTAACGTATAACGTATAACGTATAACGTATAACGTATAACGTATAACGTATAACGTATAACGTATATCGTATAACGTATAACGTGTGACGTATAACGTATAACGTGTAACGTATAACGTATAACGTGTAACGTATAACGTATCACGTATAACGTATAACGTGTAACGTATAACGTGTGACGTATTACGTATAACGTGTAACGTATAACGTATAACGTATAACGTATAACGTATAACGTATAACGTATAACGTATATCGTATAACGTATAACGTATAACGTATCACGTATAACGTATCACGTATAACGTATAACGTATAACGTATAACGAATAATGTAAATCGTATAACGTATTACATATTACGTATAACGTATAACATATAACGTATAACGTATAACGTATAACGTATAACGTATAACGTATAACGTATAACGTATATCGTATAACGTATAACGTGTGACGTATAACGTATAACGTGTAACGTATAACGTATAACGTATAACGTATAACGTGTAACGCATAACGTATAACGTATAACGTATAACGTATAACGTATAACGTATAACGTATAACGTATAACGTATAACGTATAACGTATAACGTCTAACGTGTGACGTATAACGTGTGACGTATAACGTATAACGTGCAACGTATAACGTATAACGTATAACGTATAACGTTTAACGTATAACGTATAACGTATAACGTATAAGGTATAACGTATAACGTGTAACGTATAACGTATAACGTGTGACGTATAACGTGTAACGTATAACGTATGACGTATAACGTGTATCGTATAAGCTATGACGTATAACGTATAACGTATAACGTATAACGTATAACGTATAACGTGTAACGTATAACGTATAACGTGTAACGTATAACGTATAACGTATAACGTATAACGTATAACGTATAACGTATAACGTATAACGTATAACGTATAACGTATAACGTATAACGTATAACGTATAACGTATAACGTATAACGTATAACGTATAACGTATAACGTATAACGTATAACGTATAACGTATAACGTATAACGTATAACGTATAACGTATAACGTATAACGTATAACGTATAACGTATAACGTATAACGTATAATGTGTAACGTATAACGTATAACGTGTGACGTATAACGTGTGACGTATAACGTATAACGTGTAACGTATAACGTATAACGTATTACGTATAACGTATAACGTATAACGTATTACGTACAACGTATGACGTGTAACGTATAACGTGTGACGTATAACGTATAACGTGTAACGTATAACGTATAACGTATAACGTATAACGTATAACGTATAACGTTCAACGTATAACTTATAACGTATAACGTATAACGTTTAACGTATAACGCATAACGTATAACGTACAACGTGTAACGAAGAACGTATAACGAATAACGTAAAACGAATAACGTACTACATATTACGTATAACGTATAACATATAACGTATAACGTATAACGTGTAACGTATAACGTATAACGTATAACGTATAACGTATAACGTATAACGTATAACGTGTAACGTATAACGTATAACGTGTGACGTATAACGTATAACGTGTAACGTATAACGTATAACGTATAACGTATAACGTATAACGTATAACGTATAACGTATAACGAATAACGTATAACGTTTAACGTATAACGAATAACGTATAACGTACAAAGTGTAACAAAGAACGTATAACGAATAACGTAAAACGTATAACGTATTACATATTACGTATAACGTATAACATATAACGTATAACGCGTAACGTATAACGTATAACGTGTGACGTATAACGTATAACGTATAACGTGTAACGTATAACGCACAACGTATAACGTACAACGCATAACGAAGAACGTATAACGAATAACGTAAATCGTATAACGTATTACATATTACGTATAACGTATGACATATAACGTATAACGTATAACGTATCACGTGTGACATATAACGTATAACGTGTAACGTATAACGTATAACGTATAACGTATAACGTATAACGTATAACGTATAACGTATATCGTATAACGTATAACGTGTAACGTATAACGTATAACGTGTGACGTATAACGTATAACGTGTAACGTATAACGTATAACGTATAACGTATAACGTATAACGTATAACGTATAACGTATAACTTATAAAGTATAACGTATAACGTATAACGTATAACGTATAACGTATAACGTATAACGTGTAACGTATAACGTATAACGTATAACGTATAACGTCTAACGTGTGACGTATAACGTGTGACGTATATCGTATAACGTGTAACGTATAACGTATAACGTATAACGTATAACGTATAACGTCTAACGTATAACGTATAACGTGTGACGTATATCGTATAACGTGTAACGTATAACGTATAACGTATAACGTATAACGTATAACGTATAACGTATAACGTATAACGTCTAACGTATAACGTATAACGTGTGACGTATAACGTATAACGTGTAACGTATAACGTATCACGTGTGACGTATAACGTATAACGTGTAACGTATAACGTATAACGTATAACGTATAACGTATAACGTATAACGTATAACGTATATCGTATCTCGTATAACGTGTAACGTATAACGTATAACGTGTGACGTATAACGTATAACGTGTAACGTATAACGTATAACGTATAACGTATAACGTATAACGTATAACGTATAACGTATATCGTATAACGTATAACGTATAACTTATAACGTATAACGTATAACGTATAACGTATAACGTATAACGTATAACGTATAACGTGTAACGTATAACGTATAGCGTATAACGTATAACTTATAACGTATAACGTATAACGTATAACGTATAACGTATAACGTATAACGTATAACGTATAACGTATAACGTATAACGTATAACGTATAACGTATAACGTATAACGTATAACGTAAAACGTATAACGTATAACGTATAACGTATAACGTATAACGTCTAACGTGTGACGTATAACGTGTGACGTATGACGTATAACGTGCAACGTATAACGTATAACGTATAACGTATAACGTATAACGTATAACGTATAACGTATAACGTATAACGTATAACGTATAACGTATAACGTATAACGTATAACGTATAACGTATAACGTATAACGTCTAACGTATAACGTATAACGTGTGACGTATAACGTATAACGTGTAACGTATAACGTATAACGTGTGACGTATAACGTATAACGTGTAACGTATAACGTATAACGTATAACGTATAACGTATAACGTATAACGTATAACGTATATCGTATAACGTATAACGTATAACGTATCACGTATAACGTATCACGTATAACGTATAACGTATAACGTATAACGAATAACGTAAATCGTATAACGTATTACATATTACGTATAACGTATAACATATAACGTATAACGTATAACGTATAACGTATAACGTATAACGTCTAACGTATAACGTATAACGTGTGACGTATAACGTATAACGTGTAACGTATAACGTATAACGTATAACGTATAACGTATAACGTATAACGTATAACGTATAACGTATAACGTATAACGTATAACGTATAACGTATAACGTATAACGTATAACGTATAACGTCTAACGTATAACGTATAACGTGTGACGTATAACGTATAACGTGTAACGTATAACGTATAACGTATAACGTATAACGTATAACGTATAACGTATAACGTATAACGTATAACGTATAACGTATAACGTATAACGTATAACGTATAACGTATAACGTATAACATATAACGTATAACGTGTAACGTATAACGTATAACATGTGACGTATAACGTATAACGTGTAACGTATAACGTATAACGTATAACGTATAACGTATAACGTATAACGTATAACGTATAACGTATAACGTATAACGTATAACGTATAACGTATAACGTATAACGTATAACGTATAACGTATAACGTATAACGTATAACGTCTAACGTATAACGTATAACGTGTGACGTATAACGTATAACGTGTAACGTATAACGTATAACGTATAACGTATAACGTATAACGTATAACGTATAACGTATAACGTATAACGTATAACGTATAACGTATAACGTATAACGTATAACGTATAACGTATAACGTCTAACGTATAACGTATAACGTGTGACGTATAACGTATAACGTGTAACGTATAACGTATAACGTATAACGTATAACGTATAACGTAAAACGTATAACGTATAACGTATAACGTATAACGTATAACGTATAACGTATAACGTATAACGTATAACGTGTAACGTATAACGTATAACATGTGACGTATAACGTATAACGTATAACGTGTAACGCATAACGTATTACGTATAACGTATAACGTATAACGAATAACATATAACGTGTAACGTATAACGCACAACGTATAACGTACAACGCATAACGAAGAACGTATAACGTGTAACGTATAACGTATGACGTATAACGTATAACGTATAACGTATAACATATAACGTATAACGTATAAAGTATAACGTATAACGTATAACGTATAACGTATAACGTATAACGTATAACGTATAACGTATAACGTATAACGTATAACGTATAACGTATAACGTATAACGTATAACGTGTGACGTATAACGTATAACGTGTGACGTATGACGTATAACGTGTAACGTATAACGTATAACGTATAACGTATAACGTATAACGTATAACGTATAACGTATAACGTATAACGTATAACGTATAACGTATAACGTATAACGTATAACGTATAACGTATAACGTATAACGTATAACGTATAACGTATAACGTATGACGTATAACGTGTAACGTGTAACGTATAACGTATAACGTCTAACGTATAACGTATAACGTGTGACGTATATCGTATAACGTGTAACGTATAACGTATAACGTATAACGTATAACGTATAACGTATAACGTATAACGTATAACGTATAACGTATAACGTATAACGTATAACGTATAACGTATAACGTATAACGTATAACGTCTAACGTATAACGTATAACGTGTGACGTATAACGTATAACGTGTAACGTATAACGTATCACGTGTGACGTATAACGTATAACGTGTAACGTATAACGTATAACGTATAACGTATAACGTATAACGTATAACGTGTGACGTATAACGTATAACGTGTGACGTATGACGTATAACGTGTAACGTATAACGTATAACGTATAACGTATAACGTATAACGTATAACGTATAACGTATAACGTATAACGTATAACGTATAACGTATAACGTATAACGTATAACGTATAACGTATAACGTATAACGTATAACGTATAACGTATAACGTATAACGTATAACGTATAACGTATAACGTATAACGTATAACGTATAACGTATAACGTATAACGTATAACGTATGACGTATAACGTGTACCGTGTAACGTATAACGTATAACGTCTAACGTATAACGTATAACGTGTGACGTATATCGTATAACGTGTAACGTATAACGTATAACGTATAACGTATAACGTATAACGTATAACGTATAACGTATAACGTATAACGTATAACGTATAACGTATAACGTATAACGTATAACGTATAACGTATAACGTATAACGTATGACGTATAACGTGTAACGTGTAACGTATAACGTATAACGTCTAACGTATAACGTATAACGTGTGACGTATATCGTATAACGTGTAACGTATAACGTATAACGTATAACGTATAACGTATAACGTATAACGTATAACGTATAACGTATAACGTATAACGTATAACGTATAACGTATAACGTATAACGTATAACGTATAACGTATAACGTCTAACGTATAACGTATAACGTGTGACGTATAACGTATAACGTGTAACGTATAACGTATCACGTGTGACGTATAACGTATAACGTGTAACGTATAACGTATAACGTATAACGTATAACGTATAACGTATAACGTATAACGTATATCGTATAACGTATAACGTGTAACGTATAACGTATAACGTGTGACGTATAACGTATAACGTGTAACGTATAACGTATAACGTATAACGTATAACGTATAACGTATAACGTATAACGTATATCGTATAACGTATAACGTATAACTTATAAAGTATAACGTATAACGTATAACGTATAACGTATAACGTATAACGTATAACGTGTAACGTATAACGTATAGCGTATAACGTATAACTTATAACGTATAACGTATAACGTATAACGTATAACGTATAACGTATAACGTATAACGTATAACGTATAACGTATAACGTATAACGTATAACGTATAACGTATAACGTATAACGTAAAACGTATAACGTATAACGTATAACGTATAACGTATAACGTCTAACGTGTGACGTATAACGTGTGACGTATGACGTATAACGTGCAACGTATAACGTATAACGTATAACGTATAACGTATAACGTATAACGTATAACGTATAACGTATAACGTATAACGTATAACGTATAACGTATAACGTCTAACGTATAACGTATAACGTGTGACGTATAACGTATAACGTGTAACGTATAACGTATAACGTGTGACGTATAACGTATAACGTGTAACGTATAACGTATAACGTATAACGTATAACGTATAACGTATAACGTATAACGTATATCGTATAACGTATAACGTATAACGTATCACGTATAACGTATCACGTATAACGTATAACGTATAACGTATAACGAATAACGTAAATCGTATAACGTATTACATATTACGTATAACGTATAACATATAACGTATAACGTATAACGTATAACGTATAACGTATAACGTCTAACGTATAACGTATAACGTGTGACGTATAACGTATAACGTGTAACGTATAACGTATAACGTATAACGTATAACGTATAACGTATAACGTATAACGTATAACGTATGACGTATAACGTATAACGTATAACGTATAACGTATAACGTATAACGTATAACGTATAACGTCTAACGTATAACGTATAACGTGTGACGTATAACGTATAACGTGTAACGTATAACGTATAACGTATAACGTATAACGTATAACGTATAACGTATAACGTATAACGTATAACGTATAACGTATAACGTATAACGTATAACGTATAACGTATAACGTATAACGTATAACGTATAACGTGTAACGTATAACGTATAACATGTGACGTATAACGTATAACGTGTAACGTATAACGTATAACGTATAACGTATAACGTATAACGTATAACGTATAACGTATAACGTATATCGTATAACGTATAACGTATAACGTATCACGTATAACGTATCACGTATAATGTATAACGTATAACGTATAACGAATAACGTAAATCGTATAACGTATTACATATTACGTATAACGTATAACATATAACGTATAACGTATAACGTATAACGTATAACGTATAACGTATAACGTATAACGTATAACGTATAACGTGTAACGTATAACGTATAACGTATAACGTATAACTTATAACGTATAACGTATAACGTTTAACGTATAACGTATAACGTATAACGTATAACATATAACGTATAACGTGTAACGTATAACGTATAACGTGTGACGTATAACGTGTAACGTATAACGTATGAAATATAACGTATAACGTATAACGTATTCCGTATAACGTATAACGTATAACGTATAACGTATAACGAATAACGTATAACGTATAACGTATAACGTATAACGTATAACGTGTAACGTATAACGTGTAACGTATAACGTGTAACGTATAACGTGTAACGCCTAACGTGTAACGTATAACGTGTAACGTATCACGTATAACGTATAACGTATAACGCACAACGTATAACGTACAACGCATAACGAAGAACGTATAACGAATAACGTAAATGGTATAACGTATTACATATTACGTATAACGTATAACATATAGCGTATAACGTATAACTTATAACGTATAACGTATAACGTTTAACGTATTACGTATAACGTATAACGTATAACGTATAACGTATAACATATAACGTGTAACGTATAACGTATAACGTGTGACGTATAACGTGTAACGTATAACGTATGTCATATAACGTATAACGTATAACGTATTACGTATAACGTATAACCTATAACGTATAACGTATAACGAATAACGTATAACGTATAACGTATAACGTATAACGTATAACGTATAACGTATAACGTATAACGTATATCGTATAACGTATAACGTATAACGTATCACGTATAACGTATCACGTATAACGTATAACGTATAACGTATAACGAATAACGTAAATCGTATAACGTATTACATATTACGTATAACGTATAACATATAACGTATAACGTATAACGTATAACGTATAACGTATAACGTCTAACGTATAACGTATAACGTGTGACGTATAACGTATAACGTGTAACGTATAACGTATAACGTATAACGTATAACGTATAACGTATAACGTATAACGTATAACGTATAACGTATAACGTATAACGTATAACGTATAACGTATAACGTATAACGTATAACGTATAACGTCTAACGTATAACGTATAACGTGTGACGTATAACGTATAACGTGTAACGTATAACGTATAACGTATAACGTATAACGTATAACGTATAACGTATAACGTATAACGTATAACGTATAACGTATAACGTATAACGTATAACGTATAACGTATAACGTATAACGTATAACGTATAACGAGTAACGTATAACGTATAACATGTGACGTATAACGTATAACGTGTAACGTATAACGTATAACGTATAACGTATAACGTATAACGTATAACGTATAACGTATAACGTATATCGTATAACGTATAACGTATAACGTATCACGTATAACGTATCACGTATAACGTATAACGTATAACGTATAACGAATAACGTAAATCGTATAACGTATTACATATTACGTATAACGTATAACATATAACGTATAACGTATAACGTATAACGTATAACGTATAACGTATAACGTATAACGTATAACGTATAACGTGTAACGTATAACGTATAACGTATAACGTATAACTTATAACGTATAACGTATAACGTTTAACGTATAACGTATAACGTATAACGTATAACATATAACGTATAACGTGTAACGTATAACGTATAACGTGTGACGTATAACGTGTAACGTATAACGTATGAAATATAACGTATAACGTATAACGTATTCCGTATAACGTATAACGTATAACGTATAACGTATAACGAATAACGTATAACGTATAACGTATAACGTATAACGTATAACGTGTAACGTATAACGTGTAACGTATAACGTGTAACGTATAACGTGTAACGCCTAACGTGTAACGTATAACGTGTAACGTATCACGTATAACGTATAACGTATAACGCACAACGTATAACGTACAACGCATAACGAAGAACGTATAACGAATAACGTAAATGGTATAACGTATTACATATTACGTATAACGTATAACATATAGCGTATAACGTATAACTTATAACGTATAACGTATAACGTTTAACGTATTACGTATAACGTATAACGTATAACGTATAACGTATAACATATAACGTGTAACGTATAACGTATAACGTGTGACGTATAACGTGTAACGTATAACGTATGTCATATAACGTATAACGTATAACGTATTACGTATAACGTATAACCTATAACGTATAACGTATAACGAATAACGTATAACGTATAACGTATAACGTATAACGTATAACGTATAACGTATAACGTATAACGTATAACGTATAACGTATAACGTGTAACGTATAACGTATAACGTGTGACGTATAACGTGTAACGTATAACGTATGACGTATAACGTGTATCGTGTAAGCTGTGACGTATAACGTGTAACGTATTACGTATAACGTATAACGTATAACGTATAACGTATAATGTATTACGCATAACGTATAACGTATAACGTATAACGTATAACGTATAACGTATAACGTATAACGTATAACGTATAACGTGTAACGTATAACGTATAACGTGTGACGTATAACGTGTGACGTATAACGTATAACGTGTAACGTGTAACGTATAACGTATTACGTATAACGTATAACGTATAACGTATTACGTACAACGTATAACGTGTAACGTATAACGTGTGACGTATAACGTATAACGTGTAACGTATAACGTATAACGTATAACGTATAACGTATAACGTATCACGTATAACGTATCACGTATAACGTATAACGTATAACGTATAACGTATAACGTCTAACGTATAACGTATAACGTGTGACGTATAACGTATAACGTGTAACGTATAACGTATAACGTATAACGTATAACGTATAACGTATAACGTATAACGTATAACGTATAACGTATAACGTATAACGTATAACGTGTAACGTATAACGTATAACATGTGACGTATAACGTATAACGTGTAACGTATAACGTATAACGTATAACGTATAACGTATAACGTATAACGTATAACGTATAACGTATAACGTATATCGTATAACGTATAACGTATAACGTATCACGTATAACGTATCACGTATAACGTATAACGTATAACGTATAACGAATAACATAAATCGTATAACGTATTACATATTACGTATAACGTATAACATATAACGTATAACGTATAACGTATAACGTATAACGTATAACGTATAACGTATAACGTATAACGTATAACGTGTAACGTATAACGTATAACGTATAACGTATAACTTATAACGTATAACGTATAACGTATAACGTTTAACGTATAACGTATAACGTATAACGTATAACATATAACGTATAACGTATAACGTATAACGTATAACGTGTGACGTATAACGTGTAACGTATAACGTATGAAATATAACGTATAACGTATAACGTATTCCGTATAACGTATAACGTATAACGTATAACGTATAACGAATAACGTATAACGTATAACGTATAACGTATAACGTATAACGTGTAACGTATAACGTGTAACGTATAACGTGTAACGTATAACGTGTAACGCCTAACGTGTAACGTATAACGTGTAACGTATCACGTATAACGTATAACGTATAACGCACAACGTATAACGTACAACGCATAACGAAGAAC
Organism: Ptiloglossa arizonensis; assembly: GCF_051014685.1. Taxonomy (NCBI): domain Eukaryota; kingdom Metazoa; phylum Arthropoda; class Insecta; order Hymenoptera; family Colletidae; genus Ptiloglossa; species Ptiloglossa arizonensis. The sequence goes on from NW_027478391.1 coordinate 2,327,762, forward strand.
GTATAACGAATAACGTAAATGGTATAACGTATTACATATTACGTATAACGTATAACATATAGCGTATAACGTATAACTTATAACGTATAACGTATAACGTTTAACGTATTACGTATAACGTATAACGTATAACGTATAACGTATAACATATAACGTGCAACGTATAACGTATAACGTGTGACGTATAACGTGTAACGTATAACGTATGACATATAACGTATAACGTATAACGTATTACGTATAACGTATAACCTATAAGGTATAACGTATAACGAATAACGTATAACGTATAACGTATAACGTATAACGTATAACGTATAACGTATAACGTATAACGTATAACGTATAACGTGTAACGTATAACGTATAACGTGTGACGTATAACGTGTAACGTATAACGTATGACGTATAACGTGTATCGTGTAAGCTGTGACGTATAACGTGTAACGTATTACGTATAACGTATAACGTATAACGTATAACGTATAATGTATTACGTATAACGTATAACGTATAACGTATAACGTATAACGTATAACGTATAACGTATAACGTATAACGTATAACGTATAACGTGTAACGTATAACGTATAACGTGTGACGTATAACGTGTGACGTATAACGTATAACGTGTAACGTATAACGTATAACGTATTACGTATAACGTATAACGTATAACGTATTACGTACAACGTATAACGTGTAACGTATAACGTGTGACGTATAACGTATAACGTGTAACGTATAACGTATAACGTATAACGTATAACGTATAACGTATCACGTATAACGTATCACGTATAACGTATAACGTATAACGTATAACGAATAACGTAAATCGTATAACGTATTACATATTACGTATAACGTATAACATATAACGTATAACGTATAACGTATAACGTATAACGTATAACGTATAACGTATAACGTATAACGTAAAACGTATAACGTGTAACGTATAACGTATAACGTATAACGTATAACTTATAACGTATAACGTATAACGTATAACGTATAACGTATAACGTATAACGTATAACGTATAACGTATAACGTCTAACGTATAACGTATAACGTATAACGTATAACGTATAACGTCTAACGTATAACGTATAACGTGTGACGTATAACGTATAGCGTATCACGTATAACGTATAACGTATAACGTATAACGCATAACGTATAACGTATAACGTATAACGTATAACGTATAACGTATAACGTATAACGTATAACGTATAACGTATAACGTGTAACGTATAACGTATAACGTATAACGTATAACGTATAACGTATAACGTATAACGTATAACGTATAACGTATAACGTCTAACGTATAACGTATAACGTGTGACGTATAACGTATAACGTGTAACGTATAACGTATAACGTGTGACGTATAACGTATAACGTGTAACGTATAACGTATAACGTATAACGTATAACGTATAACGTATAACGTATAACGTATAACGTATAACGTATATCGTATAACGTATAACGTGTGACGTATAACGTATAACGTGTAACGTATAACGTATAACGTATAACGTATAACGTATCACGTATTACATATTACGTATAACGTATAACATATAACGTATAACGTATAACGTATAACGTATAACGTATAACGTATAACGTATAACGTATAACGTATAACGTATAACGTGTAACGTATAACGTATAACGTATAACGTATAACTTATAACGTATAACGTATAACGTATAACGTATAACGTATAACGTATAACGTATAACGTATAACGTATATAGTATAACGTATAACGTATAACGTATAACGTATAACGTATAACGTGTGACGTATAACGTGTAACGTATAACGTATGACGTATAACGTGTATCGTATAAGCTATGACGTATAACGTATAACGTATAACGTATAACGTATAACGTATAACGTGTAACGTATAACGTATAACGTGTAACGTATAACGTATAACGTATAACGTATAACGTATAACGTATAACGTATAACGTATAACGTATAACGTATAACGTATAACGTATAACGTATAACGTATAACGTATAACGTATAACGTATAACGTATAACGTATAACGTATAACGTATAACGTATAACGTATAACGTATAACGTATAACGTATAACGTATAACGTATAACGTATAACGTATAACGTATAACGTATAACGTATAACGTATAACGTATAACGTATAACGTATAACGTATAACGTGTAACGTATAACGTATAACGTGTGACGTATAACGTGTGACGTATAACGTATAACGTGTAACGTATAACGTATAACGTATTACGTATAACGTATAACGTATAACGTATTACGTACAACGTATAACGTGTAACGTATAACGTGTGACGTATAACGTATAACGTGTAACGTATAACGTATAACGTATAACGTATAACGTATAACGTATAACGTATAACGTATAACTTATAACGTATAACGTATAACGTTTAACGTATAACGCATAACGTATAACGTACAACGTGTAACGAAGAACGTATAACGAATAACGTAAAACGAATAACGTACTACATATTACGTATAACGTATAACATATAACGTATAACGTATAACGTGTAACGTATAACGTATAACGTATAACGTATAACGTATAACGTATAACGTATAACGTGTAACGTATAACGTATAACGTGTGACGTATAACGTATAACGTGTAACGTATAACGTATAACGTATAACGTATAACGTATAACGTATAACGTATAACGTATAACGAATAACGTATAACGTGTAACGTATAACGAATAACGTATAACGTACAAAGTGTAACAAAGAACGTATAACGAATAACGTAAAACGTATAACGTATTACATATTACGTATAACGTATAACATATAACGTATAACGTATAACGTATAACGTATAACGTGTGACGTATAACGTATAACGTATAACGTGTAACGTATAACGCACAACGTATAACGTACAACGCATAACGAAGAACGTATAACGAATAACGTAAATCGTATAACGTATTACATATTACGTATAACGTATGACATATAACGTATAACGTATAACGTATAACGTATAACGTATAACGTATAACGTATAACGTATAACGTATAACGTGTAACGTATAACGTATAACGTATAACGTATAACGTATAACGTATAACGTATAACGTATAACGTATAACGTATAACGTGTAACGTATAACGTATAACATGTGACGTATAACGTATAACGTATAACGTGTAACGCATAACGTATTACGTATGACGTATAACGTATAACGAATAACATATAACGTGTAACGTATAACGCACAACGTATAACGTACAACGCATAACGAAGAACGTATAACGTGTAACGTATAACGTATGACGTATAACGTATAACGTATAACGTATAACATATAACGTATAACGTATAAAGTATAACGTATAACGTATAACGTATAACGTATAACGTATAACGTATAACGTATAACGTATAACGTATAACGTATAACGTATAACGTATAACGTATAACGTGTGACGTATAACGTATAACGTGTGACGTATGACGTATAACGTGTAACGTATAACGTATAACGTATAACGTATAACGTATAACGTATAACGTATAACGTATAACGTATAACGTATAACGTATAACGTATAACGTATAACGTATAACGTATAACGTACAACGTATAACGTATAACGTATAACGTATAACGTATAACGTATAACGTATGACGTATAACGTGTAACGTGTAACGTATAACGTATAACGTCTAACGTATAACGTATAACGTGTGACGTATATCGTATAACGTGTAACGTATAACGTATAACGTATAACGTATAACGTATAACGTATAACGTATAACGTATAACGTATAACGTATAACGTATAACGTCTAACGTATAACGTATAACGTGTGACGTATAACGTATAACGTGTAACGTATAACGTATAACGTATAACGTATAACGTATAACGTATAACGTATAACGTATAACGTATAACGTATAACGTATAACGTATAACGTATAACGTATAACGTATAACGTATAACGTATAACGTATTCCGTATAACGTATAACGTTTAACGTATAACGCATAACGTATAACGTACAACGAGTAACGAAGAACGTATAACGAATAACGTAAAACGAATAACGTACTACATATTACGTATAACGTATAACATATAACGTATAACGTGTAACGTATAACGTATAACGTGTGACGTATAACGTGTGACGTATAACGTATAACGTGTAACGTATAACGTATAACGTATAACGTATTACGTATAACGTATAACGTATAACGTATAACGTATTACGTACAACGTATAACGTGTAACGTATAACGTGTGACGTATAACGTATAACGTGTAACGTATAACGTATAACGTATAACGTATAACGTATAACGTATAACGTATAACGTATAACTTATAACGTATAACGTATAACGTGTGACGTATAACGTATAACGTATAACGTATAACGTATAACGTATAACGTATAACGTATATCGTATAACGTATAACGTGTAACGTATAACGTATAACGTGTGACGTATAACGTATAACGTGTAACGTATAACGTATAACGTATAACGTATAACGTATAACGTATAACGTATAACGTATAACGTATGACGTATAACGTATAACGTATAACGTATAACATATAACGTATAACGTATAAAGTATAACGTATAACGTATAACGTATAACGTATAACGTATAACGTATAACGTATAACGTATAACGTATAACGTATAACGTATAACGTATAACGTATAACGTGTGACGTATAACGTATAACGTGTAACGCATAACGTATTACGTATAACGTATAACGTATAACGAATAACATATAACGTGTAACGTATAACGCATAACGTATAACGTACAACGCATAACGAAGAACGTATAACGTGTAACGTATAACGTATGACGTATAACGTATAACGTATAACTTATAACATATAACGTATAACGTATAAAGTATAACGTGTAACGTATAACGTATAGCGTATAACGTATAACTTATAACGTATAACGTATAACGTATAACGTATAACGTATAACGTATAACGTATAACGTATAACGTATAACGTATAACGTATAACGTATAACGTATAACGTATAACGTATAACGTAAAACGTATAACGTATAACGTATAACGTATAACGTGTAACGCATAACGTATTACGTATAACGTATAACGTATAACGAATAACATATAACGTGTAACGTATAACGCACAACGTATAACGTACAACGCATAACGAAGAACGTATAACGTGTAACGTATAACGTATGACGTATAACGTATAACGCATAACGTATAACATATAACGTATAACGTGTAACGTATAACGTATAACGTGTGACGTATAACGTGTGACGTATAACGTATAACGTGTAACGTATAACGTATAACGTATAACGTATAACGTATATCGTATAACGTATAACGTGTAACGTATAACGTATAACGTGTGACGTATAACGTATAACGTATAACGTATAACGTGTAACGCATAACGTATTACGTATAACGTGTAACGTATAACGTATAACGTATAACTTATAACGTATAACGTATAACGTATAACGTATAACGTATAACGTTTAACGTATAACGTATAACGTATAACGTATAACGTATAACGTATAACATATAACGTATAACGTGTAACGTATAACGTATAACGTGTGACGTATAACGTGTAACGTATAACCTATGACGTATAACGTATAACGTATAACGTATTCCGTATAACGTATAACGTATAACGTATAACGTATAACGTATAACGAATAACGTATAACGTATAACGTATAACGTATAACGTATAACGTGTAACGTATAACGTGTAACGTATAACGTGTAACGTATAACGTGTAACGCCTAACGTGTAACGTATAACGTGTAACGTATCACGTATAACGTATAACGTATAACGCACAACGTATAACGTACAACGCATAACGAAGAACGTATAACGAATAACGTAAATGGTATAACGTATTACATATTACGTATAACGTATAACATATAGCGTATAACGTATAACTTATAACGTATAACGTATAACGTTTAACGTATTACGTATAACGTATAACGTATAGCGTATAACGTATAACATATAACGTGTAACGTATAACGTATAACGTGTGACGTATAACGTGTAACGTATAACGTATGACATATAACGTATAACGTATAACGTATTACGTATAACGTATAACCTATAACGTATAACGTATAACGAATAACGTATAACGTATAACGTATAACGTATAACGTATAACGTATAACGTATAACGTATAACGTATAACGTATAACGTATAACGTGTAACGTATAACGTATAACGTGTGACGTATAACGTGTAACGTATAACGTATGACGTATAACGTGTATCGTGTAAGCTGTGACGTATAACGTGTAACGTATTACGTATAACGTATAACGTATAACGTATAACGTATAACGTATAATGTATTACGTATAACGTATAACGTATAACGTATAACGTATAACGTATAACGTATAACGTATAACGTATAACGTATAACGTGTAACGTATAACGTATAACGTGTGACGTATAACGTGTGACGTATAACGTATAACGTGTAACGTATAACGTATAACGTATTACGTATAACGTATAACGTATAACGTATTACGTACAACGTATAACGTGTAACGTATAACGTGTGACGTATAACGTATAACGTGTAACGTATAACGTATAACGTATAACGTATAACGTATAACGTATCACGTATAACGTATCACGTATAACGTATAACGTATAACGTATAACGAATAACGTAAATCGTATAACGTATTACATATTACGTATAACGTATAACATATAACGTATAACGTATAACGTATAACGTATAACGTATAACGTATAACGTATAACGTATAACGTAAAACGTATAACGTGTAACGTATAACGTATAACGTATAACGTATAACTTATAACGTATAACGTATAACGTTTAACGTATAACGTATAACGTATAACGTATAACATATAACGTATAACGTGTAACGTATAACGTATAACGTGTGACGTATAACGTGTAACGTATAACGTATGACGTATAACGTATAACGTATAACGTATTCCGTATAACGTATAACGTATAACGTATAACGTATAACGAATAACGTATAACGTATTACGTATAACGTATAACGTATAACGTGTGACGTATAACGTGTGACGTATAACGTATAACGTGTAACGTATAACGTATAACGTATTACGTATAACGTATAACGTATAACGTATTACGTACAACGTATAACGTGTAACGTATAACGTGTGACGTATAACGTATAACGTGTAACGTATAACGTATAACGTATAACGTATAACGTATAACGTATAACGTATAACGTATAACGTATAACTTATAACGTATAACGTATAACGTTTAACGTATAACGCATAACGTATAACGTTCAACGTGTAACGAAGAACGTATAACGAATAACGTAAAACGAATAACGTATTACATATTACGTATAACGTTTAACATATAACGTATAACGTATAACGTGTAACGTATAACGTATAACGTATAACGTATAACGTATAACGTACAACGTGTAACGTATAACGTATAACGTGTGACGTATAACGTATAACGTGTAACGTATAACGAATAACGTAAAACGAATAACGTATTACATATTACGTATAACGTTTAACATATAACGTATAACGTATAACGTGTAACGTATAACGTATAACGTATAACGTATAACGTATAACGTACAACGTGTAACGTATAACGTATAACGTGTGACGTATAACGTATAACGTGTAACGTATAACGTATAACGTATAACGTATAACGTATAACGTATAACGTATAACGTATAACGTATAACGTATAACGAATAACGTATAACGTGTAACGTATAACGAATATCGTATAACGTACAACGTGTAACGAAGAACGTATAACGAATAACGTAAAACGTATAACGTATTACATATTACGTATAACGTATAACATATAACGTATAACGTATAACGTATAACGTATAACGTATAACGTGTGACGTATAACGTATAACGTGTAACGTATAACGCACAACGTATAACGTACAACGCATAACGAAGAACGTATAACGAATAACGTAAATCGTATAACGTATTACATATTACGTATAACGTATAACATATAACGTATAACGTATAACGTATAACGTATAACGTATAACGTATAACGTATAACGTATAACGTATAACGTATAACGTATAACGTATAACGTATAACGTATAACGTGTAACGTATAACGTATAACGTGTGACGTATAACGTGTGACGTATAACGTATAACGTGTAACGTATAACGTATAACGTATTACGTATAACGTATAACGTATAACGTATTACGTACAACGTATAACGTGTAACGTATAACGTGTGACGTATAACGTATAACGTGTAACGTATAACGTATAACGTATAACGTATAACGTATAACGTATCACGTATAACGTATCACGTATAACGTATAACGTATAACGTATAACGAATAACGTAAATCGTATAACGTATTACATATTACGTATAACGTATAACATATAACGTATAACGTATAACGTATAACGTATAACGTATAACGTATAACGTATAACGTATAACGTAAAACGTATAACGTGTAACGTATAACGTATAACGTATAACGTATAACTTATAACGTATAACGTATAACGTTTAACGTATAACGTATAACGTATAACGTATAACATATAACGTATAACGTGTAACGTATAACGTATAACGTGTGACGTATAACGTGTAACGTATAACGTATGACGTATAACGTATAACGTATAACGTATTCCGTATAACGTATAACGTATAACGTATAACGTATAACGAATAACGTATAACGTATTACGTATAACGTATAACGTATAACGTGTGACGTATAACGTGTGACGTATAACGTATAACGTGTAACGTATAACGTATAACGTATTACGTATAACGTATAACGTATAACGTATTACGTACAACGTATAACGTGTAACGTATAACGTGTGACGTATAACGTATAACGTGTAACGTATAACGTATAACGTATAACGTATAACGTATAACGTATAACGTATAACGTATAACGTATAACTTATAACGTATAACGTATAACGTTTAACGTATAACGCATAACGTATAACGTTCAACGTGTAACGAAGAACGTATAACGAATAACGTAAAACGAATAACGTATTACATATTACGTATAACGTTTAACATATAACGTATAACGTATAACGTGTAACGTATAACGTATAACGTATAACGTATAACGTATAACGTACAACGTGTAACGTATAACGTATAACGTGTGACGTATAACGTATAACGTGTAACGTATAACGAATAACGTAAAACGAATAACGTATTACATATTACGTATAACGTTTAACATATAACGTATAACGTATAACGTGTAACGTATAACGTATAACGTATAACGTATAACGTATAACGTACAACGTGTAACGTATAACGTATAACGTGTGACGTATAACGTATAACGTGTAACGTATAACGTATAACGTATAACGTATAACGTATAACGTATAACGTATAACGTATAACGTATAACGTATAACGAATAACGTATAACGTGTAACGTATAACGAATATCGTATAACGTACAACGTGTAACGAAGAACGTATAACGAATAACGTAAAACGTATAACGTATTACATATTACGTATAACGTATAACATATAACGTATAACGTATAACGTATAACGTATAACGTATAACGTGTGACGTATAACGTATAACGTGTAACGTATAACGCACAACGTATAACGTACAACGCATAACGAAGAACGTATAACGAATAACGTAAATCGTATAACGTATAACGTATAACGTATAACGTATAACGTATAACGTATAACGTATAACGTATAACGTATAACGTATAACGTATAACGTATAACGTATAACGTATAACGTATAACGTATAACGTATAACGTATAACGTATAACGTATAACGTGTAACGTATAACGTATAACGTGTGACGTATAACGTATAACGTGTAACGTATAACGTATAACGTATAACGTATAACGTATAACGTATAACGTATAAAGTATAACGTATAACGTATAACGTATAACGTATAACGTATAACGTATAACGTGTAACGTATAACGTATAACGTGTGACGTATAACGTATAACGTGTAACGTATAACGTATAACGTATAACGTATAACGTATAACGTATAACGTATAAAGTATAACGTATAACGTATAACGTATAACGTATAACGTATAACGTATAACGTATAACGTATAACGTATAACGTATAACGTATAACGTATAACGTATAACGTATAACGTATAACGTTTAACGTATAACGTATAACGTATAACGTATAACGTATAACGTATTACGTATAACGTATAACGTATAACGTGTGACGTATAACGTATAACGTGTAACGTATAACGCACAACGTATAACGTACAACGCATAACGAAGAACGTATAACGAATAACGTAAATCGTATAACGTATTACATATTACGTATAACGTATAACATATAACGTATAACGTATAACGTATAACGTATAACGTATAACGTATAACGTATAACGTATAACGTATAACGTATAACGTATAATGTGTAACGTATAACGTATAACGTGTGACGTATAACGTGTAACGTATAACGTATGACGTATAACGTGTATCGTGTAAGCTGTGACGTATAACGTGTAACGTATTACGTATAACGTATAACGTATAACGTATAACGTATAATGTATTACGTATAACGTATAACGTATAACGTATAACGTATAACGTATAACGTATAACGTATAACGTATAACGTATAACGTGTAACGTATAACGTATAACGTGTGACGTATAACGTGTGACGTATAACGTATAACGTGTAACGTATAACGTATAACGTATTACGTATAACGCATAACGTATAACGTATTACGTACAACGTATAACGTGTAACGTATAACGTGTGACGTATAACGTATAACGTGTAACGTATAAGGTATAACGTATAACGTATAACGTATAACGTATAACGTATAACGTATAACTTAGAACGTATAACGTATAACGTTTAACGTATAACGCATAACGTATAACGTACAACGTGTAACGAAGAACGTATAACGAATAACGTAAAACGAATAACGTATTGCATATTACGTATAACATTTAACATATAACGTATAACGTATAACGTGTAACGTATAACGTATAACGTATAACGTATAACGTATAACGTACAACGTGTAACGTATAACGTATAACGTGTGACGTATAACGTATAACGTGTAACGTATAACGTATAACGTATAACGTATAACGTATAACGTATAACGTATAACGTGTAACGTATAACGTATAACGTGTGACGTATAACGTGTGACGTATAACGTATAACGTATAACGTATAACGTATAACGTATAACGTATAACGTATAACGTATAACGTATAACGTATAACGTATAACGTATAACGTATAACGTATAACGTATAACGTATAACGTACAACGTGTAACGTATAACGTATAACGTGTGACGTATAACGTATAACGTGTAACGTATAACGTATAACGTATAACGTATAACGTATAACGTATAACGTATAACGAATAACGTATAACGTGTAACGTATAACGAATATCGTATAACGTACAACGGGTAACGAAGAACGTATAACGACTAACGTAAAACGTATAACGTATTACATATTACGTATAACGTATAACATATAACGTATAACGTATAACGTATAACGTATAACGTGTGACGTATAACGTATAACGTGTAACGTATAACGCACAACGTATAACGTACAACGCATAACGAAGAACGTATAACGAATAACGTAAATCGTATAACGTATTACATATTACGTATAACGTATAACATATAACGTATAACGCATAACGTATAACGTATAACGTATAAAGTATAACGTATAACGTATAACGTATAACGTATAACGTATAATGTGTAACGTATAACGTATAACGTGTGACGTATAACGTGTAACGTATAACGTATGACGTATAACGTGTATCGTGTAAGCTGTGACGTATAACGTGTAACGTATTACGTATAACGTATAACGTATAACGTATAACGTATAATGTATTACGTATAACGTATAACGTATAACGTATAAAGTATAACGTATAACGTATAACGTATAACGTATAACGTATAACGTATAACGTATAACGTATAACGTATTACGTATAACGTGTAACGTATAACGTATTACGTATAACGTATAACGTATAACGTATTACGTACAACGTATAACGTGTAACGTATAACGTGCGACGTATAACGTATAACGTGTAACGTATAACGTATAACGTATAACGTATAACGTATAACGTATAACGTATAACGTGTAACGTATAACGTATAACGTGTGACGTATAACGTATAACGTGTAACGTATAACGTATAACGTATAACGTATAACGTATAACGTATAACGTATAACGTATAAAGTATAACGTATAACGTATAACGTATAACGTATAACGTATAAAGTATAACGTATAACGTATAACGTATAACGTATAACGTATAACGTATAACGTATAACGTATAACGTATTACGTATAACGTGTAACGTATAACGTATAACGTGTGACGTATAACGTGTAACGTATAACGTATGACGTATAACGTATAACGTATAACGTATTACGTATAACGTATAACGTATAACGAATAACGTATAACGTATAACGTATAACGTATAACGTATAACGTATAACGTATAACGTATAACGTATAACGTATAACGTGTAACGTATAACGTATAACGTGTGACGTATAACGTGTAACGTATAACGTATGACGTATAACGTGTATCGTGTAAGCTGTGACGTATAACGTGTAACGTATTACGTATAACGTATAACGTATAACGTATAACGTATAATGTATTACGTATAACGTATAACGTATAACGTATAACGTATAACGTATAACGTATTACATATAACGTATAACGTATAACGTATAACGTATAACGTATAACGTATAACGTATAAAGTATAACGTGTAACGTATAACGTATAACGTGTGACGTATAACGTGTGACGTATAACGTATAACGTGTAACGTATAACGTATAACGTATTACGTATAACGTATAACGTATAACGTATTACGTACAACGTATAACGTGTAACGTATAACGTGTGACGTATAACGTATAACGTGTAACGTATAACGTATAACGTATAACGTATAACGTATAACGTATAACGTATAACGTATAACTTATAACGTATAACGTATAACGTTTAACGTATAACGCATAACGTATAACGTACAACGTGTAACGAAGAACGTATAACGAATAACGTAAAACGAATAACGTATTACATATTACGTATAACGTTTAACATATAACGTATAACGTATAACGTGTAACGTATAACGTATAACGTATAACGTATAACGTATAACGTATAACGTGTAACGTATAACGTATAACGTGTGACGTATAACGTATAACGTGTAACGTATAACGTATAACGTATAACGTATAACGTATAACGTATAACGTATAACGTATAACGAATAACGTATAACGTTTAACGTATAACGCATAACGTATAACGTACAACGTGTAACGAAGAACGTATAACGAATAACGTAAAACGAATAACGTATTACATATTACGTATAACGTTTAACATATAACGTATAACGTATAACGTGTAACGTATAACGTATAACGTATAACGTATAACGTATAACGTATAACGTGTAACGTATAACGTATAACGTGTGACGTATAACGTATAACGTGTAACGTATAACGCACAACGTATAACGTACAACGCATAACGAAGAACGTATAACAAATAACGTAAATCGTATAACGTATTACATATTACGTATAACGTATAACATATAACGTATAACGTATAACGTATAACGTATAACGTATAACGTATACCGTATAACGTATAACGTATAACGTATAACGTATAACGTATAACGTATAACGTATAACGTATAACGTATAACGTGTAACGTATAACGTATAACGTGTGACGTATAACGTATAACGTGTAACGTATAACGTATAACGTATAACGTATAACGTATAACGTATAACGTATAACGTATAACGTATAACGTATAACGTATAAAGTATAACGTATAACGTATAACGTATAACGTATAACGTATAACGTATAACGTATAACGTATAACGTATAACGTATAACGTATAACGTATAACGTCTAACGTATAACGTGTAACGTATAACGTATAACATATAACGTATAACGTATAACGTATAACGTATAACGTATAACGTATAACGTATTACGTATAACGTATAACGTATAACGTATTACGTACAACGTATAACGTGTAACGTATAACGTGTGACGTATAACGTATAACGAATAACGTATAACGTATAACGTATAACGTATAACGTATTACGTACAACGTATAACGTGTAACGTATAACGTGTGACGTATAACGTATAACGAATAACGTATAACGTATAACGTATAACGTACAACGTGTAACGAAGAACGTATAACGTGTGACGTATAACGTGTAACGTATAACGTATGACGTATAACGTATAACGTATAACGTATTCCGTATAACGTATAACGTATAACGTATAACGTATAACGAATAACGTATAACGTATAACGTATAACGTATAACGTATAACGTGTGACGTATAACGTGTGACGTATAACGTGTGACGTATAACGTATAACGTGTAACGTATAACGTATAACGTATTACGTATAACGTATAACGTATAACGTATTACGTACAACGTATAACGTGTAACGTATAACGTGTGACGTATAACGTATAACGTGTAACGTATAACGTATAACGTATAACGTATAACGTATAACGTATAACGTATAACGTATAACTTATAACGTATAACGTATAACGTTTAACGTATAACGCATAACGTATAACGTACAACGTGTAACGAAGAACGTATAACGAATAACGTAAAACGAATAACGTATTACATATTACGTATAACGTTTAACATATAACGTATAACGTATAACGTGTAACGTATAACGTATAACGTATAACGTATAACGTATAACGTACAACGTGTAACGTATAACGTATAACGTGTGACGTATAACGTATAATGTGTAACGTATAACGTATAACGTATAACGTATAACGTATAACGTATAACGTATAACGTATAACGTATAACGTATAACGTATAACGAATAACGTATAACGTGTAACGTATAACAAATATCGTATAACGTACAACGTGTAACGAAGAACGTATAACGAATAACGTAAAACGTATAACGTATTACATATTACGTATAACGTATAACATATAACGTATAACGTATAACGTATAACGTATAACGTGTGACGTATAACGTATAACGTGTAACGTATAACGCACAACGTATAACGTACAACGCATAACGAAGAACGTATAACGAATAACGTAAATCGTATAACGTATTACATATTACGTATAACGTATAACATATAACGTATAACGTATAACGTATAACGTATAACGTATAACGTATAGCGTATAACGTATAACGTATAACGTATAACGTATAACGTATAACGTATAACGTATAACTTATAACGTATAACGTATAACGTTTAACGTATAACGCATAACGTATAACGTACAACGTGTAACGAAGAACGTATAACGAATAACGTTAAACGAATAACGTATTACATATTACGTATAACGTTTAACATATAACGTATAACGTATAACGTGTAACGTATAACGTATAACGTATAACGTATAACGTATAACGTACAACGTGTAACGTATAACGTATAACGTGTGACGTATAACGTATAACGTGTAACGTATAACGTATAACGTATAACGTATAACGTATAACGTATAACGTATAACGTATAACGTATAACTTATAACGTATAACGTATAACGTTTAACGTATAACGCATAACGTATAACGTACAACGCATAACGAAGAACGTATAACGAATAACGTAAATCGTATAACGTATTACATATTACGTATAACGTATAACATATAACGTATAACGTATAACGCATAACGTATAACGTATAACGTATAACGTATAACGTATAACGTATAACGTATAACGTATAACGTATAACGTATAACGTATAACGTATAACTTATAACGTATAACGTATAACGTTTAACGTATAACGTATAACGTATAACGTACAACGTGTAACGTATAACGTATAACGTATAACGTATTACGTACAACGTATAACGTGTAACGTATAACGTGTGACGTATAACGTATAACGAATAACGTATAACGTATAACGTATAACGTACAACGTGTAACGAAGAACGTATAACGTGTGACGTATAACGTGTAACGTATAACGTATGACGTATAACGTATAACGTATAACGTATTCCGTATAACGTATAACGTATAACGTATAACGTATAACGAATAACGTATAACGTATAACGTATAACGTATAACGTATAACGTGTGACGTATAACGTGTGACGTATAACGTGTGACGTATAACGTATAACGTGTAACGTATAACGTATAACGTATTACGTATAACGTATAACGTATAACGTATTACGTACAACGTATAACGTGTAACGTATAACGTGTGACGTATAACGTATAACGTGTAACGTATAACGTATAACGTATAACGTATAACGTATAACGTATAACGTATAACGTATAACTTATAACGTATAACGTATAACGTTTAACGTATAACGCATAACGTATAACGTACAACGTGTAACGAAGAACGTATAACGAATAACGTAAAACGAATAACGTATTACATATTACGTATAACGTTTAACATATAACGTATAACGTATAACGTGTAACGTATAACGTATAACGTATAACGTATAACGTATAACGTACAACGTGTAACGTATAACGTATAACGTGTGACGTATAACGTATAATGTGTAACGTATAACGTATAACGTATAACGTATAACGTATAACGTATAACGTATAACGTATAACGTATAACGTATAACGTATAACGAATAACGTATAACGTGTAACGTATAACAAATATCGTATAACGTACAACGTGTAACGAAGAACGTATAACGAATAACGTAAAACGTATAACGTATTACATATTACGTATAACGTATAACATATAACGTATAACGTATAACGTATAACGTATAACGTGTGACGTATAACGTATAACGTGTAACGTATAACGCACAACGTATAACGTACAACGCATAACGAAGAACGTATAACGAATAACGTAAATCGTATAACGTATTACATATTACGTATAACGTATAACATATAACGTATAACGTATAACGTATAACGTATAACGTATAACGTATAGCGTATAACGTATAACGTATAACGTATAACGTATAACGTATAACGTATAACGTATAACTTATAACGTATAACGTATAACGTTTAACGTATAACGCATAACGTATAACGTACAACGTGTAACGAAGAACGTATAACGAATAACGTAAAACGAATAACGTATTACATATTACGTATAACGTTTAACATATAACGTATAACGTATAACGTGTAACGTATAACGTATAACGTATAACGTATAACGTATAACGTACAACGTGTAACGTATAACGTATAACGTGTGACGTATAACGTATAACGTGTAACGTATAACGTATAACGTATAACGTATAACGTATAACGTATAACGTATAACGTATAACGTATAACTTATAACGTATAACGTATAACGTTTAACGTATAACGCATAACGTATAACGTACAACGCATAACGAAGAACGTATAACGAATAACGTAAATCGTATAACGTATTACATATTACGTATAACGTATAACATATAACGTATAACGTATAACGTATAACGTATAACGTATAACGTATAACGTATAACGTATAACGTATAACGTATAACGTATAACGTATAACGTATAACGTATAACGTATAACTTATAACGTATAACGTATAACGTTTAACGTATAACGTATAACGTATAACGTACAACGTGTAACGTATAACGTATAACGTGTGACGTATAACGTATAACGTGTAACGTATAACGTATAACGTATAACGTATAACGTATAACGTATAACGTATAACGTATAACTTATAACGTATAACGTATAACGTACAACGTGTAACGTATAACGTATAACGTGTGACGTATAACGTATAACGTGTAACGTATAACGTATAACGTATAACGTATAACGTATAACGTATAACGTATAACGTATAACGTATAACGTATAACGTATAACGTATAACGTATAACGTATAACGTGTAACGTATAACGTATAACGTGTGACGTATAACGTATAACGTGTAACGTATAACGTATAACGTATAACGTATAACGTATAACGTATAACGTATAACGTATAAAGTATAACGTATAACGTATAACGTATAACGTATAACGTATAACGTATAACGTATAACGTATAACGTATAACGTATACCGTATAACGTATAACGTATAACGTATAACGTTTAACGTATAACGTATAACGTATAACGTATAACGTATAACGTATTACGTATAACGTGTAACGTATAACGTATAACGTGTGACGTATAACGTGTAACGTATAACGTATAACGTATAACGTATAACGCACAACGTATAACGTACAACGCATAACGAAGAACGTATAACGAATAACGTAAATGGTAAAACGTATTACATATTACGTATAACGTATAACATATAGTGTATAACGTATAACTTATAACGTATAACGTATAACGTTTAACGTATAACGTATAACGTATAACGTATAACGTATAACGTATTACGTATAACGTGTAACGTATAACGTATAACGTGTGACGTATAACGTGTAACGTATAACGTATGACGTATAACGTATAACGTATAACGTATTACGTATAACGTATAACCTATGACGTATAACGTATAACGAATAACGTATAACGTATAACGTATAACGTATAGCGTATAACGTATAACGTATAACGTATAACGTATAACGTGTAACGTATAACGTATAACGTGTGACGTATAACGTGTAACGTATAACGTATGACGTATAACGTGTATCGTGTAAGCTGTGACGTATAACGTGTAACGTATTACGTATAACGTATAACGTATAACGTATAACGTATAACGTATAACGTATTACGTATAACGTATAACGTATAACGTATAACGTATAACGTATAACGTATAACGTATAACGTGTAACGTATAACGTATAACGAGTGACGTATAACGTGTGACGTATAACGTATAGCGTGTAACGTATAACGTATAACGTATTACGTATAACGTATAACGTATAACGTATTACGTACAACGTATAACGTGTAACGTATAACGTGTGACGTATAAAGTATAACGTGTAACGTATAACGTATAACGTATAACGTATAACGTATAACGTATAACGTATAACGTATAACTTATAACGTATAACGTATAACGTTTAACGTATAACGCATAACGTATAACGTACAACGTGTAACGAAGAACGTATAACGAATAACGTAAAACGAATAACGTATTACATATTACGTATAACGTTTAACATATAACGTATAACGCATAACGTGTAACGTATAACGTATAACGTATAACGTATAACGTATAACGTATAACGTGTAACGTATAACGTATAACGTGTGACGTATAACGTATAACGTGTAACGTATAACGTATAACGTATAACGTATAACGTATAACGTATAACGTATAACGTATAACGTATAACGTATAACGAATAACGTATAACGTGTAACGTATAACGAATATCGTATAACGTACAACGTGTAACGAAGAACGTATAACGAATAACGTAAAACGTATAACGTATTACATATTACGTATAACGTATAACATATAACGTATAACGTATAACGTATAACGTATAACGTGTGACGTATAACGTATAACGTGTAACGTATAACGCACAACGTATAACGTACAACGCATAACGAAGAACGTATAACGAATAACGTAAATCGTATAACGTATTACATATTACGTATAACGTATAACATATAACGTATATCGTATAACGTATAACGTATAACGTATAACGTATAACGTATAACGTATAACGTATAACGTATAACGTATAACGTATAATGTGTAACGTATAACGTATAACGTGTGACGTATAACGTGTAACGTGTAACGTATAACGTATGACGTATAACGTGTATCGTGTAAGCTGTGACGTATAACGTGTAACGTATTACGTATAACGTATAACGTATAACGTATAACGTATAATGTATTACGTATAACGTATAACGTATAACGTATAACGTATAACGTATAACGTATAACGTATAACGTATAACGTATAACGTGTAACGTATAACGTATAACGTGTGACGTATAACGTGTGACGTATAACGTATAACGTGCAACGTATAACGTATAACGTATTACGTATAACGTATAACGTATAACGTATTACGTACAACGTATAACGTGTAACGTATAACGTGTGACGTATAACGTATAACGTGTAACGTATAACGTATAACGTATAACGTATAACGTATAACGTATAACGTATAACGTATAACTTATAACGTATAACGTATAACATTTAACGTATAACGCATAACGTATAACGTACAACGTGTAACGAAGAACGTATAACGAATAACGTAAAACGAATAACGTATTACATATTACGTATAACGTTTAACATATAACGTATAACGTATAACGTGTAACGTATAACGTATAACGTATAACGTATAACGTATAACGTATAACGTATAACGTATAACGTATAACGTATAACGTATAACGTATAACGAATAACGTATAACGTGTAACGTATAACGAATATCGTATAACGTACAACGTGTAACGAAGAACGTATAACGTATAACGTAAAACGTATAACGTATTACATATTACGTATAACGTATAACATATAACGTATAACGTATAACGTATAACGTACAACGTGTGACGTATAACGTATAACGTGTAACGTATAACGCACAACGTATAACGTACAACGCATAGCGAAGAACGTATAACGAATAACGTAAATCGTATAACGTATTACATATTACGTATAACGTATAACATATAACGTATAACGTATAACGTATAACGTATAACGTATAACGTATAACGTATAACGTATAACGTATAACGTATAACGTATAACGTATAACGTATAACGTATAACGTACAACGTGTAACGTATAACGTATAACGTGTGACGTATAACGTATAACGTGTAACGTATAACGTATAACGTATAACGTATAACGTATAACGTATAACGTATAACGTAAAACGTATAACGTATTACATATTACGTATAACGTATAACATATAACGTATAACGTATAACGTATAACGTACAACGTGTGACGTATAACATATAACGTATAACGTATAACGTATAACGTATAACGTGTGACGTATAACGTATAACGTGTAACGTATAACGCACAACGTATAACGTACAACGCATAACGAAGAACGTATAACGAATAACGTAAATCGTATAACGTATTACATATTACGTATAACGTATAACACATAACGTATAACGTATAACGTATAACGTATAACGTATAACGTATAACGTATAATGTGTAACGTATAACGTATAACGTGTGACGTATAACGTATAACGTATAACGTATAATGTGTAACGTATAACGTATAACGTGTGACGTATAACGTGTAACGTATAACGTATGACGTATAACGTGTATCGTGTAAGCTGTGACGCATAACGTGTAACGTATTACGTATAACGTATAACGTATAACGTATAACGTATAACGTATAATGTATTACGTATAACGTATAACGTATAACGTATAACGTATAACGTATAACGTATAACGTATAACGTATAACGTATAACGTATAACGTATAACGTACAACGTGTGACGTATAACGTGTGACGTATAACGTATAACGTGTAACGTATAACGTATAACGTATTACGTATAACGTATAACGTATAACGTATTACGTACAACGTATAACGTGTAACGTATAACGTGTGACGTATAACGTATAACGTGTAACGTATAACGTATAACGTATAACGTATAACGTATAACGTATAACGTATAACGTATAACTTATAACGTATAACGTATAACGTTTAACGTATAACGCATAACGTATAACGTACAACGTGTAACGAAGAACGTATAACGAATAACGTAAAACGAATAACGTATTACATATTACGTATAACGTTTAACATATAACGTATAACGTATAACGTGTAACGTATAACGTATAACGTATAACGTATAACGTATAACGTATAACGTATAACGTATAACGTATAACGTATAACGTATAACGTATAACGTATAACGAATAACGTATAACGTGTAACGTATAACGAATATCGTATAACGTACAACGTGTAACGAAGAACGTATAACGTATAACGTAAAACGTATAACGTATTACATATTACGTATAACGTATAACATATAACGTATAACGTATAACGTATAACGTACAACGTGTGACGTATAACGTATAACGTGTAACGTATAACGCACAACGTATAACGTACAACGCATAACGAAGAACGTATAACGAATAACGTAAATCGTATAACGTATTACATATTACGTATAACGTATAACATATAACGTATAACGTATAACGTATAACGTATAACGTATAACGTATAACGTATAACGTATAACGTATAACGTATAACGTATAACGTATAACGTATAACGTATAACGTATAACGTACAACGTGTAACGTATAACGTATAACGTGTGACGTATAACGTATAACGTGTAACGTATAACGTATAACGTATAACGTACAACGCATAACGAAGAACGTATAACGAATAACGTAAATCGTATAACGTATTACATATTACGTATAACGTATAACATATAACGTATAACGTATAACGTATAACGTATAACGTATAACGTATAACGTATAACGTATAACGTATAACGTATAATGTGTAACGTATAACGTATAACGTGTGACGTATAACGTGTAACGTATAACGTATGACGTATAACGTGTATCGTGTAAGCTGTGACGTATAACGTGTAACGTATTACGTATAACGTATAACGTATAACGTATAACGTATAATGTATTACGTATAACGTATAACGTATAACGTATAACGTATAACGTATAACGTATAACGTATAAAGTATAACGTATAACGTATAACGTGTAACGTATAACGTATAACGTGTGACGTATAACGTGTGACGTATAACGTATAACGTGTAACGTATAACGTATAACGTATTACGTATAACGTATAACGTATAACGTATTACGTACAACGTATAACGTGTAACGTATAACGTGTGACGTATAACGTATAACGTGTAACGTATAACGTATAACGTATAACGTATAACGTATAACGTATAACGTATAACGTGTAACGTATAACGTATAACGTGTGACGTATAACGTATAACGTGTAACGTATAACGTATAACGTATAACGTATAACGTATAACGTATAACGTATAACGTATAAAGTATAACGTATAACGTATAACGTATAACGTATAACGTATAACGTATAACGTATAGCGTATAACGTATAACGTATAACGTATAACGTATAACGTATAACGTATAACGTTTAACGTATAACGTATAACGTATAACGTATAACGTATAACGTATTACGTATAACGTGTAACGTATAACGTATAACGTGTGACGTATAACGTGTAACGTATAACGTATAACGTATAACGTATAACGCACAACGTATAACGTACAACGCATAACGAAGAACGTATAACGAATAACGTAAATGGTATAACGTATTACATATTACGTATAACGTATAACATATAGTGTATAACGTATAACTTATAACGTATAACGTATAACGTTTAACGTATAACGTATAACGTATAACGTATAACGTATAACGTATTACGTATAACGTGTAACGTATAACGTATAACGTGTGACGTATAACGTGTAACGTATAACGTATGACGTATAACGTATAACGTATAACGTATTACGTATAACGTATAACCTATAACGTATAACGTATAACGTACAACGCATAACGAAGAACGTATAACGAATAACGTAAATCGTATAACGTATTACATATTACGTATAACGTATAACATATAACGTATAACGTATAACGTATAACGTATAACGTATAACGTATAACGTATAACGTATAACGTATAACGTATAATGTGTAACGTATAACGTATAACGTGTGACGTATAACGTGTAACGTATAACGTATGACGTATAACGTGTATCGTGTAAGCTGTGACGTATAACGTGTAACGTATTACGTATAACGTATAACGTATAACGTATAACGTATAATGTATTACGTATAACGTATAACGTATAACGTATAACGTATAACGTATAACGTATAAAGTATAACGTATAACGTATAACGTGTAACGTATAACGTATAACGTGTGACGTATAACGTGTGACGTATAACGTATAACGTGTAACGTATAACGTATAACGTATTACGTATAACGTATAACGTATAACGTATTACGTACAACGTATAACGTGTAACGTATAACGTGTGACGTATAACGTATAACGTGTAACGTATAACGTATAACGTATAACGTATAACGTATAACGTGTAACGTATAACGTATAACGTGTGACGTATAACGTATAACGTGTAACGTATAACGTATAACGTATAACGTATAACGTATAACGTATAACGTATAACGTATAAAGTATAACGTATAACGTATAACGTATAACGTATAACGTATAACGTATAACGTATAACGTATAACGTATAACGTATAACGTATAACGTATAAAGTATAACGTATAACGTATAACGTATAACGTATAACGTATAACGTATAACGTATAGCGTATAACGTATAACGTATAACGTATAACGTATAACGTATAACGTATAACGTATAACGTATAACGTATAACGTGTAACGTATAACGTATAACGTGTGACGTATAACGTATAACGTGTAACGTATAACGTATAACGTATAACGTATAACGTATAACGTATAACGTATAACGTATAAAGTATAACGTATAACGTATAACGTATAACGTATAACGTGTGACGTATAACGTATAACGTGTAACGTATAACGTATAACGTATAACGTATAACGTATAACGTATAACGTATAACGTATAAAGTATAACGTATAACGTATAACCTATAACGTATAACGTATAACGTATAACGTATAACGTATAACGTATAACGTATAACGTATAACGTATAAAGTATAACGTATAACGTATAACGTATAACGTATAACGTATAACGTATAACGTATAGCGTATAACGTATAACGCATAACGTATAACGTATAACGTATAACGTATAACGTATAACGTATAACGTATAACGTGTAACGTATAACGTATAACGTGTGACGTATAACGTATAACGTGTAACGTATAACGTATAACGTATAACGTATAACGTATAACGTATAACGTATAACGTATAACGTATAAAGTATAACGTATAACGTATAACGTGTAACGTATAACGTATAACGTGTGACGTATAACGTGTGACGTATAACGTATAACGTGTAACGTATAACGTATAACGTATTACGTATAACGTATAACGTATAACGTATTACGTACAACGTATAACGTGTAACGTATAACGTGTGACGTATAACGTATAACGTGTAACGTATAACGTATAACGTATAACGTATAACGTATAACGTATAACGTATAACGTGTAACGTATAACGTATAACGTGTGACGTATAACGTATAACGTGTAACGTATAACGTATAACGTATAACGTATAACGTATAACGTATAACGTATAACGTATAAAGTATAACGTATAACGTATAACGTATAACGTATAACGTATAACGTATAACGTATAGCGTATAACGTATAACGTATAACGTATAACGTATAACGTATAACGTATAACGTTTAACGTATAACGTATAACGTATAACGTATAACGTATAACGTATTACGTATAACGTGTAACGTATAACGTATAACGTGTGACGTATAACGTGTAACGTATAACGTATAACGTATAACGTATAACGCACAACGTATAACGTACAACGCATAACGAAGAACGTATAACGAATAACGTAAATGGTATAACGTATTACATATTACGTATAACGTATAACATATAGTGTATAACGTATAACTTATAACGTATAACGTATAACGTTTAACGTATAACGTATAACGTATAACGTATAACGTATAACGTATTACGTATAACGTGTAACGTATAACGTATAACGTGTGACGTATAACGTGTAACGTATAACGTATGACGTATAACGTATAACGTATAACGTATTACGTATAACGTATAACCTATAACGTATAACGTATAACGTACAACGCATAACGAAGAACGTATAACGAATAACGTAAATCGTATAACGTATTACATATTACGTATAACGTATAACATATAACGTATAACGTATAACGTATAACGTATAACGTATAACGTATAACGTATAACGTATAACGTATAACGTATAATGTGTAACGTATAACGTATAACGTGTGACGTATAACGTGTAACGTATAACGTATGACGTATAACGTGTATCGTGTAAGCTGTGACGTATAACGTGTAACGTATTACGTATAACGTATAACGTATAACGTATAACGTATAATGTATTACGTATAACGTATAACGTATAACGTATAACGTATAACGTATAACGTATAATGTATAACGTATAACGTATAACGTGTAACGTATAACGTATAACGTGTGACGTATAACGTGTGACGTATAACGTATAACGTGTAACGTATAACGTATAACGTATTACGTATAACGTATAACGTATAACGTATTACGTACAACGTATAACGTGTAACGTATAACGTGTGACGTATAACGTATAACGTGTAACGTATAACGTATAACGTATAACGTATAACGTATAACGTATAACGTATAACGTGTAACGTATAACGTATAACGTGTGACGTATAACGTATATCGTGTAACGTATAACGTATAACGTATAACGTATAACGTATAACGTATAACGTATAACGTATAAAGTATAACGTATAACGTATAACGTATAACGTATAACGTATAACGTATAACGTATAGCGTATAACGTATAACGTATAACGTATAACGTATAACGTATAACGTATAACGTATAACGTTTAACGTATAACGTATAACGTATAACGTATAACGTATAACGTATTACGTATAACGTGTAACGTATAACGTATAACGTGTGACGTATAACGTGTAACGTATAACGTATAACGTATAACGTATAACGCACAACGTATAACGTACAACGCATAACGAAGAACGTATAACGAATAACGTAAATGGTATAACGTATTACATATTACGTATAACGTATAACATATAGTGTATAACGTATAACTTATAACGTATAACGTATAACGTTTAACGTATAACGTATAACGTATAACGTATAACGTATAACGTATTACGTATAACGTGTAACGTATAACGTATAACGTGTGACGTATAACGTGTAACGTATAACGTATGACGTATAACGTATAACGTATAACGTATTACGTATAACGTATAACCTATAACGTATAACGTATAACGAATAACGTATAACGTATAACGTATAACGTATAACGTATAACGTATCACGTATAACGTATAACGTATAACGTATAACGTGTAACGTATAACGTATAACGTGTGACGTATAACGTGTAACGTATAACGTATGACGTATAACGTGTATCGTGTAAGCTGTGACGTATAACGTGTAACGTATTACGTATAACGTATAACGTATAACGTATAACGTATAACGTATTACGTATAACGTATAACGTATAACGTATAACGTATAACGTATAACGTATAACGTATAACGTATAACGTGTAACGTATAACGTATAACGTGTGACGTATAACGTGTGACGTATAACGTATAACGTGTAACGTATAACGTATAACGTATTACGTATAACGTATAACGTATAACGTATTACGTACAACGTATAACGTGTAACGTATAACGTGTGACGTATAACGTATAACGTGTAACGTATAACGTATAACGTATAACGTATAACGTATAACGTATAACGTATAACGTATAACGTATAACTTATAACGTATAACGTATAACGTTTAACGTATAACGCATAACGTATAACGTACAACGTGTAACGAAGAACGTATAACGAATAACGTAAAACGAATAACGTATTACATATTACGTATAACGTTTAACATATAACGTATAACGTATAACGTGTAACGTATAACGTATAACGTATAACGTATAACGTATAACGTATAACGTGTAACGTATAACGTATAACGTGTGACGTATAACGTATAACGTGTAACGTATAACGTATAACGTATAACGTATAACGTATAACGTATAACGTATAACGTATAACGAATAACGTATAACGTGTAACGTATAACGAATATCGTATAACGTACAACGTGTAACGAAGAACGTATAACGAATAACGTAAAACGTATAACGTATTACATATTACGTATAACGTATAACATATAACGTATAACGTATAACGTATAACGTATAACGTGTGACGTATAACGTATAACGTGTAACGTGTAACGCACAACGTATAACGTACAACGCATAACGAAGAACGTATAACAAATAACGTAAATCGTATAACGTATTACATATTACGTATAACGTATAACATATAACGTATAACGTATAACGTATAACGTATAACGTATACCGTATAACGTATAACGTATAACGTATAACGTATAACGTATAACGTATAACGTATAACGTATAACGTATAACGTGTCACGTATAACGTATAACGTGTGACGTATAACGTATAACGTGTAACGTATAACGTATAACGTATAACGTATAACGTATAACGTATAACGTATAACGTATAACGTATAACGTATAACGTATAAAGTATAACGTATAACGTATAACGTATAACGTATAACGTATAACGTATAACGTATAACGTATAACGTATAACGTATAACGTATAACGTATAACGTATAACGTATAACGTATAACGTATAACGTATAACGTATAACGTATAACGTATAACGTCTAACGTATAACCTATAACGTGTGACGTACTACCTTGATCAAAAAGTTCTAGGACTGTCCCCCGTGTGTCGCTGTCAATCACCCGATTGTTTCTTTTTTTTTTTGTTAGGTTACCATATCTGTCATTAACACTTCCTTCCAATTTCAGCATCATAGCTTGATATTTGTAAAAGTTACGTTGTACTGAGCACATCTCCTTTGTTCGTGTCTTCGATTTTGAAAATGGCATCATTTGAGCATCAACGAGTTTGCATTCCAAAGCCGAATCCGACCTAACATTTATTAAACGTATCATCACTGGAGATGAGACGTGGATTTATGAGTATGACACACAATCCAGACATCAAGCGAGTGAATGGCGTGCACCGGAAGAGCCGAGACCGAAAAAACCACGTCGTTTTCAGTCATGAAAGAAGGCGATGCTCACGGTTTTCATGGATTACAATGGTGTTGTGCATCAAGAATTCTTGCCAGAAAAACAGACAGTCAACAAAGAATATTATTTGGGCGTTTTGAGACGTTTGCGCGAAGCAATTCGTCAAAAAAGGCCAGATTTGTGGGCAAACATCTCGTGGATTTTGCACCACGATAACGCACCGGCGCACAATGCGATCCTTATCCGCAAGTTTTTGACGAAAAACAACACGAACACTATCCAGCAGCCTTCAAACTCACCAGATCTGGCTCCCTGCGAACTTTTTCTGTTCAACCGAATTAAAAAACCGCTTCGCGGAACGCGTTACAGTACCCGAGAGGAGGTCATGACAAAATCGAAGACGGCTCTGATGGACATACCGAAAATTGAGTACCAGCGGTGTTTCGAGGATTGGATCAAGCGCTGGCGCAAGTGCATTGCAGTCAATGGGGACTACTTTGAAGGGGACCATATCGATTTGGACGAATAAATTTATATTTTTGATTTTATGAATAAAGTCCTAAAACTTTTTGATCAAGGTAGTATAACGTATAACGTGTAACGTATAACGTATAACGTATAACGTATAACGTATAACGTATAACGTATAACGTATAACGTATAACGTATAACGTATAACGTATAACGTATAACGTATAACGTATAACGTATAACGTATAACGTATAACGTATAACGTATAACGTATAACGTATAACGTATAACGTCTAACGTATAACGTGTAACGTATAACGTATAACGTATAACGTATAACGTATAACGTATAACGTATAACGTATAACGTGTAACGTATAACGTATAACGTATAACGTATAACGTATAACGAATAACGTATAACGTATAACGTATAACGTACAACGTGTAACGAAGAACGTATAACGAATAACGTAAAACGAATAACGTATTACATATTACGTATAACGTATAACATATAACGTATAACGTATAACGTGTAACGTATAACGTATAACGTATAACGTATAACGTATAACGTATAACGTATAACGTATAACGTATAACGTATAACGTATAACGTATAACGTATAACGTCTAACGTATAACGTGTAACGTATAACGTATAACGTATAACGTATAACGTATAACGTATAACGTATAACGTATAACGTGTAACGTATAACGTATAACGTATAACGTATAACGTATAACGTATAACGTATAACGTATAACGTATAACGTATAACGTATAACGTATAACGTATAACGTATAACGTATAACGTATAACGTATAACGTATAACGTCTAACGTATAACGTGTAACGTATAACGTGTAACGTATAACGTATAACGTATAACGTATAACGTATAACGTATAATGTATAACGTATAACGTATAACGTATAACGTATAACGTATAACGTATAACGTATAACGTATAACGTATAACGTATAACGTATAACGTATAACGTCTAACGTATAACGTGTAACGTATAACGTATAACGTATAACGTATAACGTATAACGTATAACGTATAACGTATAACGTATAACGTGTAACGTATAACGTATAACGTATAACGTATAACGTATAACGAATAACGTATAACGTATAACGTATAACGTACAACGTGTAACGAAGAACGTATAACGAATAACGTAAAACGAATAACGTATTACATATTACGTATAACGTATAACATATAACGTATAACGTATAACGTGTAACGTATAACGTATAACGTATAACGTATAACGTATAACGTATAACGTATAACGTATAACGTATAACGTATAACGTATAACGTATAACGTATAACGTATAACGTGTAACGCATAACGTATAACGTATAACGTATAACGTATTACGTATAACGTATAACGTATAACGAATAACATATAACGTGTAACGTATAACGCACAACGTATAACGTACAACGCATAACGAGGAACGTATAACGTGTAACGTATAACGTATGACGTATAACGTATAACGTATAACGTATAACATATAACGTATAACGTATAAAGTATAACGTATAACGTATAACGTATAACGTATAACGTATAACGTATAACGTATAACGTATAACGTATAACGTATAACGTATAACGTGTGACGTATAACGTATAACGTGTGACGTATGACGTATAACGTGTAACGTATAACGTATAACGTATAACGTATAACGTATAACGTATAACGTATAACGTATAACGTATAACGTATAACGTATAACGTATAACGTATAACGTATAACGTATAACGTATAACGTATAACGTATAACGTATAACGTATAACGTATAACGTATGACGTATAACGTATAACGTCTAACGTATAACGTATAACGTGTGACGTATAACGTATAACGTGTAACGTATAACGTATCACGTGTGACGTATAACGTATAACGTGTAACGTATAACGTATAACGTATAACGTATAACGTATAACGTATAACGTATAACGTATATCGTATAACGTATAACGTGTAACGTATAACGTATAACGTATAACGTATAACGAATAACGTAAATAGTATAACGTATTACATATTACGTATAACGTATAACATATAACGTATAACGTATAACGTATAACGTATAACGTATAACGTATAACGTATAACGTATAACGTGGGAGTCGTGCGCCGGCAGCCGACGGAGACGGACGTGTGCGGCGTGTCGGGACGGCCGGACGTTGTGTTGACGTTGTGTTGTGTTGTTCGCATTGAAAAGGTAGGACCCGTACACGCGAACCGCACGCACGTGCGTACGAGGGTTTTGATTCGTTGAACAATCGAGAGATCATTGGTGAACGGTGCTGTGACACGTTAACTACGGGTGCACGCGGGTGTGTCTATAAATAGCTTCGTGTGATTCGGAGTGTCGCGTTTGATCCACGTGCTCTTTCGGAGCAGGTCACGGAGAAAAGATTGTCAACAAGAAACACGGACCGCGGGGCACGAGCGAACGGCGGAAAACAAGGACAGGAGAAGGACGGTGTGGTGCGTATCGGGACGTTGTGTTGTTCGCATTAAAAAGGTAAGACCCGTACACGCGAATCGCACGCACGTGCGTACGAGGGTTCGATTCGATTCGTTGAACAATCGAGAGTTCATCGGTGAACGGTGCTGCGACACGTTAACTACGGGTGCACGCGGGTGTGTCTATAAATAGCTTCGTGTGATTCGGAGTGTCGCGTTCGATCCACGTGCTCTTTCGGAGCAGGTCACGGAGAAAAGATTGTCAACAAGAAACACGGACCGCGGGGCACGGGCGAACGAACGGCGGAAAACAAGGACAGAGAACAGTCACCTGCTATCGGATTCGGAACGATCGTTTCGCGAACGAATCGCGTCGATGTTGACAACAGCATCGTATACGCGCGTGTTTCCCTTCCGTCCTCGTGACATAAACACATCGTAAACACGCGCGACGCGCGACGCGCTCGCGTATTCATTACGTATTCATTACGAAATTCCGACGAGTCCTTGTCTCGTATACTCGTCCCGGTCGTGTAAACAAAAAGCGGGACGGAACACGCTGGGCGGAAGTGCCCCGCGGATTATCGGATTATCGGATTATCGGATTATCGGATTATCGGATTATCGCGATACGCGGTACTTTCGACAAATTGGCGCGTTCCATTCGATCGCGGTAGCGGGAATCGATATATCGCGAGATTCTCGCCGACGTCACCGAGTAAAAAGGAACGAATACCCGAAGTGTGATCCTTGCTCGGAACGAGAATACGAAATCCTGTTAACTCGATCCGTTAATGTAACGGGCACGAAGACTGGCCGGCGACTACTCGGTGACGCGTCCGCGCGTATCATATGCGCGTATCAACGGAACGAAATCGCGCGTAAATAAAACTTGTTGTTCCGGGACGGGCGCAACAGCGGAAGAAGAGGAATCGAACACGCGGAGAAGCTTGCCGTGGTTCGTAACGGCGGACGAAGGGAAGGGGACGAGAGGCGAACGATGCTGTCCGGTCGTCGCGGTTAATTCGCACGTGTCGCGATGTCGGGCGGCAAGGCGGGCGTCCGTGGCACCGGCGCCGAGTGCAGGAAGTTCGCGCCGAACATATTCAACAAGAGCAAGTGCAGCAGCTGCTTCAAGCAGAAGGAGGAGCACAGCGCGGAGGCTCTGGAATGCAACAGGGCCACGAGGAAGATTTCAAAATGCGGATACCTGTTCGTCGCCCCCGGCTGGGACTTCTCGAATCCCCTGAATCGGACCAAGAGGTGGCAGAGAAGATGGTTCGATCTGTACGACGACGGGGAGCTAACGTACTCGGTGGACGAACACACAAGGGTTAGAAGGAAGATAATATGTTCTGGGATTGGAGGTGTTTGTAGAAGAGAAGAAGAGAAGAAGGGAATCGTAGGTGGATTTTGTTCGATGTGAGTCTAAGTTTCGAGGGGATCCCTCAGGGGCTGTAGCTTGTTGCTACAGTACGGGACTGGCAAACCCGAGGTGCCCGATGCCAAACCACACCGTAAGACTCCTGTTGGTCGTCGCAACGACCCACTCCCAATTCCTCTTTTGGCTTTGAGAGTGGTACGTGACGGCAGGAGGGACGGGGGCCTTGGCTTTACCGCCCGGGCCGCGAGGATGGTAACTCTATAAATTGCCCTCCAATCCTAAGCTACGGTGCGCGGTGATGGGATGCGTGGTTGGGGGGGAGGCCCCAATCCCAAGCGGCCAACTCCGGGGTACCTGCCGACCCCCCGGAGTATTTAGGCCTGCCCGGGTATGGCGGCTCTGCCCGGGTCGACTTACTTTCCGACCTACGCGTGGGAACAGAATGAGTAATATTCCAAAAAAGAAAAAAGGGGGAGGGGGGTCGGAGCGTGTGGCGCGAAGTGTGGCGACGGAGGGGGCACTCGTGCCCCACCCGGCGCCGTTCGAGGAGGGGGACGAGACGGCGTCGGTCTCGTCCCTGGCGTCCGTGACCACCGCCGCGGGCGTAAAGAGGCGCAGGACGGTGGAGGGGCGGAGGACGGAGGAAGCTCCGTCCACGTCCGCTGCTCCACCGTTGCTCACGGTGAGCGACGGGGAGGAGGACCTCAGGGACGAGGATACGGCCCATGTATCGGCCCGTATTGCCTCGTCCCTGAGGTCTATTGAGAAGGTGGCCGCCACCTCGCGGGGGCTGACTACAGCCTCCGCGAGGTCGGTTGGCCAGGCCGCGACGGAGGCGCGGAGGGCTCTCCAGGAGCTGGGACGACGTGTCCCAGCTGCCTTGGAGTACACGAACGCCCAATTGAGGCAGCGTGTGGAGGCTCTGAAAGACGAGCTTGCGTGCTCGCGGAGGGAGACGGACGCCCTTAGGAGGCGCCCTCATCCGGGGCCGACGGGCGACTGCACGTGTGGGAGGGGGAAGGCGGGAGCTCCCCCCACACCAGCGACGTCCATGAGGAGCATCGAGCTCCTCATGGACGCCAAGATAGCGGCCATGATGGCCGTCATCCGCGGCGAAATCCGGGCGGCGCTTCGCCCCAAGGGCGGAGCGCCGGCGGGACCGAGGACCGGGCCCGGGAAACAACCGGGGGGCGGGGGACCGCAGGGGGGGACCATCGCGGTTCCGGGCCCTGCGGCAAAGACGAAGGGCAAGGGTGCCGTGGTGGGGGCGACGGCGGGGGCACAAATGCCTCCGCCGCCGCCCCCATCCGGTCCCTTGTGGACCGAGGTCCTGGGCCGAAGGGCGGGAAGGACGGCGAGGAGGGCGGCCCGGGTGCCGCCGCCTCCCCCGCCGGTTGCCCCGAAGAGGGACGGAAAGGCGGGGAGGGCGAAGCCCCGTCTGGGACGCCCCTCTTCAACGGCAGCAGTCATGCTGACCGTCCCGGAGGGGGGGGGGCGTCTCCTACGGGGAGGTGATGGCAGCGGCCAAGGAAAAGATATCCTTGACCGCACTCGCCATCGAGTCGGTCCGCCCGAGATGGGCGGTGACGGGGGCGCTCATGCTGCGCGTGAGCGGCCCCGACAACGCAGCCAGGGCGGACCGACTGGCCGAAAAGCTGGGCGAGGCCTTGGCACCCCGGGGTGTCAGGGTCGCCCGGCCCACAAAGAGCGCGGAGCTGCGCGTTTGTGGGCTGGACGACTCGGTCACCCGGGAGGAGGTGGCCAGGGCGCTGGCCCAGGCCGGTGGCTGCTCTGAGGGGGACATCCGGACCGGGGAGGTCCGGCGGTCCTCCACCGGCCTGGGAGCGGTGTGGGCACGGTGCCCTCTTCCGGCTGCCCGGAAGTTAGAAGCAGTCGGGAGGATCGTGGTGGGGTGGGTGTCGGCGAGGATCGAGGTCCTCGCCCAACGCCCACTCCAGTGCTACCGCTGTCTGGAGACGGGCCATGTCAGGCAGCGGTGCACCTCCGCGGTGGACCGCAGCGGTACTTGTTACCGCTGCGGTGCCGAAGGCCACCGCGCGAGCCACTGCGCGGCGGCCCCCAAGTGCCCGCTGTGTGCGGACATGGGGAGACCAGCCGCGCACCGAATGGGGGGGAAGCAATGTACCCCCCCATCCCGACGAGGGCAGAGGAGAGGGGCGCCGGGGCCGCTCCCGGCGCCGGTGAGAGCGGCCCCAGCTGCGAGCGCCGCGGCGCCCGCGGACCTGGCCGCGACCGACGCGACGGTCGCAAGGAAGAGGTCGGAGGCGGCGACGGCGTTGGTGTCCGCGATGGAGGTGGACATCGGCCCCGCCGCCGTCCTCACGGAGGTGCCACCAGGAGGCGGTGAGGAGGCCATCAAATAATGGCTCCCCGCCTCCTCCTGCAGGCCAACCTCAACCACTGCCGTGCAGCGCAGGACCTGATGTGTCAGACGCTGGCGGAGTGGGGGGGTGGTCTGGCAGTCGCCGCCGAGCCGTACCGCGTCCCCGACCATCCGCATTGGATGGGGGATGCGGCCGGCTTGGTGGCGGCTGTGTGGCAGGGCGGTGACGGGTCCCCTCCGTTCTCCTTACTGGAGAACGGGGCGGGATTCGTCGCCGTCCAGTGGGGGGGAGTCGCCGTGGTGGGGTGCTACGTTTCGCCCAACTGCGGCCTTGCTGCCTTCGAGCAGTACTTGGCCGGGGTGGGGGCGTGCCTCACAAGGATTGCGCCCCGGCCGGTGCTGGTCCTGGGGGACTTCAATGCCTGGTCTGTGGCATGGGGGTCCCCCAGGACCAATCGGAGGGGCGAGGCTCTGGGCGACTGGGCGGCGGGCTTCGACCTCCGGTTGATTAACCGGGGGTCGGAGCTGACGTGCGTGCGGCGCGGGGGAGGGTCCATAGTGGATTTGACGTTTGGATCCCCCGGCGCCGCGCGGATGGTGTCCGGGTGGGACGTGGTGGTGGGGGAGGAGACATTATCGGACCACCGGTATATCCGCGTGGTCTTGACCTCCCCCGAGGCCGCCGCGGCCCCGCACCGACACCTCCGCCCGGGAGCGGGTAGCGCCCCACCACCACCACGCAGATGGGCGCTTCGGCGCCTTGACAAGGACGTCCTGGTGGCAGCCGCTCTGGCCGAAACCTGGCCTCGACGGGAGACCAGGCTGCCCGACCTGGAGGGGGCCGTGGCTCGGCTCGGGAGCGCCGTCGCGCGCATTTGCGACGCGGCGATGCCCCGGGCCGGGCCGCGGTCTCCTCGTCGGGCGGTGTACTGGTGGTCGGGCGAAATCGGGGAATTGCGGACAGCATGCGTCCGGGCCCGACGCCAGTACACCCGCGCGCGTCGTCGGGCCGGACGGAACGGCGACGACGGCGCGCGGGCTAGGGCGGCGGAACTGTACGAGTCCTATCGCGCGGGAAAGAGGGCTCTGCAGGTCGCCATCAAACGGGCCAAGGCCCAGAGCTGGAAGGAGCTCCTCGAGACCCTCGAGCGGGATCCATGGGGGCGCCCATACCGGATAGTTCTGAATAAACTCCGGCCATGGGCGCCCCCGATCACCGAGGGTCTCGACCCCCAGCTCTTGAGGGACGTGGTCGACACGCTCTTCCCGATCGTGGGGGAGAGCGGGCCACGTCCCTCTGCGGACCCGACCACCTGGTCCGCGGAGCTGGGGGTCTCGGCTGGGGAGCTAGCCGCGGCCATCCGAAGACTCGGGGCGAAGGATACTGCCCCGGGTCCTTCGGGAGTGCCCGGCCGAGTCTTGGTCTTGGCCGCGGACGTCCTGGGTGACGGCCTCCGGGAGCTATTCGACCGCTGCCTGGAGGCCGGGCGATTCCCCTCCGCATGGAAGGTGGCCCGAATGGTCCTCCTCCGGAAAGAGGGTAGGCCCGCGGACTCTCCGTCAGCGTACCGGCCGATTTGCCTGCTCGACGATGTGGGCAAGCTCCTAGAAAGAGTCGTGGCGGCCCGCATCGTCGGGCACCTGTCGCGGGGTGGGCCCGGGCTGGCGGAGTGCCAGTTCGGGTTCCGGGAGGGCCGGTCGACGATCGACGCGATTCGACGCGTCCGGTCCCTCTCGGCCTCGGCGGTCTCCCGGGGTGGGGTGGCATTGGCGGTGTCCTTGGACATCGCCAATGCGTTTAACACCCTACCCTGG
The DNA here is from genome assembly GCF_051014685.1 of Ptiloglossa arizonensis. Taxonomy (NCBI): domain Eukaryota; kingdom Metazoa; phylum Arthropoda; class Insecta; order Hymenoptera; family Colletidae; genus Ptiloglossa; species Ptiloglossa arizonensis. The sequence goes on from NW_027478391.1 coordinate 2,365,904, forward strand.
GCGGCGATTAGGCGGGGGCTTGAGGAACATCGAGTCCCCGCCTACCTTAGGGCAGTCGTCGAGGACTACCTCCGCGACAGGTGGATCGAGTATCCGGGCCGGTGCGGGACGGAGAGGAGAGCGGTGTACTCCGGGGTTCCGCAGGGGTCGGTGTTAGGACCCCTGCTGTGGAACCTCGGGTACGACACCGTCCTGCGGGCCGAAGACCTCCCCGACGGCGTCAGTCTGACATGTTACGCGGAGGACACCTTGTTGTTGGCCGTCGGGGGGGACTGGAGGGGGGCTGTTCGGGCCGCCGAGGACGGTGTCCGGCGCGTCGTCTCCCGGATCAGGGGGATCGGTTTGGAGGTGGCTCTCCACAAAACCGAGGTACTCGGGATGTATAGACCCCGGGGAGAGCCGCCTCCCCCCTGATCCGGGTGGGTGAGACAGACGTCGAGGTGAGGTCTCAGATGAAATATCTGGGACTTCACCTCGACAGCCACTGGCGCTTCGAGGGCCATTTCCGGGCCCTGGCCCCGCGGTTGGAGAGGATAGTTGGCGCTTTGGGCCGTATCCTCCCCAACCTGCGGGGCCCGAGTGACCGGGTTCGCCGCCTCTACGCGGGAATGGTCCACTCGGTGGCCCTATACGGGGCCCCCGTTTGGGCGGGCGACCTGGCCGCCTCCCGGCGCAGCAAGGTATTGCTGCGCCGGGTTCAAAGGCGGCTTGCACTGCGGATCGCCCGGGGGTACCGGACCGTTTCGTATGAGGCGGCGAGCGTCCTGTCAGGGCTACCCCCGGCGGACTTGATCGCGGGCGCGCATGCGGCTTTCTACGAGGGCCGCATGCGCGCCCGCGAGGATGGGGTGGTCCTGGCGGGCTGCGAGGTGGAGGCCCTGAGGCGCCAGGCCCGGGAGTCCATGCTGCAGCTTTGGCAGCAGCGGCTGGCCGAGCCGTTGTTCGGCCAGAGGACTGTCCGGGCTATCCGGCCGGTCCTGTTTGAGTGGCTGGGTAGGCGCTTCGGCTCACTCACCTACCGGTTGGTGCAGGTGCTGTCCGGGCACGGATGCTTCGGTCAGTACCTGTGCCGGATCGGTGTGGAAGAGGCGGCGCGCTGCTGGCACTGTCCAGCGGACGAGGACACGGCGCAACACACCCTCGAGGTGTGTCCGGCCTGGGGGGTGGAGCGCCGTGTCCTCACGGCCGTGATTGGGGCGGACCTATCGCTGCCGGGCGTGGTACAGGCCATGCTCGGCAGCGAGACGAAGTGGCGGGCCGTGGCCTCCTTCTGCGAGGAGGTAATCTCGCGGAAGGAGGCCGCGAGCCGCATTCGCGAGAGCGGGAGACCGCGAGCGAGGCCTCGTCCGAGGCCGGGGGCGGGTGGGCCTCCGGAAGGGCTGGGGAGGCCACCCTGAGAGCGGCGGGCGGGGGTGCGTAGCCCTTGAGGCTCGTGCCACCGCCCGTCGTCTGAGGGGTGGGAGGAATAAGGGACGGCGACGCTCTCGAGGGCGGAGAGGCCAGAGCCGCCCTCGGGAGCGTACGAGCCGGGGTGCGGCCGCGCCGACGGCACGGTCCCAGGGCCGTGCCTCCGGCGCGGCTATGGGGGCCGTGGGCGGTCGCGAGTGTGGGACTCGCGGCCGCCCTCGGGCGGCCCCCGGGAGTGGGACGTCGGAGCAGTGTGGCCCTGCTCCGACGTCGGGCGCCAGAGCGCCGAGGAGAAAACAGGGAAGGGAGGGTGAAGTACCCCCTCCCTTCCCTGGAACGGGAGGACACGGGCGCGAGAGCCCTGCACGGGGGAGCACCTGATGTTATGATGTCTTCGGTCCCAGGTGCTCCCCCTGCATAGTGCGAGGATGGCCACCGTGGTGGGTTTTAGTGGGTAGGTCCCGCGCCCGATGGGTTTCCTTCCGGGCGCGGGGAATCCCACACTCCCCCCGCCCCTCCCCAGGCGGCGGGGGGGTCTTTCGAAGATTTCCCCCACGTTAATAAAAAAAAAAAAAAAAAAAAAAAAAATAACGTATAACGTGTAACGTATAACGTATAACGTATAACGTATAACTTATAACGTATAACGTATAACGTTTAACGTATAACGTATAACGTATAACGTATAACATATAACGTATAACGTGTAACGTATAACGTATAACGTGTGACGTATAACGTGTAACGTATAACGTATGACGTATAACGTATAACGTATAACGTATTCCGTATAACGTATAACGTATAACGTATAACGTATAACGAATAACGTATAACGTATAACGTATAACGTATAACGTATAACGTGTAACGTATAACGTGTAACGTATAACGTGTAACGTATAACGTGTAACGCCTAACGTGTAACGTATAACGTGTAACGTATCACGTATAACGTATAACGTATAACGCACAACGTATAACGTACAACGCATAACGAAGAACGTATAACGAATAACGTAAATGGTATAACGTATTACATATTACGTATAACGTATAACATATAGCGTATAACGTATAACTTATAACGTATAACGTATAACGTTTAACGTATAACGTATAACGTATAACGTATAACGTATAACGTATAACGTATAACGTATAACGTGTAACGTATAACGTATAACGTGTGACGTATAACGTGTAACGTATAACGTATGACGTATAACGTATAACGTATAACGTATTACGTATAACGTATAACCTATAACGTATAACGTATAACGAATAACGTATAACGTATAACGTATAACGTATAACGTATAGCGTATAACGTATAACTTATAACGTATAACGTATAACGTTTAACGTATAACGTATAACGTATAACGTATAACGTATAACGTATAACGTATAACGTATAACGTGTAACGTATAACGTATAACGTGTGACGTATAACGTGTAACGTATAACGTATGACGTATAACGTATAACGTATAACGTATTACGTATAACGTATAACCTATAACGTATAACGTATAACGTATAACGTATAACGTATAACGTATAACGTATAACGTATAACGTATAACGTATAACGTGTAACGTATAACGTATATCGTGTGACGTATAACGTATAACGTGTAACGTATAACGTATAACGTATTACGTATAACGTATAACGTATAACGTATTACGTACAACGTATAACGTGTAACGTATAACGTGTGACGTATAACGTATAACGTGTAACGTATAACGTATAACGTATAACGTATAACGTATAACGTATAACGTATAACGTATAACTTATAACGTATAACGTATAACGTTTAACGTATAACGCATAACGTATAACGTACAACGTGTAACGAAGAACGTATAACGAATAACGTAAAACGAATAACGTATTACACATTACGTATAACGTTTAACGTATAACGTGTGACGTATAACGTGTGACGTATAACGTATAACGTGTAACGTATAACGTATAACGTATTACGTATAACGTATAACGTATAACGTATTACGTACAACGTATAACGTGTAACGTATAACGTGTGACGTATAACGTATAACGTGTAACGTATAACGTATAACGTATAACGTATAACGTATAACGTATAACGTATAACGTATAACTTATAACGAAGAACGTATAACGAATAACGTAAAACGTATAACGTATTACATATTACGTATAACGTATAACATATAACGTATAACGTATAACGTATAACGTATAACGTGTGACGTATAACGTATAACGTGTAACGTATAACGCACAACGTATAACGTACAACCCATAACGAAGAACGTATAACGAATAACGTAAATCGTATAACGTATTACATATTACGTATAACGTATAACATATAACGTATAACGTATAACGTATAACGTATAACGTATAACGTATAAAGTATAACGTATAACGTATAACGTATAACGTATAACGTATAACGTATAACGTATAACGTATAACGTATAACGTATAACGTGTAACGTATAACGTATAACGTGTGACGTATAACGTATAACGTGTAACGTATAACGTATAACGTATAACGTATAACGTATAACGTATAACGTATAACGTATAAAGTATAACGTATAACGTATAACGTATAACGTATAACGTATAACGTATAACGTATAACGTATAACGTATAACGTATAACGTATAACGTATAACGTATAACTTATAACGTATAACGTATAACGTATAACGTATAACGTATAACGTATAACGTATAACGTATAACGTATAACGTGTAACGTATAACGTATAACGTGTGACGTATAACGTATAACGTGTAACGTATAACGTATAACGTATAACGTATAACGTATAACGTATAACGTATAACGTATAACGTATAACGTGTAACGTATAACGTATAACGTGTGACGTATAACGTATAACGTGTAACGTATAACGTATAACGTATAACGTATAACGTATAACGTATAACGTATAACGTATAAAGTATAACGTATAACGTATAACGTATAACGTATAACGTATAACGTATAACGTATAACGTACAACCCATAACGAAGAACGTATAACGAATAACGTAAATCGTATAACGTATTACATATTACGTATAACGTATAACGTATAACGTGTGACGTATAACGTATAACGTATAACGTATAACGTATAACGTATAACGTATAACGTATAACGTGTGACGTATAACGTATATCGTGTAACGTATAACGTATAACGTGTAACGTATAACGTATAACGTATAACGTATAACGTATAACGTATAACGTATAACGTCTAACGTATAACGTATAACGTGTGACGTATAACGTATAACGTGTAACGTATAACGTATAACGTATAACGTATAACGTATAACGTATAACATGTGACGTATAACGTATAACGTCTAACGTATAACGTATAACGTGTGACGTATAACGTATAACGTGTAACGTATAACGTATAACGTGTGACGTATAACGTATAACGTGTAACTTATAACGTATAACGTATAACGTATAACGTATAACGTATAGCGTATAACGTATAACGTATAACGTATATCGTATAACGTATAACGTATAACGTATAACGTATAACGTATCACGTATAACGTATAACGTATAACGCACAACGTATAACGTACAACGCATAACGAAGAACGTATAACGAATAACGTAAATCGTAAACGTATTACATATTACGTATAACGTATAACATATAACGTATAACGTATAACGTATAACGTATAACGTATAACGTATAACGTATAACGTATAACGTATAACGTATAACGTATAACGTATAACGTATAACGTATAACGTATAACGTGTAACCTATAACGTATAACGTATAACGTATAACGTATAACTTATAGCGTGAAACGTATAACGTTTAACGTATAACGTATAACGTATAACGTATAACGTATAACGTGTGACGTATAACGTGTAACGTATGACGTATAACGTGTATCGTGTAAGCTATGACGTATAACGTATAACGTATAACGTATAACGTATAACGTATAACGTGTAACGTATAACGTATAACGTATAACGTGTGACGTATAACGTATAACATGTAAGGTGTAACGTATAACGTATAACGTATTACGTATAACGTATAACGTATAACGTATAACGTATAACGTATTACGTACAACGTATAACGTATAACGTATAACGTGTGACGTATAACGTATAACGTGTAACGTATAACGTATAACGTGTGACGTATAACGTGTGACGTATAACGTGTGACGTATAACGTATAACGTGTAACGTATAACGTATAACGTATTACGTATAACGTACAACGTATAACGTATTACGTACAACGTATAACGTATAACGTATAACGTGTGACGTACAACGTATAACGTGTAACGTATAACGTATAACGTGTAACGTATAACGTATAACGTGTGACGTATAACGTGTAACGTATAACGTATGACGTATAACGTATAACGTATAACGTATTCCGTATAACGTATAACGTATAACGTATAACGTATAACGAATAGCGTATAACGTATAACGTATAACGTATAACGTATAACGTATAACGTATAACGTGTAACGTATAAAGTGTAACGTATAACGTGTAACGTATAACGTGTAACGCCTAACCTGTAACGTATAACGTGTAACGTATCACGTATAACGTATAACGTATAACGCACAACGTATAACGTACAACGCATAACGAAGAACGTATAACGAATAACGTAAATGGTATAGCGTATTACATATTACGTATAACGTATAACATATAACGTATAACGTGTAACGTATAACGTATAACGTGTGACGTATAACGTATAACGTGTAACGTATAACGTATAACGTATAACGTATAACGTATAACGTATAACGTATAACGTATATCGTATAACGTATAACGTATAACGTATAACGTATAACGTATCACGTATAACGTATAACGTATAACGTATAACGAATAACGTAAATCGTATAACGTATTACATATTACGTATAACGTATAACATATAACGTATAACGTATTACGTATAACGTATAACGTATAACGTATAACGTATAACGTATAACGTATAACTTATAACGGATAACGTATAACGTATAACGTATAACGTATAACGTATAACGTATAACGTATAACGTATAACGTATAACGTATAACGTATAACGTGTAACGTATAACGTATAACGTATAACGTATAACGTATAACGTATAACGTATAACGTATATCGTATAACGTATAACGTATAACGTATAACGTATAACGTATAACGTATAACGTATAACGTATAACGTATAACGTATAACGTATAACGTATAACGTATAACGTATAACGTATAACGTATAACGTGTAACATATAACGTATAACGTATAACGTATAACTTATAACGTATAACGTATAACGTTTAACGTATAACGTATAACGTATAACGTATAACGTATAACGTATAACGTCTAACGTATAACGTATAACGTGTGACGTATAACGTATAACGTGTAACGTATAACGTATAACGTATAACGTATAACGTATAACGTATAACGTGTGACGTATAACGTATAACGTGTAACGTATAACGTATAACGTGTAACGTATAACGTATAACGTATAACGTATAACGTATAACGTATAACGTATAACGTCTAACGTATAACGTATAACGTGTGACGTATAACGTATAACGTGTAACGTATAACGTATAACGTATAACGTATAACGTATAACGTATAACGTATAACGTATAACGTGTGACGTATAACGTATAACGTCTAACGTATAACGTATAACGTGTGACGTATAACGTATAACGTGTAACGTATAACGTATAACGTGTGACGTATAACGTATAACGTGTAACTTATAACGTATAACGTATAACGTATAACGTATAACGTATAACGTATAGCGTATAACGTATAACGTATAACGTATATCGTATAACGTATAACGTATAACGTATAACGTATAACGTATCACGTATAACGTATAACGTATAACGCACAACGTATAACGTACAACGCATAACGAAGAACGTATAACGAATAACGTAAATCGTAAACGTATTACATATTACGTATAACGTATAACATATAACGTATAACGTATAACGTATAACGTATAACGTATAACGTATAACGTATAACGTATAACGTATAACGTATAAGGTATAACGTATAACGTATAACGTATAACGTGTAACCTATAACGTATAACGTATAACGTATAACGTATAACTTATAACGTGAAACGTATAACGTTTAACGTATAACGTATAACGTATAACGTATAACGTATAACGTGTGACGTATAACGTGTAACGTATGACGTATAACGTGTATCGTGTAAGCTATGACGTATAACGTATAACGTATAACGTATAACGTATAACGTATAACGTGTAACGTATAACGTATAACGTATAACGTGTGACGTATAACGTATAACATGTAAGGTGTAACGTATAACGTATAACGTATTACGTATAACGTATAACGTATAACGTATTACGTACAACGTATAACGTATAACGTATAACGTGTGACGTATAACGTATAACGTGTAACGTATAACGTATAACGTGTGACGTATAACGTGTGACGTATAACGTGTGACGTATAACGTATAACGTGTAACGTATATCGTATAACGTATTACGTATAACGTACAACGTATAACGTATTACGTACAACGTATAACGTATAACGTATAACGTGTGACGTACAACGTATAACGTGTAACGTATATCGTATAACGTGTAACGTATAACGTATAACGTGTGACGTATAACGTGTAACGTATAACGTATGACGTATAACGTATAACGTATAACGTATAACGTATTCCGTATAACGTATAACGTATAACGTATAACGTATAACGAATAGCGTATAACGTATAACGTATAACGTATAACGTATAACGTATAACGTGTAACGTATAAAGTGTAACGTATAACGTGTAACGTATAACGTGTAACGCCTAACCTGTAACGTATAACGTGTAACGTATCACGTATAACGTATAACGTATAACGCACAACGTATAACGTACAACGCATAACGAAGAACGTATAACGAATAACGTAAATGGTATAGCGTATTACATATTACGTATAACGTATAACATATAACGTATAACGTGTAACGTATAACGTATAACGTGTGACGTATAACGTATAACGTGTAACGTATAACGTATAACGTATAACGTATAACGTATAACGTATAACGTATAACGTATATCGTATAACGTATAACGTATAACGTATAACGTATAACGTATCACGTATAACGTATAACGTATAACGTATAACGAATAACGTAAATCGTATAACGTATTACATATTACGTGTAACGTATAACATATAACGTATAACGTATAACGTATAACGTATTACGTATAACGTATAACGTATAACGTATAACGTATAACGTATAACGTATAACGTATAACGTATAACGTATAACGTGTAACGTATAACGTATAACGTATAACGTATAACTTATAACGGATAACGTATAACGTATAACGTATAACGTATAACGTATAACGTATAACGTATAACGTATAACGTATAACGTATAACGTATAACGTGTAACGTATAACGTGTAACGTATAACGTATAACGTATAACGTATAACGTATAACGTATAACGTATAACGTATATCGTATAACGTATAACGTATAACGTATAACGTATAACGTATAACGTATAACGTATAACGTATAACGTATAACGTATAACGTATAACGTATAACGTATAACGTATAACGTATAACGTGTAACATATAACGTATAACGTATAACGTATAACTTATAACGTATAACGTATAACGTTTAACGTATAACGTATAACGTATAACGTATAACGTATAACGTATAACGTATAACGTGTAACGTATAACGTATTACGTGTGACGTATAACGTATAACGTGTTACGTGTAACGTATAACGTATAAAGTATTATATAACGTATAACGTATAACGTATAACGTATAACGTATAACGTATAACGTATAACGTATAACGTATAACGTAATACGTATAACGTATAACGTATAACGTATAACGTATAACGTATTACGTATAACGTATAACGTATAACGTATAACGTATAACGTATATCGTATAACGTATAACGTATAACGTATAACGTATAACGTATAACGTCTAACGTATAACGTATAACGTGTGACGTATAACGTGTAACGTGTAACGTATAACGTGTAACGTATAACGTATAACGTATAACGTATAACGTATAACGTATAACGTATAACGTATAACGTATAACGTATAACGTATAACGTATAACGTATTACGTATAACGTATAACGTATAACGTATAACGTATAACGTATAACGTATAACGTATAAAGTATAACGTATAACGTGTAACGTATAACGTATAACGTATAACGTATAACTTATAACGTATAACGTATAACGTTTAACGTATAACGTATAACGTATAACGTATAACATATAACGTATAACGTGTAACGTATAACGTATAACGTGTGACGTATAACGTGTAACGTATAACGTATGACGTATAACCTATAACGTATAACGTATTCCGTATAACGTATAACGTATAACGTATAACGTATAACGAATAACGTATAACGTATAACGTATAACGTATAACGTATAACGTGTAACGTATAACGTGTCACGTATAACGTGTAACGTATAACGTGTAACGTATAACGTGTAACGTATAACGTGTAACGTATAACGTGTAACGTATCACGTATAACGTGTAACGTATAACGCACAACGTATAACGTACAACGCATAACGAAGAACGTATAACGAATAACGTAAATGGTATAACGTATTACATATTACGTATAACGTATAACATATAACGTATAACGTGTAACGTATAACGTATATCGTATAACGTATAACGTATAACGTATAACGTGTAATATATAACGTATAACGTATAACGTATAACTAATAACGTATAACGTATAACGTTTAACGTATAACGTATAACGTATAACGTATAACGTATAACGTATAACGTATAACGTGTAACGTATAACGTATAACGTGTGACGTATAACGTGTAACGTATAACGTACGACGTATAACGTATAACGTATAACGTATAACGTATAACGTATAACGTATAACGTGTAACGTATAACGTATTACGTGTGACGTATAACGTATAACGTGTAACGTGTAACGTATAACGTATAAAGTATTATATAACGTATAACGTATAACGTATAACGTATAACGTATAACGTATAACGTATAACGTATAACGTATAACGTATAACGTATAACGTATAACGTATAACGTATGACGTATAACGTATAACGTGTGACGTATAACGTATAACGTGTAACGTATAACGTGTAACGTATAACGTGTAACGTATAACGTGTAACGTATCACGTATAACGTGTAACGTATAACGCACAACGTATAACGTATAACGTATAACGTATAACGTATAACGTATAACGTATAACGTATAACGTATAACGTATAACGTATAACGTATAACGTATAACGTATAACTTATAACGTATAACGTATAACGTCTAACGTATAACGTATAACGTGTGACGTATAACGTGTAACGTGTAACGTATAACGTGTAACGTATAACGTATAACGCACAACGTATAACGTACAACGCATAACGAAGAACGTATAACGAATAACGTAAATGGTATAACGTATTACATATTACGTATAACGTATAACATATAACGTATAACGTGTAACGTATATAGTGTAACGTATAACATGTAACGTATAACGTGTAACGTATAACTTATAACGTATAACGTATAACGTTTAACGTATAACGTATAACGTATAACGTATAACGTATAACGTATAACGTATAACGTATAACGTATAACGTGTAACGTATAACGTATAACGTGTAACGTATAACGTATAACGTATAACGTATAACGTATAACGTATAACGTATAACGTATTACGTACAACGTATGACGTATAACGTATAACGTGTGACGTATAACGTATAACGTGTAACGTATAACGTATAACGTATAACGTATAACGTATAACGTATAACGTATAACGTATAACTTATAACTTATAACGTATAACGTATAACGTTTAACGTATAACGCATAACGTATAACGTACAACGTGTAACGAAGAACGTATAACGTGTAACGTATAACGTATAACGTCTAACGTATAACGTATAACGTGTGACGTATAACGTGTAACGTGTAACGTATAACGTGTAACGTATAACGTACAACGCACAACGTATAACGTACAACGCATAACGAAGAACGTATAACGAATAACGTAAATGGTATAACGTATTACATATTACGTATAACGTATAACATATAACGTATAACGTGTAACGTATAACGTGTAACGTATAACGTGTAACGTATAACGTGTAACGTATAACGTGTAACGTATAACTTATAACGTATAACGTATAACGTTTAGCGTATAACGTATAACGTATAACGTATAACATATAACGTATAACGTGTAACGTATAACGTATAACGTATGACGTATAACGTATAACGTATAACGTATTCCGTATAACGTATAACGTATAACGTATAACGTATAACGAATAACGTATAACGTATTACGTGTGACGTATAACGTATAACGTGTAACGTGTAACGTATAACGTATAAAGTATTATATAACGTATAACGTGTAAGGTATAACGTATAACGTATAACGTATAACGTATAACGTATAACGTATAACGTATAACGTATAACTTATAACTTATAACGTATAACGTATAACGTTTAACGTATAACGCATAACGTATAACGTACAACGTGTAACGAAGAACGTATAACGTGTAACGTATAACGTATAACGTCTAACGTATAACGTATAACGTGTGACGTATAACGTGTAACGTGTAACGTATAACGTATAACGTGTGACGTATAACGTGTAACGTATAACGTACGACGTATATCGTATAACGTATAACGTATAACGTATAACGTATAACGTATCACGTATAACGTATAACGTATAACGTATAACGAATAACGTAAATCGTATAACGTATTACATATTACGTGTAACGTATAACATATAACGTATAACGTATAACGTATAACGTATTACGTATAACGTATAACGTATAACGTATAACGTATAACGTATAACGTATAACGTATAACGTATAACGTATAACGTGTAACGTATAACGTATAACGTATAACGTATAACTTATAACGGATAACGTATAACGTATAACGTATAACGTATAACGTATAACGTATAACGTATAACGTATAACGTATAACGTATAACGTATAACGTGTAACGTATAACGTATAACGTATAACGTATAACGTATAACGTATAACGTATAACGTATATCGTATAACGTATAACGTATAACGTATAACGTATAACGTATAACGTATAACGTATAACGTATAACGTATAACGTATAACGTATAACGTATAACGTATAACGTATAACGTGTAACATATAACGTATAACGTATAACGTATAACTTATAACGTATAACGTATAACGTTTAACGTATAACGTATAACGTATAACGTATAACGTATAACGTATAACGTATAACGTGTAACGTATAACGTATTACGTGTGACGTATAACGTATAACGTGTTACGTGTAACGTATAACGTATAAAGTATTATATAACGTATAACGTATAACGTATAACGTATAACGTATAACGTATAACGTATAACGTATAACGTATAACGTAATACGTATAACGTATAACGTATAACGTATAACGTATAACGTATTACGTATAACGTATAACGTATAACGTATAACGTATAACGTATATCGTATAACGTATAACGTATAACGTATAACGTATAACGTATAACGTCTAACGTATAACGTATAACGTGTGACGTATAACGTGTAACGTGTAACGTATAACGTGTAACGTATAACGTATAACGTATAACGTATAACGTATAACGTATAACGTATAACGTATAACGTATAACGTATAACGTATAACGTATAACGTATTACGTATAACGTATAACGTATAACGTATAACGTATAACATATAACGTATAACGTATAAAGTATAACGTATAACGTGTAACGTATAACGTATAACGTATAACGTATAACTTATAACGTATAACGTATAACGTTTAACGTATAACGTATAACGTATAACGTAAAACATATAACGTATAACGTGTAACGTATAACGTATAACGTGGGACGTATAACGTGTAACGTATAACGTATGACGTATAACCTATAACGTATAACGTATTCCGTATAACGTATAACGTATAACGTATAACGTATAACGAATAACGTATAACGTATAACGTATAACGTATAACGTATAACGTGTAACGTATAACGTGTCACGTATAACGTGTAACGTATAACGTGTAACGTATAACGTGTAACGTATAACGTGTAACGTATAACGTGTAACGTATCACGTATAACGTGTAACGTATAACGCACAACGTATAACGTACAACGCATAACGAAGAACGTATAACGAATAACGTAAATGGTATAACGTATTACATATTACGTATAACGTATAACATATAACGTATAACGTGTTGCGTATAACGTATATCGTATAACGTATAACGTATAACGTATAACGTGTAATATATAACGTATAACGTATAACGTATAGCTAATAACGTATAACGTATAACGTTTAACGTATAACGTATAACGTATAACGTATAACGTATAACGTATAACGTATAACGTGTAACGTATAACGTATAACGTGTGACGTATAACGTGTAACGTATAACGTACGACGTATAACGTATAACGTATAACGTATAACGTATAACGTATAACGTGTAACGTATAACGTATTACGTGTGACGTATAACGTATAACGTGTAACGTGTAACGTATAACGTATAAAGTATTATATAACGTATAACGTATAACGTATAACGTATAACGTATAACGTATAACGTATAACGTATAACGTATAACGTATAACGTATAACGTATAACGTATAACGTATAACGTATGACGTATAACGTATAACGTGTGACGTATAACGTATAACGTGTAACGTATAACGTGTAACGTATAACGTGTAACGTATAACGTGTAACGTATCACGTATAACGTGTAACGTATAACGCACAACGTATAACGTATAACGTATAACGTATAACGTATAACGTATAACGTATAACGTATAACGTATAACGTATAACGTATAACGTATAACGTATAACGTATAACGTATAACGTATAACGTATAACGTATAACGTCTAACGTATAACGTATAACGTGTGACGTATAACGTGTAACGTGTAACGTATAACGTGTAACGTATAACGTATAACGCACAACGTATAACGTACAACGCATAACGAAGAACGTATAACGAATAACGTAAATGGTATAACGTATTACATATTACGTATAACGTATAACATATAACGTATAACGTGTAACGTATAACGTGTAACGTATAACATGTAACGTATAACGTGTAACGTATAACTTATAACGTATAACGTATAACGTTTAACGTATAACGTATAACGTATAAC
This sequence comes from Ptiloglossa arizonensis, assembly GCF_051014685.1. Classification (NCBI taxonomy): domain Eukaryota; kingdom Metazoa; phylum Arthropoda; class Insecta; order Hymenoptera; family Colletidae; genus Ptiloglossa; species Ptiloglossa arizonensis. Next base: position 2,380,904 of record NW_027478391.1, read on the forward strand.
GTATAACGTATAACGTATAACGTATAACGTATAACGTGTAACGTATAACGTATAACGTGTAACGTATAACGTATAACGTATAACGTATAACGTATAACGTATAACGTATAACGTATTACGTACAACGTATGACGTATAACGTATAACGTGTGACGTATAACGTATAACGTGTAACGTATAACGTATAACGTATAACGTATAACGTATAACGTATAACGTATAACGTATAACTTATAACTTATAACGTATAACGTATAACGTTTAACGTATAACGCATAACGTATAACGTACAACGTGTAACGAAGAACGTATAACGTGTAACGTATAACGTATAACGTCTAACGTATAACGTATAACGTGTGACGTATAACGTGTAACGTGTAACGTATAACGTGTAACGTATAACGTACAACGCACAACGTATAACGTACAACGCATAACGAAGAACGTATAACGAATAACGTAAATGGTATAACGTATTACATATTACGTATAACGTATAACATATAACGTATAACGTGTAACGTATAACGTGTAACGTATAACGTGTAACGTATAACGTGTAACGTATAACGTGTAACGTATAACTTATAACGTATAACGTATAACGTTTAGCGTATAACGTATAACGTATAACGTATAACATATAACGTATAACGTGTAACGTATAACGTATAACGTATGACGTATAACGTATAACGTATAACGTATTCCGTATAACGTATAACGTATAACGTATAACGTATAACGAATAACGTATAACGTATTACGTGTGACGTATAACGTATAACGTGTAACGTGTAACGTATAACGTATAAAGTATTATATAACGTATAACGTGTAAGGTATAACGTATAACGTATAACGTATAACGTATAACGTATAACGTATAACGTATAACGTATAACGTATAACTTATAACTTATAACGTATAACGTATAACGTTTAACGTATAACGCATAACGTATAACGTACAACGTGTAACGAAGAACGTATAACGTGTAACGTATAACGTATAACGTCTAACGTATAACGTATAACGTGTGACGTATAACGTGTAACGTGTAACGTATAACGTGTAACGTATAACGTATAACGCACAACGTATAACGTACAACGCATAACGAAGAATGTATAACGAATAACGTAAATGGTATAACGTATTACATATTACGTATAACGTATAACATATAACGTATAACGTGTAACGTATAACGTGTAACGTATAACGTGTAACGTATAACGTGTAACGTATAACGTGTAACGTATAACTTATAACGTATAACGTATAACGTTTAGCGTATAACGTATAACGTATAACGTATAACATATAACGTATAACGTGTAACGTATAACGTATAACGTATGACGTATAACGTATAACGTATAACGTATTCCGTATAACGTATAACGTATAACGTATAACGTATAACGAATAACGTATAACGTATTACGTGTGACGTATAACGTATAACGTGTAACGTGTAACGTATAACGTATAAAGTATTATATAACGTATAACATATAACGTATAACGTATAACGTATAACGTATAACGTATAACGTATAACGTATAACGTATAACGTATAACGTATAACGTATAACGTATAACGTATAACGTATAACGTATAACGTATAACGTATAACGTATAACGTATAACGTATAACGTATAACGTATAACGTATAACGTATAACGTATAACGTATAACGTATAACGTATAACGTATAACGTCTAACGTATAACGTATAACGTGTGACGTATAACGTGTAACGTGTAACGTATAACGTATAACGTATAACGTATAACGTATAACGTATAACGTATAACGTATAACGTATAACGTATAACGTATAACGTATAACGTATAACGTATAACGTATAACGTATAACGTATAACGTATAACGTATAACGTATAACGTATAACGTATAACGTATAACGTATAACGTATAACGTATAACGTATAACGTATAACGTATAACGTATAACGTATAACGTATAACGTATAACGTATAACGTATAACGTATAACGTATAACGTATAACGTATAACGTATAACGTATAACGTATAACGTATAACGTATAACGTCTAACGTATAACGTATAACGTGTGACGTATAACGTGTAACGTGTAACGTAAAACGTGTAACGTATAACGTATAACGCACAACGTATAACGTGCAACGCATAACGAAGAACGTATAACGAATAACGTAAATGGTATAACGTATTACATATTACGTATAACGTATAACATATAACGTATAACGTGTAACGTATAACGTGTAACGTATAACGTATAACATATAACGTATAACGTGTAACGTATAACGTGTAACGTATAACGTGTAACGTATAACGTATAACGTATAACGTATAACGTATAACGTGTAACGTATAACGTATAACGTATTCCGTATAACGTATAACGTGTAACATATAACGTATAACGTATAACGTATAACTTATAACGTATAACGTATAACGTTTAACGTATAACGTATAACGTATAACGTATAACGTATAACGTATAACGTATAACGTGTAACGTATAACGTATTACGTGTGACGTATAACGTATAACGTGTTACGTGTAACGTATAACGTATAAAGTATTATATAACGTATAACGTATAACGTATAACGTATAACGTATAACGTATAACGTATAACGTATAACGTATAACGTAATACGTATAACGTATAACGTAATACGTATAACGTATAACGTATAACGTATAACGTATAACGTATTACGTATAACGTATAACGTATAACGTATAACGTATAACGTATATCGTATAACGTATAACGTATAACGTATAACGTATAACGTATAACGTCTAACGTATAACGTATAACGTGTGACGTATAACGTGTAACGTGTAACGTATAACGTGTAACGTATAACGTATAACGTATAACGTATAACGTATAACGTATAACGTATAACGTATAACGTATAACGTATAACGTATAACGTATAACGTATAACGTATTACGTATAACGTATAACGTATAACGTATAACGTATAACGTATAACGTATAACGTATAAAGTATAACGTATAACGTGTAACGTATAACGTATAACGTATAACGTATAACTTATAACGTATAACGTATAACGTTTAACGTATAACGTATAACGTATAACGTATAACATATAACGTATAACGTGTAACGTATAACGTATAACGTGTGACGTATAACGTGTAACGTATAACGTATGACGTATAACCTATAACGTATAACGTATTCCGTATAACGTATAACGTATAACGTATAACGTATAACGAATAACGTATAACGTATAACGTATAACGTATAACGTATAACGTGTAACGTATAACGTGTCACGTATAACGTGTAACGTATAACGTGTAACGTATAACGTGTAACGTATAACGTGTAACGTATAACGTGTAACGTATCACGTATAACGTGTAACGTATAACGCACAACGTATAACGTACAACGCATAACGAAGAACGTATAACGAATAACGTAAATGGTATAACGTATTACATATTACGTATAACGTATAACATATAACGTATAACGTGTAACGTATAACGTATATCGTATAACGTATAACGTATAACGTATAACGTGTAATATATAACGTATAACGTATAACGTATAACTAATAACGTATAACGTATAACGTTTAACGTATAACGTATAACGTATAACGTATAACGTATAACGTATAACGTATAACGTATAACGTGTAACGTATAACGTATAACGTGTGACGTATAACGTGTAACGTATAACGTATGACGTATAACGTATAACGTATAACGTATAACGTATAACGTATAACGTGTAACGTATAACGTATTACGTGTGACGTATAACGTATAACGTGTAACGTGTAACGTATAACGTATAAAGTATTATATAACGTATAACGTATAACGTATAACGTATAACGTATAACGTATAACGTATAACGTATAACGTATAACGTATAACGTATAACGTATGACGTATAACGTATAACGTGTGACGTATAACGTATAACGTGTAACGTATAACGTGTAACGTATAACGTGTAACGTATAACGTGTAACGTATCACGTATAACGTGTAACGTATAACGCACAACGTATAACGTATAACGTATAACGTATAACGTATAACGTATAACGTATAACGTATAACGTATAACGTATAACGTATAACGTATAACGTATAACGTATTACGTATAACGTACAACGTATAACGTATTACGTACAACGTATAACGTATAACGTATAACGTGTGACGTACAACGTATAACGTGTAACGTATAACGTATAACGTGTAACGTATAACGTATAACGTGTGACGTATAACGTGTAACGTATAACGTATGACGTATAACGTATAACGTATAACGTATTCCGTATAACGTATAACGTATAACGTGTAACGTATAACGTGTAACGTATCACGTATAACGTGTAACGTATAACGCACAACGTATAACGTATAACGTATAACGTATAACGTATAACGTATAACGTATAACGTATAACGTATAACGTATAACGTATAACGTATAACGTATAACGTCTAACGTATAACGTATAACGTGTGACGTATAACGTGTAACGTGTAACGTATAACGTGTAACGTATAACGTATAACGCACAACGTATAACGTACAACGCATAACGAAGAACGTATAACGAATAACGTAAATGGTATAACGTATTACATATTACGTATAACGTATAACATATAACGTATAACGTGTAACGTATAACGTGTAACGTATAACATGTAACGTATAACGTGTAACGTATAACTTATAACGTATAACGTATAACGTTTAACGTATAACGTATAACGTATAACGTATAACGTATAACGTATAACGTATAACGTATAACGTGTAACGTATAACGTATAACGTGTAACGTATAACGTATAACGTATAACGTATAACGTATAACGTATAACGTATAACGTATTACGTACAACGTATGACGTATAACGTATAACGTGTGACGTATAACGTATAACGTGTAACGTATAACGTATAACGTATAACGTATAACGTATAACGTATAACGTATAACGTATAACTTATAACTTATAACGTATAACGTATAACGTTTAACGTATAACGCATAACGTATAACGTACAACGTGTAACGAAGAACGTATAACGTGTAACGTATAACGTATAACGTCTAACGTATAACGTATAACGTGTGACGTATAACGTGTAACGTGTAACGTATAACGTGTAACGTATAACGTACAACGCACAACGTATAACGTACAACGCATAACGAAGAACGTATAACGAATAACGTAAATGGTATAACGTATTACATATTACGTATAACGTATAACATATAACGTATAACGTGTAACGTATAACGTGTAACGTATAACGTGTAACGTATAACGTGTAACGTATAACGTGTAACGTATAACTTATAACGTATAACGTATAGCGTTTAGCGTATAACGTATAACGTATAACGTATAACATATAACGTATAACGTGTAACGTATAACGTATAACGTATGACGTATAACGTATAACGTATAACGTATTCCGTATAACGTATAACGTATAACGTATAACGTATAACGAATAACGTATAACGTATTACGTGTGACGTATAACGTATAACGTGTAACGTGTAACGTATAACGTATAAAGTATTATATAACGTATAACGTGTAAGGTATAACGTATAACGTATAACGTATAACGTATAACGTATAACGTATAACGTATAACGTATAACTTATAACTTATAACGTATAACGTATAACGTTTAACGTATAACGCATAACGTATAACGTACAACGTGTAACGAAGAACGAATAACGTGTAACGTATAACGTATAACGTCTAACGTATAACGTATAACGTGTGACGTATAACGTGTAACGTGTAACGTATAACGTGTAACGTATAACGTATAACGCACAACGTATAACGTACAACGCATAACGAAGAACGTATAACGAATAACGTAAATGGTATAACGTATTACATATTACGTATAACGTATAACATATAACGTATAACGTGTAACGTATAACGTGTAACGTATAACGTGTAACGTATAACGTTTAACGTATAACGTGTAACGTATAACTTATAACGTATAACGTATAACGTATAACGTTTAGCGTATAACGTATAACGTATAACGTATAACATATAACGTATAACGTGTAACGTATAACGTATAACGTATGACGTATAACGTATAACGTATAACGTATTCCGTATAACGTATAACGTATAACGTATAACGTATAACGAATAACGTATAACGTATTACGTGTGACGTATAACGTATAACGTGTAACGTGTAACGTATAACGTATAAAGTATTATATAACGTATAACATATAACGTATAACGTATAACGTATAACGTATAACGTATAACGTATAACGTATAACGTATAACGTATAACGTATAACGTATAACGTATAACGTATAACTTATAACGTATAACGTATAACGTATAACGTATAACGTATAACGTATAACGTATAACGTATAACGTATAACGTATAACGTATAACGTCTAACGTATAACGTATAACGTGTGACGTATAACGTGTAACGTGTAACGTAAAACGTGTAACGTATAACGTATAACGCACAACGTATAACGTGCAACGCATAACGAAGAACGTATAACGAATAACGTAAATGGTATAACGTATTACATATTACGTATAACGTATAACATATAACGTATAACGTGTAACGTATAACGTGTAACGTATAACGTATAACATATAACGTATAACGTGTAACGTATAACGTGTAACGTATAACGTGTAACGTATAACGTATAACGTATAACGTATAACGTATAACGTGTAACGTATAACGTATAACGTATTCCGTATAACGTATAACGTGTAACATATAACGTATAACGTATAACGTATAACTTATAACGTATAACGTATAACGTTTAACGTATAACGTATAACGTATAACGTATAACGTATAACGTATAACGTATAACGTGTAACGTATAACGTATTACGTGTGACGTATAACGTATAACGTGTTACGTGTAACGTATAACGTATAAAGTATTATATAACGTATAACGTATAACGTATAACGTATAACGTATAACGTATAACGTATAACGTATAACGTATAACGTATAACGTAATACGTATAACGTATAACGTAATACGTATAACGTATAACGTATAACGTATAACGTATAACGTATTACGTATAACGTATAAGGTATAACGTATAACGTATAACGTATATCGTATAACGTATAACGTATAACGTATAACGTATAACGTATAACGTCTAACGTATAACGTATAACGTATAACGTATAACGTATAACGTATTACGTATAACGTATAACGTATAACGTATAACGTATAACGTATAACGTATAACGTATAACGTATAACGTATAACGTATAACGTATAACGTGTAACGTATAACGTATTACGTGTGACGTATAACGTATAACGTGTTACGTGTAACGTATAACGTATAAAGTATTATATAACGTATAACGTATAACGTATAACGTATAACGTATAACGTATAACGTATAACGTATAACGTATAACGTATAACGTAATACGTATAACGTATAACGTAATACGTATAACGTATAACGTATAACGTATAACGTATAACGTATAACGTATAACGTATAACGTATAACGTATAACGTATAACGTATAACGTATAACGTATAACGTATAACGTATAACGTATAACGTCTAACGTATAACGTATAACGTGTGACGTATAACGTGTAACGTGTAACGTAAAACGTGTAACGTATAACGTATAACGCACAACGTATAACGTGCAACGCATAACGAAGAACGTATAACGTATAACGTATAAAGTATAACGTATAACGTGTAACGTATAACGTATAACGTATAACGTATAACTTATAACGTATAACGTATAACGTTTAACGTATAACGTATAACGTATAACGTATAACATATAACGTATAACGTGTAACGTATAACGTATAACGTGTGACGTATAACGTGTAACGTATAACGTATGACGTATAACCTATAACGTATAACGTATTCCGTATAACGTATAACGTATAACGTATAACGTATAACGAATAACGTATAACGTATAACGTATAACGTATAACGTATAACGTGTAACGTATAACGTGTCACGTATAACGTGTAACGTATAACGTGTAACGTATAACGTGTAACGTATAACGTGTAACGTATAACGTGTAACGTATCACGTATAACGTGTAACGTATAACGCACAACGTATAACGTACAACGCATAACGAAGAACGTATAACGAATAACGTAAATGGTATAACGTATTACATATTACGTATAACGTATAACATATAACGTATAACGTGTAACGTATAACGTATATCGTATAACGTATAACGTATAACGTATAACGTGTAATATATAACGTATAACGTATAACGTATAACTAATAACGTATAACGTATAACGTTTAACGTATAACGTATAACGTGTAACGTATAACGTATAACGTATAACGTATAACGTATAACGTGTAACGTATAACGTATAACGTGTGACGTATAACGTGTAACGTATAACGTATGACGTATAACGTATAACGTATAACGTATAACGTATAACGTATAACGTGTAACGTATAACGTATTACGTGTGACGTATAACGTATAACGTGTAACGTGTAACGTATAACGTATAAAGTATTATATAACGTATAACGTATAACGTATAACGTATAACGTATAACGTATAACGTATAACGTATAACGTATAACGTATAACGTATAACGTATGACGTATAACGTATAACGTGTGACGTATAACGTATAACGTGTAACGTATAACGTGTAACGTATAACGTGTAACGTATAACGTGTAACGTATCACGTATAACGTGTAACGTATAACGCACAACGTATAACGTATAACGTATAACGTATAACGTATAACGTATAACGTATAACGTATAACGTATAACGTATAACGTATAACGTATAACGTATAACGTATTACGTATAACGTACAACGTATAACGTATTACGTACAACGTATAACGTATAACGTATAACGTGTGACGTACAACGTATAACGTGTAACGTATAACGTATAACGTGTAACGTATAACGTATAACGTGTGACGTATAACGTGTAACGTATAACGTATGACGTATAACGTATAACGTATAACGTATTCCGTATAACGTATAACGTATAACGTGTAACGTATAACGTGTAACGTATCACGTATAACGTGTAACGTATAACGCACAACGTATAACGTATAACGTATAACGTATAACGTATAACGTATAACGTATAACGTATAACGTATAACGTATAACGTATAACGTATAACGTCTAACGTATAACGTATAACGTGTGACGTATAACGTGTAACGTGTAACGTATAACGTGTAACGTATAACGTATAACGCACAACGTATAACGTACAACGCATAACGAAGAACGTATAACGAATAACGTAAATGGTATAACGTATTACATATTACGTATAACGTATAACATATAACGTATAACGTGTAACGTATAACGTGTAACGTATAACATGTAACGTATAACGTGTAACGTATAACTTATAACGTATAACGTATAACGTTTAACGCATAACGTATAACGTATAACGTATAACGTATAACGTATAACGTATAACGTATAACGTGTAACGTATAACGTATAACGTGTAACGTATAACGTATAACGTATAACGTATAACGTATAACGTATAACGTATAACGTATTACGTACAACGTATGACGTATAACGTATAACGTGTGACGTATAACGTATAACGTGTAACGTATAACGTATAACGTATAACGTATAACGTATAACGTATAACGTATAACGTATAACTTATAACTTATAACGTATAACGTATAACGTTTAACGTATAACGCATAACGTATAACGTACAACGTGTAACGAAGAACGTATAACGTGTAACGTATAACGTATAACGTCTAACGTATAACGTATAACGTGTGACGTATAACGTGTAACGTGTAACGTATAACGTGTAACGTATAACGTACAACGCACAACGTATAACGTACAACGCATAACGAAGAACGTATAACGAATAACGTAAATGGTATAACGTATTACATATTACGTATAACGTATAACATATAACGTATAACGTGTAACGTATAACGTGTAACGTATAACGTGTAACGTATAACGTGTAACGTATAACGTGTAACGTATAACTTATAACGTATAACGTATAGCGTTTAGCGTATAACGTATAACGTATAACGTATAACATATAACGTATAACGTGTAACGTATAACGTATAACGTATGACGTATAACGTATAACGTATAACGTATTCCGTATAACGTATAACGTATAACGTATAACGTATAACGAATAACGTATAACGTATTACGTGTGACGTATAACGTATAACGTGTAACGTGTAACGTATAACGTATAAAGTATTATATAACGTATAACGTGTAAGGTATAACGTATAACGTATAACGTATAACGTATAACGTATAACGTATAACGTATAACGTATAACGTATAACTTATAACTTATAACGTATAACGTATAACGTTTAACGTATAACGCATAACGTATAACGTACAACGTGTAACGAAGAACGAATAACGTGTAACGTATAACGTATAACGTCTAACGTATAACGTATAACGTGTGACGTATAACGTGTAACGTGTAACGTATAACGTGTAACGTATAACGTATAACGCACAACGTATAACGTACAACGCATAACGAAGAACGTATAACGAATAACGTAAATGGTATAACGTATTACATATTACGTATAACGTATAACATATAACGTATAACGTGTAACGTATAACGTGTAACGTATAACGTGTAACGTATAACGTTTAACGTATAACGTGTAACGTATAACTTATAACGTATAACGTATAACGTTTAGCGTATAACGTATAACGTATAACGTATAACATATAACGTATAACGTGTAACGTATAACGTATAACGTATGACGTATAACGTATAACGTATAACGTATTCCGTATAACGTATAACGTATAACGTATAACGTATAACGAATAACGTATAACGTATTACGTGTGACGTATAACGTATAACGTGTAACGTGTAACGTATAACGTATAAAGTATTATATAACGTATAACATATAACGTATAACGTATAACGTATAACGTATAACGTATAACGTATAACGTATAACGTATAACGTATAACGTATAACGTATAACGTATAACGTATAACGTATAACGTATAACGTATAACTTATAACGTATAACGTATAACGTATAACGTATAACGTATAACGTATAACGTATAACGTATAACGTATAACGTATAACGTATAACGTCTAACGTATAACGTATAACGTGTGACGTATAACGTGTAACGTGTAACGTAAAACGTGTAACGTATAACGTATAACGCACAACGTATAACGTGCAACGCATAACGAAGAACGTATAACGAATAACGTAAATGGTATAACGTATTACATATTACGTATAACGTATAACATATAACGTATAACGTGTAACGTATAACGTGTAACGTATAA